>NC_136065.1:238905227-239476373 GCF_964261635.1 Lissotriton helveticus | reverse complement strand
ACTCCAACCTCCAACTCCACCCTCCAACTCCACCCTCCAACTCCAACTCCACCCTCCAACTCCACCCTCCAACCCCAACTCCACCCTCCAACCCCACCCTCCATCTCCAACCCCACCCTCCAACTCCACCCTCCCACTCCAACTCCAACTCCACCCTCCAACTCCACCCTCCAACTCCACCCTCCAACTCCAACTCAACCCTCCAACTCCACCCCCCAACTCCGCCCTCCAACTCCACCCTCCAACTCCACCCTCCAACCCCAAATCCACCCTCCAACTCCACCCTCCAACCCCACCCTCCAACCCGACCATCCAACTCCACCCTCCAACCCCAACTCCAACCTCCAACTCCGCCCTCCAACTCCACCCTCCAACTCCACCCTCCAACCCCAACTCCACCCTCCAACTCCATCCTCCAACTCCACTCTCCAACCCCACCCTCCAGCCCCACCCTCCAACTCCACCCTCCAACTCCACCCACCAACTCCAGCCTCCAACTCCACCCTCCAACCCCAACCCTGCCCTCCAACTCCGCCCTCCAACTCCACCCTCCAACTCCACCCTCCAACCCCAACTCCACCCTCCAAACCCAACACCACCCTCCAACTCCACCCTCCAACTCCACTCTCCAACTCCACCCTCCAACTCCACCCTCCAACCCCAACTCCACCCTCCAACCCCAACTCCACCCTCCAACTCCAACTCCAACTCCACCCTCCAACTCCACCCTCCAACCCCAACTCCACCCTCCAACCCCACCCTCCAACCCCACCTTCCAACTCCAACCCCACCCTCCAACTCCACCCTCCAACTCTACCCTCCAACTCCACCCTCCAACTCCACTCTCCAACTCCACCCTCCAACACCAACTCCACCCTCCAACTCCAACTCCACCCTCCAACTCCACCCTCCAACCCCAACTCCACCCTCCAACCCCAACTCCACCCTCCAACCCCAACTCCACCCTCCAACTCCACCCTCCAACTCCACCCTCCAACCCCAACTCCACCCTCCAACTCCACCTTCCAACTCCAACCCCCCTCCAACTCCACCCTCCAACTCCACCCTCCAACTCCAACTCCACTCTCCAACTCCACCCTCCAACTCCACCCTCCAACCCCAACTCCACCCTCCAACCCCACCCTCCAACTCCAACCCCACCCTCCAACTCCACCCTCCCACTCCAACTCCAACTCCACCCTCCAACTCCACCATCCAACCCCACCCTCCAACTCCAACCCCACCCTCCAACTCCACCCTCCCACTCCAACTCCAACTCCCCCCCTCCAACCCCAACTCCGCCCTCCAACTCCACCCTCCAACTCCACCCTCCAACCCCAACTCCACCCTCCAAACCCAACACCACCCTCCAACTCCACCCTCCCACTCCAACTCCAACTCCACCCTCCAACTCCACCCTCCAACTCCACCCTCCAACTCCACCCTCCAACTCCAACTCAACCCTCCAACTCCACCCCCCAACTCCGCCCTCCAACTCTGCCCTCCAACTCCACCCTCCAACCCCAACTCCACCCTCCAACTCCACCCCCACCCTCCAACCCGACCCTCCAACTCCACCCTCCAACCCCAACTCCAACCTCCAACTCCACCCTCCGCCCTCCAACTCCACCCTCCAACTCCACCCTCCAACCCCAACTCCACCCTCCAACTCCATCCTCCAACTCCACCCTCCAACCACACCCTCCAGCCCCACCCTCCAACTCCACCCTCCAACTCCACCCTCCAACTCCAGCCTCCAACTCCACCCTCCAACCCCAACCCTGCCCTCCAACTCCGCCCTCCAACTCCACCCTCCAACTCCACCCTCCAACCCCAACTCCACCCTCCAAACCCAACACCACCCTCCAACTCCACCCTCCAACTCCACTCTCCAACTCCACCCTCCAACCCCAACTCCACCCTCCAAACCCAACACCACCCTCCAACTCCACCCTCCAACTCCACTCTCCAACTCCACCCTCCAACTCCACCCTCCAACCCCAACTCCACCCTGCAACTCCAACTCCACCCTCCAACTCCACCCTCCAACCCCAACTCCACCCTCCAACCCCACCCTCCAACCCCACCTTCCAACTCCAACCCCACCCTCCAACTCCACCCTCCAACTCTGCCCTCCAACTCCACCCTCCAACTCCACTCTCCAACTCCACCCTCCAACCCCAACTCCACCCTCCAACCCCAACTCCACCCTCCAACTCCACCCTCCAACCCCAACTCCACCCACCAACTCCACCCTCCAACCCCAACTCCACCCTCAAACCCCAACTCCACCCTCCCATTCCAACTTCAACTCCGCACTCCAACTCCACACTCCAACTCCACACTCCAACTCCACACTCCAACTCCACCCTCCAATTCCACCCTCCAACTCCATCCTCCAACTCCACCCTCCAACTCCACCCTCCAACTCCAACTCCACCCTCCAACTCCAACTCCACCCTCCAACTCCACCCTCCAACCCCAACTCCACCCTCCAACCCCAACTCCACCCTCCAACTCCACCCTCCAACTCCACCCTCCAACCCCATCTCCACCCTCCAACTCCACCTTCCAACTCCAACCTCCAACTCCACCCTCCAACTCCACCCTCCAACTCCAACTCCACCCTCCAACTCCACCCTCCAACTCCACCCTCCAACCCCAACTCCACCCTCCAACCCCACCCTCCAACTCCAACCCCACCCTCCCACTCCAACTCCAACTCCACCATCCAACTCCACCCTCCAACTCCACCCTCCAACTCCAACTCCACCCTCCAACTCCACCCCCCCAACTCACCTCCAACCCCAACTCCACCCTCCAACCCCACCCTCCAACCCGACCCTCCAACTCCACCCTCCAACCCCAACTCCAACCTCCAACTCCGCCCTCCAACTCCACCCTCCAACTCCACCCTCCAACCCCAACTCCACCCTCCAACTCCATCCTCCAACTCCACCCTCCAACCCCACCCTCCAGCCCCACCCTCCAAATCCACCCTCCAACTCCACCCTCCAACTCCACCCTCCAACTCCACCCTCCAACCTCAACCCTGCCCTCCAACTCCGCCCTCCAACTCCACCCTCCAACTCCACCCTCCAACCCCAACTCCACCCTCCAAACCCAACACCACCCTCCAACTCCACCCTCCAACCCCAACTCCACCCTCCAACTCCACCCTCCAACTCCACTCTCCAACTCCACCCTCCAACTCCACCCTCCAACCCCAACTCCACCCTCCAACTCCAACTCCACCCTCCAACTCCACCCTCCAACCCCAACTCCACCCTCCAACCCCACCCTCCAACCCCACCTTCCAACTCCAACCCCACCCTCCAACTCCACCCTCCAACTCTACCCTCCAACTCCACCCTCCAACTCCACCCTCCAACCCCAATTCCACCCTCCAACTCCACCTTCCAACTCCACCTTCCAAACTCCACCTGCCAACTCCACCTGCCAACTCCACCCTCCAACTCCACCCCCTAACTCCACCCTCCAACTCCACCCTACAACTCCACCCTCCAACTCCATCCTCCAACTCCAACTCCACCCTCCAATTCCACCCTCCAACACCAACTCCACCCTCCAACTCCACCTGCCAACTCCACCCTCCAACTCCACCCTCCAACTCCACCCTCCAACCCCAACTCCACTCTCCAACTCCACCCTCCAACCCCAACTCCACCCTCCAACCCCAACTCCACCCTCCAACCCCAACTCCACCCTCCAACTCCACCCTCCAACCCAACTCCACCCTCCAACTCCACCCTCCAACCCCAACTCCACCCTCCAACTCCACCCTCAAACCTCAACTCCACCCTCCCACTCCAACTCCACCCTCCAACTCCAACTCCACCCTCCAACTCCAACTCCACCCTTCAACTCCACCCTCCAACCCCAACTCCACCCTCCAACCCCAACTCCACCCTCCAACCCCAACTCCACCCTCCAACTCCACCCTCCAACCCCAACTCCACCCTCCAACTCCACCTTCCAACTCCAACTGGACCCTCCAACTCCACCC
This sequence comes from Lissotriton helveticus, assembly GCF_964261635.1. NCBI lineage: Eukaryota > Metazoa > Chordata > Amphibia > Caudata > Salamandridae > Lissotriton > Lissotriton helveticus. The sequence continues at coordinate 239,472,346 of NC_136065.1, read as the reverse complement.
TCCAACTCCAACTCCACCCTCCAACTCCAACTCCACCCTCCAACTCCACCCTCCAACCCGACCCTCCAACTCCACCCTCCAACTCCACCCTCCAACCCCAACTCCAACTCCAACCCCACCCTCCAATTCCACCCTCCCACTCCAACTCCAACTCCACCCTCCAACTCCACCCTCCAACCCCACCCTCCAACTCCAACCCCACCCTCCAACTCCACCCTCCAACTCCACCCTCCAACCCCATCTCCACCCTCCAACTCCACCTTCCAACTCCAACCTCCAACTCCACCCTCCAACTCCACCCTCCAACTCCAACTCCACCCTCCAACTCCACCCTCCAACTCCACCCTCCAACCCCAACTCCACCCTCCAACCCCACCCTCCAACTCCAACCCCACCCTCCCACTCCAACTCCAACTCCACCATCCAACTCCACCCTCCAACTCCACCCTCCAACTCCAACTCCACCCTCCAACTCCACCCCCCAACTCTGCCCTCCAACTCCGCCCTCCAACTCCACCCTCCAACCCCAACTCCACCCTCCAACCCCACCCTCCAACCCGACCCTCCAACTCCACCCTCCAACCCCAACTCCAACCTCCAACTCCGCCCTCCAACTCCACCCTCCACTCCACCCTCCAACCCCAACTCCACCCTCCAACTCCATCCTCCAACTCCACCCTCCAACCCCACCCTCCAGCCCCACCCTCCAAATCCACCCTCCAACTCCACCCTCCAACTCCACCCTCCAACTCCACCCTCCAACCTCAACCCTGCCCTCCAACTCCGCCCTCCAACTCCACCCTCCAACTCCACCCTCCAACCCCAACTCCACCCTCCAAACCCAACACCACCCTCCAACTCCACCCTCCAACCCCAACTCCACCCTCCAACTCCACCCTCCAACTCCACTCTCCAACTCCACCCTCCAACTCCACCCTCCAACCCCAACTCCACCCTCCAACTCCAACTCCACCCTCCAACTCCACCCTCCAACCCCAACTCCACCCTCCAACCCCACCCTCCAACCCCACCTTCCAACTCCAACCCCACCCTCCAACTCCACCCTCCAACTCTACCCTCCAACTCCACCCTCCAACTCCACCCTCCAACCCCAATTCCACCCTCCAACTCCACCTTCCAACTCCACCTTCCAACTCCACCTGCCAACTCCACCTGCCAACTCCACCCTCCAACTCCACCCCCTAACTCCACCCTCCAACTCCACCCTACAACTCCACCCTCCAACTCCATCCTCCAACTCCAACTCCACCCTCCAATTCCACCCTCCAACACCAACTCCACCCTCCAACTCCACCTGCCAACTCCACCCTCCAACTCCACCCTCCAACTCCACCCTCCAACCCCAACTCCACTCTCCAACTCCACCCCTCCAACCCCAACTCCACCCTCCAACCCCAACTCCACCCTCCAACCCCAACTCCACCCTCCAACTCCACCCTCCAACCCCAACTCCACCCTCCAACTCCACCCTCCAACCCCAACTCCACCCTCCAACTCCACCCTCAAACCTCAACTCCACCCTCCCACTCCAACTCCACCCTCCAACTCCAACTCCACCCTCCAACTCCAACTCCACCCTTCAACTCCACCCTCCAACCCCAACTCCACCCTCCAACCCCAACTCCACCCTCCAACCCCAACTCCACCCTCCAACTCCACCCTCCAACTCCACCCTCCAACCCCAACTCCACCCTCCAACTCCACCTTCCAACTCCAACTGGACCCTCCAACTCCACCCTCCAACTCCAACTCCACCCTCCAACTCCAACTCCACCCTCCAACTCCACCCTCCAACCCGACCCTCCAACTCCACCCTCCAACTCCACCCTCCAACCCCAACTCCAACTCCAACCCCACCCTCCAATTCCACCCTCCCACTCCAACTCCAACTCCACCCTCCAACTCCACCCTCCAACCCCACCCTCCAACTCCAACCCCACCCTCCAACTCCACCCTCTCACTCCATTTCCAACTCCACCCTCCAACTCCACCCTCCAACTCCACCCTCCAACTCCAACTCCACCCTCCAACTCCACCCCCAAACTCCGCCCTCCAACTTCGCCCTCCAACTCCGCCCTCCAATCCCAACTCCACCCTCCAACTCCACCCTCCAACCCCACCCTCCGACCCGACCCTCCAACTCCACCCTCCAACTCCACCCTCCAACCCCAACTCCAACCTCCAACTCCGTCCCCCAACTCCACCCTCCAACTCCACCCTCCAACCCCAACTTCACCCTCCAACTCCATCCTCCAATTCCACCCTCCAACCCCACCTTCCAGCCCCACCCTCCAACTCCACCCTCCAACTCCACCCTCCAACTCCACCCTCCAACTCCACCCTCCAACTCCATCCTCCAACTCCAACTCCACCCTCCAATTCCACCCTCCAACACCAACTCCACCCTCCAACTCCACCTGCCAACTCCACCTGCCAACTCCACCCTCCAACTCCACCCTCCAACTCCACCCTCCAACCCCAACTCCACTCTCCAACTCCACCCTCCAACCCCAACTCTACCCTCCAACCCCAACTCCACCCTCCAACTCCACCCTCCAACCCCAACTCCACCCTCCAACTCCACCCTCCAACTCTACCCTCAAACCTCAACTCCACCCTCCCACTCCAACTCCACCCTCCAACTCCAACTCCACCCTCCAACTCCAACTCCACCCTCCAACTCCTCCCTCCAACTCCACCCTCCAACCCAACTCCACCCCCTCCAACCCCAACTCCACCCTCCAACCCCAACTCCACCCTCCAACTCCACCCTCCAACCCCAACTCCACCCTCAAACTCCACCTTCCAACTCCAACCTCCAACTCCACCCTCCAACTCCACCCTCCAACTCCAACTCCACCCTCAAACTCCACCCTCCAACTCCACCCTCCAACCCCAACTCCACCCTCCAACCCCACACTCCAACTCCAACCCCACCCTCCAACTCCACCCTCCCACTCCAACTCCAACTCCACCCTCCAACTCCACCCTCCAACTCCACCCTCCAACTCCAACCCCACCCTCCAACTCCACCCTCCCACTCCAACTCCAACTCCACCCTCCAACTCCACCCTCCAACTCCAACTCCATGCTCCAACTCCACCCCCCAACTCTGCCCTCCAACTCCGCCCTCCAACTCCACCCTCCCAACCCCAACTTCACCCTCCAACTCCACCCTCCAACCCCACCCTCCAACCCGACCCTCCAACTCCACCCTCCAACTCCACCCTCCAACCCCAACTCCAACCTCCAACTCCGCCCCCCAACTCCACCCTCCAACTCCACCCTCCAACCCCAACTTCACCCTCCAACTCCATCCTCCAATTCCACCCTCCAACCACACCCTCCAGCCCCACCCTCCAACTCCACCCTCCAACTCCACCCCCCAACTCCAGCCTCCAACTCCACCCTCCAACCCCAAACCTGCCCTCCAACTCCGCCCTCCAACTCCACCCTCCAACTCCACCCTCCAACCCCAACCCCAACTCCACCCTCCAAACCCAACACCACCCTCCAACTCCACCCTCCAACTCCACCCTCCAACTCCACTCTCCAACTCCACCCTCCAACTCCACCCTCCAACCCCAACTCCACCCTCCAACTCCAACTCCACCCTCCAACTCCACCCTCCAACTCCACCCTCCAACCCCAACTCCACCCTCCAACCCCACCCTCCAACTCCACCCTCCAACCCTAACTCCACCCTCCAACCCCAACTCCACCCTCCAACTCCACCCTCCAACTCCAACTCCACCCTCCAATTCCAACTCCACCCTCCAAATCCAACCCACCCTCCAATTCCACCTTCCAACTCCAACTCCACCCTCCAACTCCACTCCACCCTCCAACTCCACCCTCCAACTCCAACTCCACCCTCCAACCCCAACTCCACCCTCCAACCCCAACTCCACCCTCCAACTCCACCCTCCAACTCCAACTCCACCCTCCAATTCCAACTCCACCTCCAAATCCAACTCCACCCTCCAAATCAACCTTCCAACTCAACTCCAACTCTACCCTCCAACCCAACTCCACCCTCCATCTCCACCCTCAAACCCCAACTTCACCCTCCCACTCCAACTCCAACTCCACACTCCAACTCCACATTCCAACTCCACCCTCCAACTCCACCCTCCAACTCCACCCTCCAACTCCACCCTCCAACACCAATTCCACCCTCCAACTCCACCTGCCACCTCCACCCTCCAACTCCAACTCCACCCTTCAACTCCACCCTCCAACCCCAACTCCACTCTGCAACTCCACCTTCCAACCCCAACTCCACCCTCCACCCTCCACCTCCACCCTCCAACCCAACTCCACCCTCCAACTCCACCCTCCAACCCCAACTCCACCCTCCAACTCCACCCTCAAACCCCAACTCCACCCTCCCTCTCCAACCCCAACTCCACACTCCAACTCCACACTCCAACTCCACACTCCAACTCCACCCTCCACTTCCATCCTCCAACTCCATCCTCCAACTCCACCCTCCAACTCCACCCTCCAACTCCAACTCCACCCTCCAACTCCAACTCCACCCTTCAACTCCAACTCCACCCTCCAACTCCACCCTCCAACCCCAACTCCACCCTCCAACCCCAACTCCACCCTCCAACCCCAACTCCACCCTCCAACTCCACCCTCCAACTCCACCCTCCAACCCCAACTCCACCCTCCAACTCCACCTTCCAACTCCAACCTCCAACTCCACCCTCCAACTCCACAACCCCCTCCAACCCCATCTCCACCCTCCAACTCCACCTTCCAACTCCAACCTCCAACTCCACCCTCCAACTCCACCCTCCAACTCCAACTCCACCCTCCAACTCCACCCTCCAACTCCACCCTCCAACCCCAACTCCACCCTCCAACCCCACCCTCCAACTCCAACCCCACCCTCCCATTCCAACTCCAACTCCACCATCCAACTCCACCCTCCAACTCCACCCTCCAACTCCAACTCCACCCTCCAACTCCACCCCCCAACTCTGCCCTCCAACTCCGCCCTCCAACTCCACCCTCCAACCCCAACTCCACCCTCCAACCCCACCCTCCAACCCGACCCTCCAACTCCACCCTCCAACCCCAACTCCAACCTCCAACTCCGCCCTCCAACTCCACCCTCCAACTCCACCCTCCAACCCCAACTCCACCCTCCAACTCCATCCTCCAACTCCACCCTCCAACCCCACCCTCCAGCCCCACCCTCCAAATCCACCCTCCAACTCCACCCTCCAACTCCACCCTCCAACTCCACCCTCCAACCCAACCCTGCCCTCCAACTCCGCCCTCCAACTCCACCCTCCACTCCACCCTCCAACCCCAACTCCACCCTCCAAACCCAACACCACCCTCCAACTCCACCCTCCAACCCCAACTCCACCCTCCAACTCCACCCTCCAACTCCACTCTCCAACTCCACCCTCCAACTCCACCCTCCAACCCCAACTCCACCCTCCAACTCCAACTCCACCCTCCAACCCCAACTCCACCCTCCAACCCCACCCTCCAACCCCACCTTCCAACTCCAACCCCACCCTCCAACTCCACCCTCCAACTCTACCCTCCAACTCCACCCTCCAACTCCACCCTCCAACCCCAATTCCACCTCCAACTCCACCTTCCAACTCCACCTTCCAACTCCACCTGCCAACTCCACCTGCCAACTCCACCCTCCAACTCCACCCCCTAACTCCACCCTCCAACTCCACCCTTAAAACTCCACCCTCCAACTCCATCCTCCAACTCCAACTCCACCCTCCAATTCCACCCTCCAACACCAACTCCACCCTCCAACTCCACCTGCCAACTCCACCCTCCAACTCCACCCTCCAACTCCACCCTCCAACCCCAACTCCACTCTCCAACTCCACCCTCCAAACCCACCCCTCCCAACTCCACCCTCCCCCAACCCCAACTCCACCCTCCAACCCCAACTCCACCCTCCAACTCCACCCTCCAACCCCAACTCCACCCTCCAACTCCACCCTCCAACCCCAACTCCACCCTCCAACTCCACCCTCAAACCTCAACTCCACCCTCCCACTCCAACTCCACCCTCCAACTCCAACTCCACCCTCCAACTCCAACTCCACCCCTTCAACTCCACCCTCCAACCCCAACTCCACCCTCCAACCCCAACTCCACCCTCCAACCCCAACTCCACCCTCCAACTCCACCCTCCAACTCCACCCTCCAACCCCAACTCCACCCTCCAACTCCACCTTCCAACTCCAACTGGACCCTCCAACTCCACCCTCCAACTCCAACTCCACCCTCCAACTCCAACTCCACCCTCCAACTCCACCCTCCAACCCGACCCTCCAACTCCACCCTCCAACTCCACCCTCCAACCCCAACTCCAACTCCAACCCCACCCTCCAATTCCACCCTCCCACTCCAACTCCAACTCCACCCTCCAACTCCACCCTCCAACCCCACCCTCCAACTCCAACCCCACCCTCCAACTCCACCCTCTCACTCCATTTCCAACTCCACCCTCCAACTCCACCCTCCAACTCCACCCTCCAACTCCAACTCCACCCTCCAACTCCACCCCCAAACTCCGCCCTCCAACTTCGCCCTCCAACTCCGCCCTCCAATCCCAACTCCACCCTCCAACTCCACCCTCCAACCCCACCCTCCGACCCGACCCTCCAACTCCACCCTCCAACTCCACCCTCCAACCCCAACTCCAACCTCCAACTCCGTCCCCCAACTCCACCCTCCAACTCCACCCTCCAACCCCAACTTCACCCTCCAACTCCATCCTCCAATTCCACCCTCCAACCCCACCTTCCAGCCCCACCCTCCAACTCCACCCTCCAACTCCACCCTCCACTCCACCCTCCAACTCCACCCTCCAACTCCATCCTCCAACTCCAACTCCACCCTCCAATTCCACCCTCCAACACCAACTCCACCCTCCAACTCCACCTGCCAACTCCACCTGCCAACTCCACCCTCCAACTCCACCCTCCAACTCCACCCTCCAACCCCAACTCCACTCTCCAACTCCACCCTCCAACCCCAACTCTACCCTCCAACCCCAACTCCACCCTCCAACTCCACCCTCCAACCCCAACTCCACCCTCCAACTCCACCCTCCAACTCTACCCTCAAACCTCAACTCCACCCTCCCACTCCAACTCCACCCTCCAACTCCAACTCCACCCTCCAACTCCAACTCCACCCTCCAACTCCTCCCTCCAACTCCACCCTCCAACCCCAACTCCACCCCCTCCAACCCCAACCACCCCTCCAACCCCAACTCCACCCTCCAACTCCACCCTCCAACCCCAACTCCACCCTCAAACTCCACCTTCCAACTCCAACCTCCAACTCCACCCTCCAACTCCACCCTCCAACTCCAACTCCACCCTCAAACTCCACCCTCCAACTCCACCCTCCAACCCCAACTCCACCCTCCAACCCCACACTCCAACTCCAACCCCACCCTCCAACTCCACCCTCCCACTCCAACTCCAACTCCACCCTCCAATTCCACCCTCCAACTCCACCCTCCAACTCCCCCTCCAACTCCACCCTCCCCACTCCAACTTCCAACTCCACCCTCCAACTCCACCCTCCAACTCCAACTCCACGCTCCAACTCCACCCCCCAACTCTGCCCTCCAACTCCGCCCTCCAACTCCACCCTCCAACCCCAACTTCACCCTCCAACTCCACCCTCCAACCCCACCCTCCAACCCGACCCTCCAACTCCACCCTCCAACTCCACCCTCCAACCCCAACTCCAACCTCCAACTCCGCCCCCCCAACTCCACCCTCCAACTCCACCCTCCAACCCCAACTTCACCTCCAACTCCATCCTCCAATTCCACCCTCCAACCACACCCTCCAGCCCCACCCTCCAACTCCACCCTCCAACTCCACCCCCCCAACTCCAGCCTCCAACTCCACCCTCCAACCCCAAACCTGCCCTCCAACTCCGCCCTCCAACTCCACCCTCCAACTCCACCCTCCAACCCCAACCCCAACTCCCCTCCCTCCAAACCCAACACCACCCTCCCACTCCACCCTCCAACTCCACCCTCCAACTCCACTCTCCAACTCCACCCTCCACTCCACCCTCCAACCCCAACTCCACCCTCCAACTCCAACTCCACCCATCCAACTCCACCCTCCAACCCCAACTCCACCCTCCACCCCACCCTCCAACTCCACCCTCCAACCCTAACTCCACCCTCCAACCCCAACTCCACCCTCCAACTCCACCCTCCAACTCCAACTCCACCCTCCAATTCCAACTCCACCCTCCAAATCCAACCCACCCTCCAATTCCACCCTCCCACTCCAACTCCAACTCCACCCTCCAACTCCACCCCTCCAACCCCACCCTCCAACTCCAACCCCACCCTCCAACTCCACCCTCTCACTCCATTTCCAACTCCACCCTCCAACTCCACCCTCCAACTCCAACTCCACCCTCCAACTCCACCCCCAAACTCCGCCCTCCAACTTCGCCCTCCAACTCCGGCCCTCCAATCCCAACTCCACCCTCCAACTCACCCTCCAACCCCACCCTCCGACCCGACCCTCCAACTCCACCCTCCAACTCCACCCTCCAACCCCAACTCCAACCTCCAACTCCGTCCCCCAACTCCACCCTCCAACTCCACCCTCCAACCCCAACTTCACCCTCCCAACTCCATCCTCCAATTCCACCCTCCAACCCCACTTCCAGCCCCACCCTCCAACCTCCACCCTCCAACTCCACCCTCCAACTCCACCCTCCAACTCCACCCTCCAACTCCATCCTCCAACTCCAACTCCACCCTCCAATCCACCCTCCAACACCAACTCCACCCTCCAACTCCACCTGCCAACTCCACCTGCCAACTCCACCCTCCAACTCCACCCTCCAACTCCACCCTCCAACCCCAACTCCACTCTCCAACTCCACCCTCCACCCCAACTCTACCCTCCAACCCCAACTCCACCCTCCAACTCCACCCTCCAACCCCAACTCCACCCTCCCAACTCCACCCTCCAACTCTACCCTCAAACCTCAACTCCACCCTCCCACTCCAACTCCACCCTCCAACTCCAACTCCACCCTCCAACTCCAACTCCACCCTCCAACTCCTCCCTCCAACTCCACCCTCCAACCCCAACTCCACCCCCTCCAACCCCAACTCCACCCTCCAACCCCAACTCCACCCTCCAACTCCACCCTCCATCCCCAACTCCACCCTCAAACTCCACCTTCCAACTCCAACCTCCAACTCCACCCTCCAACTCCACCCTCCAACTCCAACTCCACCCTCAAACTCCACCCTCCAACTCCACCCTCCAACCCCAACTCCACCCTCCAACCCCACACTCCAACTCCAACCCCACCCTCCAACTCCACCCTCCCACCCAACTCCAACTCCACCCTCCAACTCCACCCTCCAACTCCACCCTCCAACTCCAACCCCACCCTCCAACTCCACCCTCCCACTCCAACTCCAACTCCACCCTCCAACTCCACCCTCCAACTCCAACTCCACGCTCCAACTCCACCCCCCAACTCTGCCCTCCAACTCCGCCCTCCAACTCCACCCTCCATCCCCAACTTCACCCTCCAACTCCACCCTCCAACCCCACCCTCCAACCCGACCCTCCAACTCCACCCTCCAACTCCACCCTCCCAACCCCAACTCCAACCTCCACTACTCCGCCCCCCAACTCCACCCTCCAACTCCCCCCTCCAACCCCAACTTCACCCTCCAACTCCATCCTCCAATTCCACCCTCCAACCACACCCTCCAGCCCCACCCCTCCAACTCCACCCTCCAACTCCACCCCCCAACTCCAGCCTCCAACTCCACCCTCCCAACCCCAAACCTGCCCTCCAACTCCGCCCTCCAACTCCACCCTCCAACTCCACCCTCCAACCCCAAACCCCAACTCCACCCTCCAAACCCAACACCACCCTCCAACTCCACCCTCCAACTCCACCCTCCAACTCCACTCTCCAACTCCACCCTCCAACTCCACCCTCCAACCCCAACTCCACCCTCCAACTCCAACTCCACCCTCCAACTCCACCCTCCAACTCCACCCTCCAACCCCAACTCCACCCTCCAACCCCACCCTCCAACTCCACCCCTCCAACCCTAACTCCACCCTCCAACCCCAACTCCACCCTCCAACTCCACCCTCCAACTCCAACTCCACCCTCCAATTCCAACTCCACCCTCCAAATCCAACCCACCCTCCAAATCCACCTTCCAACTCCAACTCCACCCTCCAACTCCAACTCCACCCTCCAACTCCACCCTCCAACTCCAACTCCACCCTCCAACCCCAACTCCACCCTCCATCCCCAACTCCACCCTCCAACTCCACCCTCCAACTCCAACTCCACCCTCCAATTCCAACTCCACCCTCCAATTCCAACTCCACCCTCCAAATCAACCTTCCAACTCCAACTCCAACTCTACCCTCCAACCCCAACTCCACCCTCCATCTCCACCCTCAAACCCCAACTTCACCCTCCCACTCCAACTCCAACTCCAATCACTCCAACTCCACATTCCAACTCCACCCTCCAACCTCCACCCTCCAACTCCACCCTCCAACTCCACCCTCCAACACCAATTCCACCCTCCAACTCCACCTGCCAACTCCACCTGCCAACTCCACCCTCCAACTCCAACTCCACCCTTCAACTCCACCCTCCAACCCCAACTCCACTCTGCAACTCCACCTTCCAACCCCAACTCCACCCTCCACCCTCCACCTCCACCCTCCAACCCCAACTCCACCCTCCAACTCCACCCTCCAACCCCAACTCCCATCCACCCTCCAACCACCCTCCACCCTCAAACCCCAACTCCACCCTCCCTCTCCAACCCCAACTCCACACTCCAACTCCACACTCCAACTCCACACTCCAACTCCACCCTCCAATTCCATCCTCCAACTCCATCCTCCAACTCCACCCTCCAACTCCACCCTCCAACTCCAACTCCACCCTCCAACTCCAACTCCACCCTTCAACTCCAACTCCACCCTCCAACTCCACCCTCCAACCCCAACTCCACCCTCCAACCCCAACTCCACCCTCCAACCCCAACTCCACCCTCCAACTCCACCCTCCAACTTCCACCCTCCAACCCCAACTCCACCCTCCAACTCCACCTTCCAACTCCAACCTCCAACTCCACCCTCCAACTCCACCCTCCAACTCCAACTCAACCCTCCAACTCCACCTCCAACTCCACCCTCTAACTCCACCCTCCAACCCCAACTCCACCCTCCAACCCCACCCTCACCCTCCAACTCCACCCTCCCACTCCAACTCCAACTCCACCCTCCAACTCCACCCTCCAACTCCAACCTCCAACTCCAACTCAACCCTCCAACTCCACCCCCCAACTCTGCCCTCCAACTCAACCCTTCAACCCCAACTCCACCCTCCAACTCCACCCTCCAACCCCACCCTCCAACCCGACCCTCCAACTCCACCCTCCAACTCCACCCCCCAACTCCAACCTCCAACTCCGCCCTCCAACTCCACCCTCCAACTCCACCCTAGAACCCCAACTTCCACCCTCCAACTCCATCCTCCAACTCCACCCTCCAACCCCACCCGCCAGCCCCACCCTCCAACTCCACCCTCCAACTCCACCCTCCAACTCCAGCCTCCAACTCCACCCTCCAACCCCAACCCTGCCCTCCAACTCCGCCCTCCAACTCCACCCTCCAACTCCACCCTCCAACCCCAACTCCACCCTCCAAACCCAACACCACCCTCCAACTCCACCCTCCAACTCCACTCTCCAACTCCACCCTCCAACTCCACCCTCCAACCCCAACTCCACCCTCCAACTCCACCCTCCAACTCCACCCTCCAACCCCAACCCCAACTCCACCCTCCAACCCCACCCTCCAACCCCACCTTCCAACTCCAACCCCACCCTCCAACTCCACCCTCCAACTCTACCCTCCAACTCCACCCTCCAACTCCACCCTCCAACCCCAATTTCACCCTCCAACTCCACCTTCCAACTCCACCTTCCAACTCCACCTGCCAACTCCACCTGCCAACTCCACCCTCCAACTCCACCCTCTAACTCCACCCTCCAACTCCACCCTCCAACTCCACCCTCCAACTCCATCCTCCAACTCCAACTCCACCCTCCAACTCCACCCTCCAACACCAACTCCACCCTCCAACTCCACCTGCCAACTCCACCTGCCAACTCCACCCTCCAACCCCAACTCCACCCTCCAACTACACCCTCCAACCCCAACTCCACCCTCCAACTCCACCCTCAAACCCCAACTCCACCCTCCAACTCCAACTCCAACTCCACACTCCAACTCCACACTCCAACTCCACACTCCAACTCCACACTCCAACTCCACTCTCCAATTCCACCCTCCAACCACTCCACCCTCCAACTCCACCCTCCAACTCCAACTCCTCCACCCTCCAACTCCAACTCCCCCCTCCAACTCCAACTCCACCCTCCAACTCCACCCTCCAACCCCAACTCCACCCTCCAACCCCAACTCCACCCTCCAATCCCAACTCCACCCTCCAACCCCACCTTCCAACTCCAACCCCACCCTCCAACTCCACCCTCCAACTCTACCCTCCAACTCCACCCTCCAACTCCACCCTCCAACCCCAATTCCACCCTCCAACTCCACCTTCCTACTCCACCTTCCAACTCTACCTGCCAACTCCACCTGCCACTCCACCCTCCAACTCCCACCCTCTAACTCCACCCTCCAACTCCACCCTCCAACTCCACCCTCCAATTCCACCCTCCAACACCAACTCCACCCTCCAACCTCCACCTGCCAACTCCACCTGCCAACTCCACCCTCCAACTCCACCCTCCAACTCCACCCTTCAACCCCAACTCCAGTCTCCAACTCCACCCTCCAACCCCAACTCCACCCTCCAACCCCAACTCCACCCTCCAACTCCACCCTCCAACCCCAACTCCACCCTCCAACTACACCCTCCAACCCCAACTCCACCCTCCAACTCCACCCTCAAACCTCAACTCCACCCTCCCACTCCAACTCCACCCTCCAACTCCAACTCCACCCTCCAACTCCAACTCCACCCTCCAACTCCACCCTCCAACTCCAACTCCACACTCCAACTCCACACTCCAACTCCACACTCCAACTCCACTCTCCAATTCCACCCTCCAACTCCACCCTCCAACTCCACCCTCCAACTCCAACTCCACCCTCCAACTCCAACCTCCCCCCTCCAACTCCACTCCACCCTCCAACTCCACCCTCCAACCCCAACTCCACCCTCCAACCCCAACTCCACCCTCCAACCCCAACTCCACCCTCCACCCCACCTTCCAACTCCAACCCCACCCTCCAACTCCACCCTCCAACTCTACCCTCCAACTCCACCCCTCCAACTCCACCCTCCAACCCCAATTCCACCCTCCAACTCCACCTTCCAACTCCACCTTCCAACTCCACCTGCCAACTCCACCTGCCAACTCCACCCTCCACTCCACCCTCTAACTCCACCCTCCAACTCCACCCTCCAACTCCACCCTCCAATTCCACCCTCCAACACCAACTCCACCCTCCAACTCCACCTGCCAACTCCACCTGCCAACTCCACCCTCCAACTCCACCCTCCAACTCCACCCTTCAACCCCAACTCCAGTCTCCAACTCCACCCTCCAACCCCAACTCCACCCTCCCAACCCCAACTCCACCCTTCAACTCCACCCTCCAACCCCAACTCCACCCTCCAACTACACCCTCCACCCCAACTCCACCCTCCAACCCCACCCTCCAACTCCAACCCCACCCTCCAACTCCACCCTCCCACTCCAACTCCAACTCCACCCTCCAACTCCACCCTCCAACCCCCACCCTCCAACTCCAACCCCACCCTCCAACTCCATCCTCCCACTCCAACTCCAACTCCACCCTCCAACTCCACCCTCCAACCCCACCCTCCAACTCCAACCCCACCCTCCAACTCCACCCTCCCACTCCAACTCCAACTCCACCCTCCAACTCCACCCTCCAACTCCACCCTCCACTCCAACTCCACCCTCCAACTCCACCCCCCAACTCCGCCCTCCAACTCCACCCTCCAACTCCACCCTCCACCCCAACTCCACCCTCCAACTCCACCCTCCAACCCCACCCTCCAACCCCACCCTCCAACCCGACCCTCCAACTCCACCCTCCAACTCCACCCTCCAACCCCAACTCCAACCTCCAACTCCGCCCCCCAACTCCACCCTCCAACTCCACCCTCCAACCCCAACTTCACCCTCCAACTCCATCCTCCAATTCCACCCTCCAACCCCACCCTCCAGCCCCACCCTCCAACTCCACCCTCCAACTCCACCCTCCAACTCCATCCTCCAACCCCAACTCCACTCTCCAACTCCACCCTCCAACCCCAACTCCACCCTCCAACTCCACCCTCCACCCTCCAACCCCAACTCCACCCTCCAACTACACCCTCCAACCCCAACTCCACCCTCCAACTCCACCCTCAAACCTCAACTCCACCCTCCCACTCCAACTCCCACCCTCCAACTCCAACTCCACCCTCCAACTCCATCTCCACCCTCCAACTCCCAACTCCACCCTCCAACTCCACCCTCCAACCCCAACTCCACCCTCCAACCCCACCCTCCAACTCCAACCCCACCCTCCAACTCCACACTCCCACTCCAACTCCAACTCCACCCTCCAACTCCACCCTCCAACCCCACCCTCCAACTCCAACCCCACCCTCCAACTCCACCCTCCCACTCCAACTCCAACTCCACCCTCCAACTCCACCCTCCAACTCCACCCTCCAACTCCAACTCCACCCTCCAACTTCCACCCCCCAACTCCGCCCTCCAACTCCCGCCCTCCAACTCCACCCTCCAACTCCACCCTCCAACTCCACCCTCCAACCCCACCCTCCAACCCGACCCTCCCAACTCCACCCTCCAACTCCACCCTCCAACCCCAACTCCAACCTCCAACTCCGCCCCCCAACTCCAACCCTCCAACCCCCACCCTCCAGCCCCACCCTCCAACTCCACCCTCCAACTCCAGCCTCCAACTCCACCCTCCAACCCCAACCCTGTCCTCCAAATCCGCCCTCCAACTCCACCCTCCAACTCCACCCTCCAACCCCAACCCCAACTCCACCCTCCAAACCCAACACCACCCTCCAACTCCACCCTCCAACTCCACTCTCCAACTCCACCCTCCAACTCCACCCTCCAACCCCAACTCCACCCTCCAACTCCACCCTCCAACTCCACTCTCCAACTCCCACCCTCCAACTCCACCCTCCAACCCCAACTCCACCCTCCAACTCCACCCTCCAACTCCACCCTCCAACCCCAACTCCACCCTCCAACCCCACCCTCCAACTCCACCCTCCAACCCCAACTCCACCCTCCAACCCCAACTCCACCCTCCAACTCCACCCTCCAACCCCAACTCCACCCTCCATTCCAACTCCACCCTCCAAATCCAACTTCACCCTCCAAATCCACCTTTCAACTCCAACTCTAACTCCACCCCTCCAACTCCAACTCCACCCTCCAACTCCACCCTCCAACCCCAACTCCACCCACCAACTCACCCTCCAACCCCCAACTCCACCCTCCAACTCTACCCTCCAACCCCAACTCCACCCTCCATCTCCACCCTCAAACCCCAACTTCACCCTCCCACTCCAACTCCACACTCCCAACTCCACATTCCAACTCCACCCTCCAACTCCACCCTCCAACTCCACCCTCCAACTACACCCTCCAACACCAACTCTACCCTCCAACTCCACCTGCCAACTCCACCTGCCAACTCCACCCTCCAACTCCAACTCCACCCTTCAACTCCACCCTCCAACCCCAACTCCACCCTCCAACCCCAACTCCACCCTCCACCTCCACCCTCCAACCCCACCCTCCAACTCCACCCTCCAACCCCAACTCCACCCTCCAACTCCACCCTCAAACCCCAACTCTACCCTCCTCTCCAACCCCAACTCCACACTCCAACTCCACACTCCAACTCCACACTCCAACTCCGCCCTCCAATTCCACCCTCCAACTCCATCCTCCAACTCCACCCTCCAACTCCACCCTCCAACTCCACCCTCCCAACTCCAACTCCACCCTCCAACTCCAACTCCACCCTCAAACTCCACCCTCCAACCCCAACTCCACCCTCCAACCCCAACTCCACCCTCCAACCCCAACTCCACCCTCCAACTCCACCCTCCAACTCCACCCTCCAACCCCAACTCCACCCTCCAACTCCACCTTCCAACTCCAACCTCCAACTCCACCCTCCAACTCCCACCTCCAACTCCAACTCCACCCTCCAACTCCACCCCTCTAACTCCACCCTCCAACTCCACCCTCCAACCCCAAACTCCACCCTCCAACCCCACCCTCCAACTCCAACCCCACCCTCCAACTCCACCCTCCCACTCCAACTCCAACTCCACCCTCCAACTCCACCCTCCAACTCCACCCTCCAACTCCAACTCAACCCTCCAACTCCACCCCCCAACTCCGCCCTCCAGCTCCACCCTCCAACTCCACCCTCCAACCCCAACTCCACCCTCCAACTCCACCCTCCAACCCCACCCTCCAACCCGACCCTCCAACTCCACCCTCCAACTCCACCCCCCAACTCCAACCTCCAACTCCGCCCTTCAACTCCACCCTCCAACTCCACCCTCCAACCCCCAACTCCACCCTCCAACTCCATCCTCCAACTCCTCCCTCCAACCCCACCCTCCAGCCCCACCCTCCAACTCCACCCTCCAACTCCACCCTCCAACTCCAGCCTCCAACTCCACCCTCCAACCCCAACCCTGCCCTCCAACTCCGCCCTCCAACTCCACCCTCCACCCCAACTCCACCCTCCAAACCCAACACCACCCTCCAACTCCACCCTCCAACTCCACTCTCCAACTCCACCCTCCAACTCCACCCTCCAACCACAACTCCACCTCCACCTCCAACTCCACCTCCAACTCCACCCTCCAACCCCAACTCCACCCTCCAACCCCACCCTCCAACCCCACCTTCCAACTCCAACCCCACCCTCCAACTCCACCCTCCAACTCTACCCTCCAACTCCACCCTCCAACTCCACCCTCCAACCCCAATTCCACCCTCCAACTCCACCTTCCAACTCCACCTTCCAACTCCACCTGCCAACTCCACTTGCCAACTCCACCCTCCAACTCCACCTGCCAACTCCACCTGCCAACTCCACCCTCCAACTCTAACTCCACCCTCCAACTCCACCCTCCAACCCCAACTCCACTCTCCAACTCCACCCTCCAACCCCAACTCCACCCTCCAACCCCAACTCTACCCTCCAACTCCACCCTCCAACCCCAACTCCACCCTCCAACTACACCCTCCAACCCCAACTCCACCCTCCAACTCCACCCTCAAACCCCAACTCCACCCTCCCACTCCAACTCCAACTCCACACTCCAACTCCACTCTCCAATTCCACCCTCCAACTCCATCCTCCAACTCCACCCTCCAACTCCACCCTCCAACTCCAACTCCACCCTCCCACTCCAACTCCCCCCTCCAACTCCAACTCCACCCTCAAACTCCACCCTCCAACCCCAACTCCACCCTCCAACCCCAACTCCACCCTCCAACCCCAACTCCGCCCTCCAACTCCACCCTCCAACTCCACCCTCCAACTCCACCCTCCAACCCCAACTCCACCCTCCAACTCCACCTTCCAACTCCAACCTCCAACTCCACCCTCCAACTCCACCCTCCAACTCCACCCTCCAACTCCACCCTCCAACCCCAACTCCACCCTCCAACCCCACCCTCCAACTCTAACCTCACCCTCCAACTCCACCCTCCCACTCCAACTCCAACTCCACCCTCCAACTCCACCCTCCAACTCCACCCTCCAACGCCAACTCCACCCTCCAACTCCACCCCCCAACTCCACCCTCCAACTCCGCCCTCCAACTCCACCCTCCAACCCCAACTCCACCCTCCAACTCCACCCTCCAACCCCACCCTCCAACCCCACCGTCCAACCCGACCCTCCAACTCCACCCTCCAACCCCAACTCCAACCTCCAACTCCGTTCTCCAACTCCACCCTCCAACTCCACCCTCCAACCCCAACTCCACCCTCCAACTCCATCCTCCAACTCCACCCTCCAACCCCACCCTCCAACCCCACCCTCCAACTCCACCCTCCAACTCCACCCTCCAACTCCAGCCTCCAACTCCACCCTCCAACCCCAACTCCGCCCTCCAACTCCGCCCTCCAACTCCACCCTCCAACTCCACCCTCCAACCCCAACTCCACCCTCCAAACCCAACACCACCCTCCAACTCCACCCTCCAACCCCAACTCCACCCTCCAACTCCTCCCTCCAACTCCACTCTCCAACTCCACCCTCCAACTCCACCTCCACCCTCCAACTCCAACTCCACCCTCCAACTCCACCCTCCAACCCCAACTCCACCCTCCAATCCCACCCTCCAACCCCACCTTCCAACTCCAACCCCACCCTCCAACTCCACCCTCCAACTCTACCCTCCAACTCCACCCTCCAACTCCACCCTCCAACCCCAATTCCACCCTCCAACTCCACCTTCCAACTCCACCTTCCAACTCCACCTGCCAACTCCACCTGCCAACTCCACCCTCCAACTCCACCATCTAACTCCACCCTCCAACTCCACCCTCCAACTCCACCCTCCAACTCCACCCTCCAACCCCAACTCCACCCTCCAACTCCAACTTCACCCTCCAACTCCAACTCCACCCTCCAACTCCACCCTCCAACTCCAACCTCCAACTCCAACTCCACCCGCCAATTCCACCCTCCAACTCCAACTCCACCCTCCAACTCCAACCCCACCCTCCAACTCCACCCTCCACCCTCCAACCCCACCCACCAACTCTAACCCCACCCTCCAACTCCACCCTCCAACTCCACCCTCCAACTCCACCCTCCAACCCCAACTCCACCCTCCAACTACACCCTTCAACTCCACCCTCCAACCCCAACTCCACCCTCCAACTCCAACTCCACCCTCACTTTATCTATCGCCCTCACTCTATCTATCGCCCTCACTGACTCTATCGTCCTCACTCTATCGCCCTCACTCTATCGCCCTCACTCTATCGCCCTCTATCTATCGCCCTCTATCTATCGCCCTCTATCTATCTATCTATCTATCCATCTATCTATCTATTGCCCTCTATCTATCTATCTATCGCCCTCACTCTATCTATTTATTGCCCTCACTCTAGCTATCGCCCTCACTCTATCCATCTATCGCCCTCACTCTATCTATCGCCCTCACTCTATCTATCTGCCTATCTATCGCCCTCACTCTATCTATCTATCGCCCTCACTCTGTCTATCTATCTCCGTCACTCTGTCTATCGTGTCACTCTGTCTATCTATCTATCACCGTCACTCTATTTATCTATCTATCGCCCTCACTCTATCTTTCTCCCTCCCTCTAGCTATCTATTGCTCTCACTCTACCTATCTATCGCACCACCACAGCATCACTCCGGGGCACCACAGCATCACTCAGGGGCACCACAACATCACTATGCGCTACCACAGCATCACTGAATGCCACAGCATCACTCGTCGCCACCACAACATCTCTCCGTGTCACCACAGCATCAATCTGTGCAACCATTCAACAACAACTGGTTCTATCGCCCTCACTCTATCTATCACCCTCACTCTATCTATCTATCGCCCTAACTCTGTCTATCTATCTATCGCTGTCACTCTGTCTAACACATGTTAACAACTTCGTGAAACGGTGTTCCCTTCACCGCCAGGGCTGCTGGTTGAGTCCTTTTATTTTACATTTTCTTACAGGTTTCCTTTAATTTGCTTATTTCTCCTTATAGTTATTTATTTTTGTCTAATTCGTCAGCATCTACTACTGGGTGCACATCCCCTCACCCCCTTAAATGTCTTTATTGACATTTGGGTATAAACAATGATACTGCTGCATGCTGCAGACTACCACACGACTCACACTCCTGTATGCCACACACTGCTGCACGCCACACACTCCTGCAAGCCACACACTGCTACACGCCACACTCTGCTGCACGTCACACACTGCTGCACCCCACACACTGCTGCACGCCACACACTGCTGCACGCCACACACTGCTGCACGCCACACACTGCTGCATGCCACACACTGCTGCACGCCGCACACTGCTGAACGCCACGCAACACCACCACATCACTCAAGGACACCACCACATCACTCGAGGACACCACCACATCACTCGAGGGCACCACCACGTCACCCAGGGACACCACCACATCACTCAGGGACACCACCACATCACTCAGGGGCATCACTCAGGGGCATCACTACATCACTTAGGGACACCACCACATCACTCAGGAACACCACCACATCACTCAGGGACACCACCACATCACTCAGGGTCACCACCACATCACTCAACTCCACCTTCCAATTCCACCCTCCAACTCCAACTCCACCCTCTCACTGTGTTAGGACGATGTGGGCACCTCAACGTACTGAACCTCCGCAACACGGATTGGTACAATTTCTCTATTACATGGGGGAGGACAGTCATCTTATTAAATGGTTATACGTCAGTATTCAATCACAAGCCTCCATCTCAATCGCTACCCTTAGAACAAAATGGTCCGAGACAGCTGAAGCCGCATTGTCTGACAAGGTATGGGCGAGTATTCTAGAACACCCCAAGCGTGTATCTAGTAATGCCAAATTTAAATTCATACAATCCATGCTACTACACAGATCCTATCTGACCCCAAAAAGAATCCATTGCATGTTTTCTGACGCCCAACACCACTGCCCACATTGCAGGTTCGAGGAGGTGGGTTTTACCCACATGCTATGGGCACGGCCTCACCTGTGTGATTACTGGGGTGGTCCGAACTGCACTTGGGGAGATCATACATCTACCACTCACGGGCAACATACTGGAGTGTTTACTGGGCCTCCGCAAGCGCACAAGAGCTTTGTAAATTCAACTGTGTTTCCTTGACCTCGCCCTTTTATTGGCCATACGAACGATCACCATGAGATGGAAATCCCCTAGATGCCCTACTCTATCTAAGTGGAAGGAGGAGGTGGTGCGATGGTGCAGTGCCGAAAGTGCGGAAATTAGACGCGAAGAGGCTCGCAGACTACAAAAACACCCCATTTCTATGGAGTGGGATCTCATGCTGGATGGTTTTAAAGCATTAGATCTTCATCCTCCGCATCTAACTCGTACCCCATAATGTATCTAGCTGTAGGTGGCTCTCGTTTGTTGTTTTTTTTTTTATGTGCTGACAAGGGTCCTTCCTTCTCACAGTTCAGCTGCTCACCAGGAAAGACTCGTATTATGTACATACACACACAAGGTTAGATGGCACATAGGGAACCGACAGACCAGGAGGGAGGGTGGGGGGGGGATTTGTTTATGGGGTTGTTTAGATATATAATTGCACTGTATCGAATGGTCTTTGTATCTTATGTATGCACTTATTTTCTTTATATAATCATAAGAATATCCTATTTTATTCCGACATATGTAAACAGATCTTTACTACCCACGAAGGAAATCTTGTTACGATTAGAAAAAAAGGAAATGTCATGATGTACTTGCTATGACAATTTGAAACCACTTAATGATGCTCAATAAAGTTTGTTATGAAAAAGTTTTCTCTATATAAAACATTAAAAAATAAAAATCCAGACAACAATATCGATAAACACAAATTTAAAATACATTTTAAATACACAAATAACACATTCAAAATAATAAAACTATCACATTGAATAAAATAATTTAATAACATAATTTATTAAAAACATAAATAATTATGTAACCAAAAAAAATACAATACTAAACCGTACTTTAAAAGGATATCCATTAAATAAAATGAATACAATTTTAAGTTGTAATAACAAATATAAAAATAAATTCCCAACCCTGTTCCCATATAAACCTAATTAATAACAATAATACATAAAAGTAATTAAAAATAAACACAATATACTAATAAAAACATACAATAAACAAATAACATATTTAAAACATAAAAATGTGATGAAATTACATTTTAATAAAAACCAAAATTCAATGTTAAATTAAAAAACGGTATATTTAAAGTAATGCATTAATAATGTTTTAACAATTTTTAACAAAAAATATTTGATTTATTATATCTAAGGCTGTGTAAGATAATGATTCTCCCTATTTTAATGTTCCCCTTCCAGATCTTAACTGTTATTAATTGACACTGCTCTTTTAATTCTGTTTTTTAAACATGTTTTTTTGGCTTATCTATTTATATTTTTTAATGAAATGGTCCACATGATGTATTCCCCCCCTTAAGATGCGATCTGTTCCCTTAAACTACTATCTGTCTTTTTGCCTACTGTACCTTAAGATCTCCATGAACAATCTACTTTTATTCTGTTCCCAGCTGACACTGATTTTAACTTTAATAGTATATTTTATTGTGTGTAGTCATTTATGAAATTGTGCTTTTATGGCTTCAATTACCGAAATAAAGTTTACATTGATTGATTCATTGATTGATTGATTATAAATACACATTATACATAAAATAAGATAAAATAAACATAAATGTAACCAAATAATTTTATTTTAAAAATAATATATTTAAAAAACATACATTTATAAATCAAATGAAATCGAATAATAACAATTTAAATATTATGCTAAATACATCTTTATATGCAATTATTCATTTTAATTAAAACATTGAAATTAAAAAAAATACATAAATATATTTTGTTAATACAAACATGGTTTACAAATCTCCAAACCCTTTTCCCCCATAAAGTCAACATTTTGGTACTAAAGAAATATTTAATGAACAACACATTTAAAAGTTTAATTTAATAAACATTACAAACTATGTTTCACTATATACATACATAAACTAAAACAATCATAACATTAAACACATGAAAATAATTTCAAAAATACCACAAACATTTCTCAAAAATATTGTTAAAATGACATTATATGCAACAATATTTAAACAAATGATATATTTTACAACAATATCGAAAACAGCACTTAAAAACAATATGATTACCTTGGATATTTATGTCAACGATTATTTTGATATCACAATATTCTTGCAACGATATTGTTGCATCAGAATATTTTTTTATTTAATATTCTGTCCGGACACCATTAAACACTTTTCCACCTATCAGTACTTATAATATTATGAATTGCATCTACGATAATGAAATAGGAGAACTGATGCTGATCTGCTGACTGTGTGCACACTCCCTTGTTGTAAGCACACTGCACATCTGCTGTGGCACTTTTACAAAACTTTCGTTACTCCAGTGGCTCCTTGAAGCAGCCTGTGCTCCAGAGGCACATGCAAGCCATCAGTCCTTCTGCAAAGGAAGGTATAAGCAGTCAACACACCTTTGTCACTCCTGTGCAGAGGTAACTAAAAGCACCCTAATCTCAGCCCGTGCCCCAGAAAAAGTACCTATTGTGTTCAAGGGCACTTTATGGCAGCCTAAACTCAGTCTGTGGGACCTGCTAGCTGCCTATGCATATGCCTATGCATATAAAGAATGTACATTTGGCAGTGCTTATGCAGAGCACTTACAAAGAGCCGGTGTTCCTGCAAAGACATTTGTTATGAGTCTGTTCTTCTGCAGAGATACCTGCCCCCAGCCTGCAGATATGTGGCACCTGCAAGCAGTTTACTCTCCAAATACCTAAAATCACTTGCCCTTCTGAAGCACTTACCATCAGCTTGCTTTCCTGTGGCACCTACAAATAGGCTTTGCTTCCAAAGCACCCGCAAGCAGCCTGAGCGTCTGAAGTGGTCCTTCCACGCCCCCTATACAAGTTCAATAACAAGTGTCCTGAACTCCTGCACGCACACTCAAGAATCGCTTGCATTTTGGAAGGACCTGCATAAAACTGGTGCTCCTACAAATGCTGCGACATTCATCCTGTGGTATTGTGGTGTCCTTGCTAATGCTAGAGCACTGACAGAAAACCTGTTCTCCGGCAGGGGAAGGCTGCAAGTAGTCTGGGCATATTATCAAGGACGGCGTTAGAATTATCGCCGGTTTAGCGGCAGAGAACTGCCGCAAAAGCAGCGATAATGGGCTTGATAATATGCCCCTGGAGAATTCCAATAGAAGCCCATTTTCTCACCAGAACATGGACTTCTATTGGAATTCTCAAGGGCATAATATCGAGCCCATTATCGCGGCTTTAGCTGCAGTTTTCTGCCGCTAAACCGGCGATAATGTTTAACGCCGTTCTTGATAATATGCCCCTAAGTTCTCCTGCAGATGTACCAGTAAACAGCCTGAGCTTCTTAGACCGTTACAAGTAGAATTTTCCCCCAAGACACCAACAAACAGCGGACACATTCGGAGGCACCTGCAGGCAGCCTGCTATCTAGACCAACCTACAAATAGTCTCTGAGTCCATGGAACCCACATGGATCCTGCACTACTGTGCGGTCCTTTTCAAACGCAGCCTATGCCTCTGCAAGGGCAACGGCAAGCGCCCAAGCACCCCGTATTCCTGCACAGGCACATACAAATCGACTGATCTCCAGCAAAACTACTGTAGGTGTCTCCAGAGCTCACTTTGAGCTGGTGGTAGCAGATTGGGACCACTGGCACTCGCTTTTGGACACTGCGACTTATTTTTCCTCAATAGATGTTGATCCAAAGAAAGAGAGGAAAAGAGGAAACAACATATAAGGAGAAAAAGGGGGAAAAGAAAGACAAAATGTGACAAAGGGATAAAATAGGCACATGGTAGAGTGAACTAAATGGGTAGGGCGTGTCTGTTGGTGGAATAATGAGGCATGGGGTGGAATCAGGATTGTGCACACGGGATTTCAGTAGCAATGACCACAGGCTTCTGAGCAAACCTTTGGGATTTGGCACTCATTCTTTAACAAATTAAGGACTGGGTGCACCTACAATCATCCTATGTAATTGAGGGAACTTTACACTTAATATTAGTAGGGTCGACTGCGAGCAACCTGCAGTTTTGTAGTGGCATCTAGAAGCAGCCTGCTTTCTGAGAGCACCTATTAGAGTCTACACTCCCAATGGACCTATAAGCAGTATGCACTCCTAATGGAGCGACAACAATCCTCCGGAATGTCTGCTTGCAAACCTACAATCATTGTGCACATCTACTGAGGCACATTTCTGCGGTATGCAGACAAAATATCGAAATTTAAATATCGATATACACTAATATCGATGTTTAAATATCGAAGGGACATAATATAGAAGGTATGTAATATCGATAGATTTTAATATCGATATTAGTAATATCGAAGTTTTAAATATCGATGTTAGTAATATCGATGTTAATAATTTTGATGTTACTAATATCGATTTTTATAATTCTTTTGTATATTATTATGTGTTTATTATGTTTTTAATTTGTTTTTATGTAATTTAATTAATTTTTGTATTTTAGTACTGTAGCGGGTTGTGGGTTTCTAGGGGAATAGGGTGGGAAGTAATTTAATTATACTAAATTAATTATTAATTAGTAGGAATAATAAATTGCTTTTAATTAATTGGTAATTAATTTTAATTGATTAATTGATAATTATGTTCTGTAGCGGGTTGTGGGTTAATAGGGGAATAGGGTGGAAAGTAATTTAATTATACTAAATTAATTATTAATTAGTAGGAATTATACATTGATTTTAATTAATTGGTAATTAATTTGAATTAATTGGTAATTAATTTATCTTAATTCATTAAATGATAATTATGTTTTGTAGCATATTGTGGGTTTATAGGGGAATAGGGTGGGAACTAATTTAATTAAACTAAATTAATTATTAATTATTAGGAAATATAAATTAATTTTAAATAATTGGTAATTAATTTTAATTAATTGGTAATTAGTTTTTATTAATTGATTAATTGATAAATATGTTCTGTAGCGGGTTGTGAGTTTATAGGAGAATAGGGTGGAATAGGGTGGGAAGTAATTTAAATGTAATTAAGTACTAATGTTTTTTAATGAATTATTTTGTTAATTATATCATTGGTAATTCCTTATTAATTGGTTATTAAATAGTATTAAATGATTTTTATTAATTTTTTTAGTTAATTATTTATTGCTGATCATGTTTTTAATAATTATGTATTGGTAATTGTAAATGGTTTATATTTATTTAATTGTTAAGTTTTTTATTATTTAAAAAAAAAAATATATATATAAGTATGTTATTTTTACCTCTACGCTATCCAACACTTTCCCTACTCTTGCACTCTTTGGAGTGGGAATAGTAATTTTTACCCCTACGCTATCCAACACTTTCCCTACTGTTGCACTCTCTGGAGTGGGAATAGTAATTTTTACCCCTACGCTATCCAACACTTTCCCACTGTTTCACTCTCTGGAGTTGCAATAGTAATTTTTACCCCTACGCTATCCAACACTTTCCCTACTGTTGCACTCTCTGGAGTGGGAATAGTAATTGTTACCCCAACGCTATCCAACACTTTCCCTACTGTTGCACTCTCTGGAGTTGGAATATTAATTGTTACCCCTACACTATCCAACACTTTCCCTACTGTTGCACTCTCTGGAGTTGGAATAGTAATTGTTACCCCTACGCTATCCAACACTTTCCCTACTGTTGCACTCTCTGGAGTTGGAATAGTAATTGTTACCCCTACGCTATCCATCACTTTCCCTACTGTTGCACTCTCTGGAGTGGGAATAGTAATTGTTACCCCTACGCTATCCAACACTTTCCCTACTGTTGCACTCTCTGGAGTTGGAATAGTAATTTTTACCCCTAGGCTATCCAACACTTTCCCTACTGTTGCACTCTCTGGAGTGGGAATAGTAATTGTTACCCCTACGCTATCCAACACTTTCCCTACTGTTGCACTCTCTGGAGTGGGAATAGTAATTTTTACCCCACGCTATCCAACACTTTCCCTACTGTTGCACTCTCTGGAGTGGGAATAGTAATTGTTACCCCTACACTATCCAACATTTTCCCTACTGTTGCACTCTCTGTAGTTGGAATAGTAATT
Organism: Lissotriton helveticus; assembly: GCF_964261635.1. Classification (NCBI taxonomy): domain Eukaryota; kingdom Metazoa; phylum Chordata; class Amphibia; order Caudata; family Salamandridae; genus Lissotriton; species Lissotriton helveticus. The sequence goes on along the minus strand of NC_136065.1, from coordinate 239,445,205 downwards.
TTTACCCCTATGCTATCCAACACTTTCCCTACTGTTGCAGTCTTTGGAGTGGAAATAGTAATTTTTACCCCTACGCTATCCAACATTTACTTACTTTTTCAAATTTGTTTTACATTTTTATTAATTGTTATTTATATTATTATTTTATGCATATAAATGTATTTGTAATTTATTATATTTTCATTTATTTATAAGTATTAAATTAACTTTATAGAGTTATTATTAATGAAGAATATACTATGTATTATATCTTTATTATTAGTTGTTTTTATTACATAATTTATTAATTTTAAATATTATAATATATTTTTAACTATGTTTATTACATTTATAAGTATTATTTTATTAATATTACATTTTTTTAATTTAAAAAAACGATATTTTTAAAAAAACGATATTTTTAACATCTATATTTTTTTCTGATATTTATGTACTTACGTTGTTAGAGATAGAATGTCGATACTGTTGTAATCGATATTTTTGATGCGATATTTTTGTATGTAGATATTTTTGTATTCGATATTTTGTCATAGATTCCATTTCTGCAGCCAACAATCCTACAGGTTCCAACCAAGACACTTGCTCCAGAGGGGAAACAAAAAAACACATTCAAGCAACCAGCACCTCTGTCGTGTCACCTAAATGCAGCAGTATGCTAGAGGCACATGCAAGCAACATATGCTTCTGGCTCTCTGTGCATTCACAAGCAGCCTGCACTCCTGCACATGCATCAATGTGGATAATACAAGAACAGAGGCAGATTCAAGCAGCTTGTGTACCTGAGGTGGGTGCAAGAGCGGCTATTGGTCCTTCAGATGCAACTACACGAAGCCAGTGTTTTTTTCAGTGGCATCAATAAGCAGTGTGTGTGTGCTTCACAGGTACATGCAAGCATCACTTCTCCTGCAGGTATTAGGATAAGGAACCTGAAATAATGTGTTGGGGTAATTTAAAGCAGTCGGCTTTTCAAAGGCATCAACAAGCAGCCTGTGATCCAGCAAAAGTACCTAAAAGAAACTTGCATTCCTGCAAGGGCATTTTCATGCCACCTACATTCCTTCAGTGGCCCCTACAAGCACCCGTAGCTTCTGAAGAACTTACTAGAACCAATTAGGACCAGTTATTATGCAAGACCCCTAGAAAAACCCTGCACTCTTTCAAAGACGGGTCCGGGCAGCCTGTTCGCTAATAGAGATGCCTACAGGCAGCCTGAGCTTCTGAGACATCTACAAACAGCCTGGTCCCTAGAGACATCTGAAAGTGACCTGCAGGTCTGCAGCACCTAGCAGAAGATATCTTTCCCAAGGCTACTATAAATACTATGCATTCCCAGCGCACCTACAAGCAGTCTGTGGCTGCCCTCTCAGACAGTGATCTTGCAAGCTTCAATAGCAACAAGCCTACTTTACTCCTGCACAGGCACATAGAAGGCACCAGCAGCTTGGGATGTGCATGCATGATACCTGTGCTCCTGCAGGTGCACATACAATCAACTTGTGTATTGGAATCACCGGCTACTTGCAAGTGCCCTGAGCGTGCAGACTGCATCACAGTGCAATTGTAGTAGTGCATGCTGCTTGAAGTTGTCCAAGATTGTGTTTAGGCTACTTGAAGGTGACTTATAAGCACGATGAAGAAGAACCACACCCACATGGGTGCGTAACGGCAACATCTTCTAATGAGGAAGATCCCCGTCATTTTTATACATTGCATCCCCACTTTTTCAAAGGAACAGCTACCCTCTTTTTGTTGGGATATTCCAATATTGGAGTATGGGTACTGAATCTTTAATTGCTCCTAGTCCCCCCTTTTTGTGATTGATTACATCATCAGAAATACATACTGCTCGTAGGTCATTCAGGACCATTGACTGCTAGCTGGTGCTCTCAGAAAGCACGCTACTTCTATGTAGCAATACAGAAGTGTAGGCTGTTTGGAGAAGGCGCTACTAGCGGTCTGTTTGCAGGTGCACCCAGCGCTAACTTTATAAAATAATTAGTGCAGAGGTCCAAAGATGTGTTCAGAAGCCTGTGGGTGATGCTATTGAATGTCGCTGTGCGTAGTCTTGATTCCACCTCTTGCCTCTTTAATACACCACCAGATACTACATATCCCTTTAGTTCACATGTTCATGTTCCTGCTTTCTCCCTTTGTCAGGGTTTTTCTGTCTTTATCTTCCTTTTTGTTCACTTATGTGTTTGTGTCTCTCTTTCTCTGGATCAAAGTTTGATGATGAAAAGTAAGTGCCAGTGTCCACAAATGAATGCCATTAGGCCCAACCTACTACCACCTGCTCAAATTAAGCAATGGGTGCACCTACAGGTGTACAGACTGCATACAGCATCTACTCAACAGCAGGAGATTTGTATGTGCCAGTGCAGGAGTAAAGGGGGTTTGGGTGCTTGATGTTCCATTCACAGAGGCATAGCCTGCTTGAATGCCCCACCCCCTATCCCCGTAGTAGTGCAGGCACCATGTTGGCTCCTTGGGCTCAGATACTATTTGTAGGTGACTCTGGAAAGCAAAATGCCTGTAGGTGCCTCAGAAGGTGATGGCTGCTTGTAGGTGTCTTAAAAGCACCGGCCCTTCGATGGTACCGCTGCGGGAGAGCAGAATACTTGTAGACTTCCTTGCAGGAGGAATGGCATTCTGCCGGTGCTCTAGCATTAGCAAGAACACCACAATAACACAGGATGACCTTGGTGGGTGCACTTGTCAGAGCACATGTTTCACGGTGGTCTCTCCAAACAGCGGGGGATTCTTGATTGTGCGTGCAGGTTGTTTCTGAACCTGTGTAGGCTGCATGAAAGGACCCCTTCAGAAGTTCAGGGAGCCTGTAGATGCTTCAGAAGCCGAGCCTATCTGTACAAGTCACAGGAGAGCAGGCTGATTGTAGATGCTGCTGTAGTACATGTGATGTTAGGTATCTGGGGAGAGTAAACTACTTGTAGGTGTCTCAGATCCTCAGGCTGCTTGCAGACTGAAAACAGGCATCTTAGAAGGAACAAGGGGTTTTTGTAGGTGCTCTGTATAAGCACTGGCAAGTGTAAATTGTGTATAAGCGTAGGCAGCGAGCAGGCTCTACGGATTGAGTTTCGGCTGGCAGAAGGTGCTCTTGCGCAAATGCAAATTACTTTTAGGTACTTCAGTAAGGGCATGACCTGAAATGAAGGCTGCTTTAAGTTACCTCTGCACCGGAGTGACAGAGGTGTGCCGACTGCTCATACCTTCCTTTGCAGAAGCACTGATGGCTTGCATGTGCCTCTGGAGCACAGGCTGCTTCAAGGTCCTACTGCAGGAATGAAAGCTTTGTAAATGTGTCACAGTGGACAGTGCGGTGTGCTTGCAAGGAGGGAGGGATCACACTGTGAGCAGGTCAGCGCCAGGTCTCCTGTTTCATTATGGTAGAGGCAGCTCACAGGGTGTTTGAAGTGCTCATGAGTAGAAAGTGTTTACCATTAGTGTGGGTACAGGCACGTGTTTCTTTCGCTTACCTGTCTGTAGCAACAAGCAGCAGGTAGGTTTGGCGAAGCTTGAAATGTTGCACTTAGTATATCAGGTCAAGTAACAACACTGAAAAACACTACGAACCACGTGTACCATAATGCAATGGAGAACTGACTTTGACCAGCTTGCAATAATCTTCCGCCCCTCCTGATGGCTCATATAAGCAGCCTACATCTCCTCTGAATCAATTTCATGGAACCTACACTCCTGCAATGGAACCTAGGTTATTATCATGAAGCACCTACAGGCAACCCCTGCTTATGCAAGAGCACCTACCCTTCCTCGTCACCTACAAGCAGCGTCTACTCCAGCCGGAACACCTATATGTAGCCAGATCTCCTGTGCAGAGGCAACTAAAAGCAACCTTATCTCTGATGCATCTACAACCATCCCATGCCCCAGCAAAGGGACCTAGATGTAGATTGTACTCCATCAATGACACCTAAAGGTACCTACACCAATGAAGAATGCACCAGGGCCATCGCTTATGCAGGTTTATTATGCAGGCTGTCTTATTTCCTGGAAAATGCAAAAAGCAGCCTGAGCTTCAGAGGCATGTACAAGAAGTCGACTGTTGAGACACCTAAAAGCAGCATGCTCTACTGCAGCACTTACAAGCAGATTACTTCCCCAAGGCACCAAGAAATCGCCCCTGTTCCACAACCTACTACAGACAGCCTGAATGTCTAAGGGATGTTTATAGCAGCCTACACAAGTGCATTAAGAGGCTCCCTTTCATTCTTCATCCACACTCACAAGTCGCCTGTGGTTCGGAAACACCTGCTTGGTGCCTACAAGTGCATCAACCATCAGCCTATAGTACCAAGACACTTCAAGCAGCCTAAACACTAATCAGCTCATCTGTCAGCAACCAGGCCGCACTCCTGCAGTGGCACCTAGACGCAGCCTGCACTCTCAAGTCACCTGTTAGCTATCTGTACTACAGATGCACTTACAAATAACAACAATCCCTGACTTTGCAACTAGAAGGGGCCAGCAGTTCTGCGGGGGTATCTACAGGAAGCCTTTCTTCTTGCTGAAGCACCATTGGGCGGTCGACACTACATAGTTCCTACTTATTCAACTTTGGCACCTTCAAACAGCCATTACTACTGCAGGGGCTTCGACATGCAGCTTGCACACTGGAGGCACATTCAGGCAGCGAGTGTTTCCGGACTGGCACTTTCCCTCCAGCAGATCCATCTAGATGCAGCCAGTAGATCTACAGGGGCGCACAGAAGCAGCCAGCCTTCCTAAGCCCCTACAAGCAGCTCCTGTGTTCCTGATGTTTGAAAACGAGCAGCTGATGGTCCTTCTGACACATGGTCACACAGCCAATGCATCTTCAGGGGCACCAAACGACAGCCTGTAAACCCTCTGGGACACTTTCAAGCCACCCCTAGTCCTTGAGGGTATCTGCATGCACTATATACTCCTGCAGGGGTTACTATATCCCACCTCAACTCCAGTGCGTGGGTAACTGAAAGCAGGCTGAGGCATATACAAGACGCCTGTGCTCCAGCAGATGCTCTTGAAATGCATCTTCAAGTCACCTACAGACTGCCTGCAAACTCTCTGGCCCAAATACAAGCTGCCTCCAGTCCCAGAGGGCACCTGTAAGCACTATCTCCTCTTGCCTGGTTTTCTGTAAGACACCTGAACGTCTGAGGATGGGTAACTGAAAGCAGCCTCAGGCATATACAAGACGCCAGTGCTCCAGCAAAGATATTACACCTCAGTTCGCACTCCTTCAATAACAATTCCAAAAAGCCTACAGTACTGCACTGATCCTACAACCAGGATATATATATATGACAAATGTGTAAAAACAGTGCTTACGCAGGAGTACCTAGAAGAAGCCTGTGCTCCTGCAAGGACATGTGCAAAGGCAGAGGTGCCTTCAAGCAACCGGAGCTTCCAAGGCTCCCAGATGAACCAGTCTACTCTCGCAGGACGTCTAAAGGGAGTCACTTGGTTGGTGTGCCGTGGGATGCCCTGCATGCTCTGGAGTGGTACTTTTATGATGTAGGCCAAGAGGCATTTCAAGCACCCCCAAACTTCCAACAGCTTTCTGCAGCAGATGGGCTCCCATGGGGATCCAGGGGCCACCTACAAGCAATCCGCACTTCTGTGTCACAACCTACATGCCTCCTGCACTCTAGAGAAATCTACAGGCAATGTGCGCCTCAACACCAGCGCGTTCCCTCCAGTTGTTGCATTTCCATGGAACCAGCAGGCCTGCAGTCGCAACTAGAAGCAGTGCCTTCTCCAGAAGCAAGTAGGGGCAGCCAGTGTTGTTCCTGATGCACACGTAAGCAGCTTACGTGCTTCCATATGCAGTGAATATGCACTGAGCGCCTACCTGCAAATCTGATTGGACACTTATTGGCTGCATACTCTCCAACTGTGGCCACTACAAGTACTGTATGCTCCTGAGGCACTGCAACACGTCAGTGTTTCACAAAGGCAACTGCAAACCGCCTGCACTCCCCAGGCATCTGCAAGCAGCCTGCACTCCCCAGGCAACTGCAAACCGCCTGCACTCACCAGGCATCTGCAAGCAGCCTGCAGTCATGCATGGGAGCCTGTAAGCATCCTGACTTCCTGGACAGTGTTTCTGAGGGATTTACAAACATCCTGTGCTCAATGCAACCTACACTAATACAGTGCCACCTACTAACAGCCTTTGCTTCTGAAGAATGTGCAAGAGCAAGTGTTTATGCCTGAACACAAACTAAAAGCAAGCACTTTTGGTGTCATTTGGTCGATCTGCCATGGGGGGGCGCCTGCCTGCTTTGCAGTTGTACTTGACTTTGATATTCAACAAGCAGCGTATCATGCACCCCCAAAACCTACTGCTACTTCTGTTAAAGATGGACGGGAACCCAAAAAATGAAGATCCGATTGTGCTGCTGGTGCCACAAAGTTTCTGCTTCTGTCTGAATAATTTAAAAACACTATGGACTGCATCTACCATAATGCAATGGGAGGAATCATTGCGGATTGTTGGCAATGTAGTCCACTCTTTGAATGTTACACTTCTCTAGGAGTCATCGGATGCACCTAAACGAGCTGAGCGATGCTTTACCTGATGCTCGCGAAGCGGAATTCCAAACACCCCCAACATAAGTGCTACTTATCGCTGAAGTCAACAAGAACCCAGAAATACAAGCACTAGCTGCGCCCACACTGACGCAAACACTTGGTGTGAGTAATTAAAAACACTATGCACTGCCTCTCCTACAATAAAATGGGAGAACTGAAGATGACTTGCTGGCAGAATGTTCCCTCCATCCCTAATGGCACAAATAAGCAGATGAACGTTCACTGGGGTACTTTCAGTGACGCTATACTCAATGAATCCTAGAAACAGCCTATGCGCTGCGGGCATCTGCAAGCAGCTCTTCTGCAAGGCCACTTTTCAGGGGTACCTACTAGCAACATGCACCCCTGGTGAGATATCTATGGACAGCCTACAGTCTTGAGGGGCCCCTACATGCAGTCTACACTTTTGAGGCCCATACCAACAACCAGCCATTCTTCAGGGGTACCTACAAGCAACATGGACCCATGCTGAAGTATCTATGGACAGCCTACAGTCTTGAGGGGCCCCTGCATGCAGCCTATGCTTTTAAGGCACCTACCAACAACCAGCCATTCTTCAGGGGTACCTGTAAGAAACATGTAACCCTGCTGAGTTATCTATCGACAGCGTGAAATATTACCGGGCCCCCTGCATGAAGCCAATGCTTCTGAGGCACCTACCAACAAACAGCATTCTTCTGGGGTACCTACAAACAACATGCACCCCTGCTGAGGAATCTATAGACAGCCCACAGTCTTGAGGGGCCCCTATACCTAAGAGGCACCTACCAACAACCGGCCATACTTCAGGGGTACCTGTAAGCAACACGTACCCCTACTGAGGAGTCTATGGACAGCCTACAGTCCTGGGGGGCCCCTGCATGCAACCTATGCCTCTGCGGCACATACCAACAACCAGCCATTCTTCAGGGGTACCGGTAAGTAACATGTACCCTTGCTGAGGTATCTATGGACAGCTTGCAATGTTACCGGGCACCCTGCATGCAGCCAATGCTTCTGAGACACCTACCAACAAACAGCATTCTTCAAGGGTACCTACAAACAACATGCACTCCTGCTGAGGTATCTATGGACAGCCTACAGTCTTGAGGAGCCCGATACCTCTGAGGCACCTACCAACAACCCGCCATTCTTCAGGGTACCTGTAAACAACATGTACCCCTGCTGAGGTATCTATGTACAGCTTGCAATATTACTGGGCCCCCTGCAAGCAGCCAATGCTTCTGGGGCACCTACCAACAAACGGCATTCTTCAGGGGGACCTACAAACAACATACACCCCTGCTGAGGAAACTATGGACAGCATGCAGTCTTGAGGGGCCCCTGCATGCAGCCTATACCTCTGACGCACCTACCAACATCCAGCCATTCTTCAGGGGTGCCTACAAGCAAAATGCACGCCTGCTGAGGTGTCAATGGACAGCCAACAGTCTTGAGGGGCCCCTGCACGCAGCCTATGATTCTGAGGCACCTACCAACAACCAGCCATTCTTCATTGGCTGCTTCCGAGGACCGGTTTCTGGCACTTCAGCCGTCTTCAGCCCGGCTTGCTTGAATCCAGTGGCAAAGTGAGCAAGGGACTCACGTCTGAGCATACCCTGCCAACTTATGGCGAACAAAGTGGTACAAAAGGGGGTGGTGATAGACGGAGCATCTGAACCAATCAAACACTCACACCCAGTCAACAGATCTGGGTTTAATCCATCACCGTTCTTTAGCCCACTCTGCCACCCCAGTTCAGACATGGCCATATGCAAATCAGTCTGACCCTGTGCCTCATGGGAACAGTCCAGCCCGTACAGCCAAGCCATACCTTCCCTGGACCGGAAACAAGCTTCCGAGGACCGGTTTCTGGCATTTCAGCCGTCTTCAGCCCGGCTATGGACAGCCTACAGTCTTGAGGAACCCCTGCATGCAGCCTATGCTTCTGAGGCCCCTACCAACAACCGGCCATTCTTCAGGGGTACCTACAAACAACATGCACCCCTACTGAGGAATCTATGGACAGCCTACAGTCTTGAGGAACCCCTGCATGCAGCCTATGCTTCTGAGGCCCCTACCGACAACCGGCCCTTCTTCAGGGGTACCTACAAGCAGATAGGAACCCCTGCTGAGGTGCCTATGGACAGCCAACAGTCTTGAGGGTTTCCTGCACGCAGACTATGTTTCTGAGGCACCTACCAACAACCAGCAATTCTTCAGTGGCACCTACAAACAACAAGCACCCCTGCTTAGGTATCTATGGACAGCCTACAGTCTTGAGGGGCCACTGCATGCAGGCTATGCTTCTGAGGCACCTGCCTACAACCAGCCATTCTTCAGGGGTACCTGTAAGACACATGTACCCCTGCTGAGGTATCTATCGACCGAGTGCAATTTTACTGGGCCCCCTGCATGAAGCCAATGCTTCGGAGGCACCTACCAACAAACAGCATTCTTCTGGGGTTCCTACAAACAACATGCACCCCTGCTGAGGAATCTATGGACAGTCTACAGTCTTGAGTGGCCCCTTAATGCAGCCTAAACCTCTGAGGCACCTACCAACAACCAGTCATTCTGCAGGGGAACCTGTAAGAAACATGTACACCTGCTGAGGTATCTATCGACAGCGTGCAATATTACTGGGCCCCCTGCATGAACCCAATGCTTCTGTGGCACCTACCAACAAACAGCATTTTTCTGGGATACCTACAAACAACATGCACCCCGGCTGAGGTAACAATGGACAGCCTACCGTCTTAAGGGGCCCCTTAATGCAGCCTAAACCTCTGAGGCACCTACCAACAACCACCCATTCTTCAGGGGTACCGGTAAGCAACGTGTACCCCTGCTGAGGTATCTATGGACAGCGTGCAATATTACCGGGCCCCCTGCATGCAGCCAATGCTTCTGAGGCACCTACTAACAAACAGCATTCTTCAAGGGTACCTACGAACAACATGCACCCCTGCTGAGGTATCTATGGACAGCCTACAATCTTGAGGGGCCCCTATACCTAAGAGGCACCTACCAACAACCGGCCATACTTCATGGGTACCTATAAGCAACATGTACGCCTGCTGAGGTTTCTATGGACTGCGTGCAATATTACTGGGCCCCTGCAAGCAGCCTATGCTTCTGAGGCACCTACTAACAAACAGCATTCTTCAAGGGTACCTGCAAACAACATGCACCCCTGCTTAGGTATCTAGGGACATCCTACAGTCTTGAGGGGCCCCTGCATGCAGCCTATGCTTGAGGCCCCTACCAACAACCAGCCATTCTTCAGGGGTACCTACAACCAGCATGCGTCCCTGCTGAGGTATCTATGGACAGGCTACAGTCTTGAGGGGGCCCCTACATGCAGCCTATGCTTTTGAGGCCCATACCAACAACCAGGCATTCTTCAGGGGTACCTACAAGCAACAATGACCCCTGCTGAAGTATCTATGGACAGGCTACAGTCTTGAGGGGGCCCCTACATGCAGCCTATGCTTCTGAGGCCCCTTCCAACAACCAGCCATTCTTCAGGGGTACGTACAAGCAACATGGACCCCTGCTGAGGTATCTATGGAAAGCCAGTCTTGAGGGGCCCCTGCATGTAGCACATACCTCTGAGGCACCCACCAACAACCAGCCATTCTTCAGGGGTACCTACAAGCAACATGTACCCCTGCTGAGGTATCGATGGAGAGCCTACAGTCTTGAGGGGCCCCTGCATGCAGCCTATGCTTCTGAGGCCCTACCAACAACCGGCCATCCTTCAGGGTTACCTACAAACAACATGCACCCCTGCTGAGGTACCTATGGACAGCCTACAGTCTTCAGGGACCCCTGCATGCAGCCTATGTTTCTGAGTCACCTACCAACAACCAGCCATTCTTCAGGGGTACCTACAAGCAACATGCACCCCTGCTGAGGAATCTATGGACAGCCTATAGTCTTGATGGGCCCCTGCAAGCAGCCTATGCTTCCGAGGCACCTACCAACAACTGGCCATTCTTCAGGGTTACCTGCAAGCAACATGTACACCTGCTGAGGTATCTATGGACAGTCTACAGTCTTGAGGCCCCCCTGCATGCAGCCTATGCTTATGAGGCACCTACCAACAACCAGCGATTCTTCAGCGGCACCTACAAGCAACATGTACCACTGCTGAGGTATCTATGGACAGCGGATAATGTTACCTGGCACCCTGCATGCAGCCAATGCTTCTGAGGCACCTACCCACAAACAGCATTCTTTAGGGGGACCTACAAGCAACATGCACCCCTGCTGAAGTATCTATAAACAGCCTACAGTCTTGAGGGGACCCTGCGTGCAGCCTATACCTCTGCGGTACCTACCAAGAACAAGCCATTCTTCAGTGGCACCTACAAGCAACACGCACCACTCCCAAGGTATCTATGGACTGCTTACAGTCTTGAGGGGCCCCTGCAAGCAGCCGATACTTCTGAGGCACCTACCAACAACCAGCCAGTCTTCAGGGCTTCCTGCAAGCAACATGTACCCCTGCTGAGGTATCTATGGACAGACTACAGTCTTGAGGAGCCCCTGCATGCAGCCTATACCTCTGAGACACCTACCAACAACCAACCATTGTTCAGCGGTACCTGTAAGCAACACGTACCCCTGTGGAGGTATCTATGGACAGCGTGCAATATTACTGGGCCCCCTGCATGCAGCCATGCTTCTGAGGCACCTACCAACAAACAGCATTCTTCAGGGGGACCTACAAACAACATGCACCCCGCTGAGGGATCTATGGACAGCCTACAGTCTTGAGGGGCACCTGCAAGCAGCCTATGCTTCTGAGGCACCTACTAACAACCAGCATTCTTCAGGGGTACCAACAAACAACATGCACCCCGCTGAGGGATCTATGGACAGCCTACAGTCTTGAGGGGCACCTGCAAGCAGCCTATGCTTCTGAGGCACCTACCAACAAACAGCATTCTTCAGGGGGACCTACAAACAACATGCACCCCGCTGAGGGATCTATGGACAGCCTACAGTCTTGAGGGGCACCTGCAAGCAGCCTATGCTTCTGAGGCACCTACCAACAAACAGCATTCTTCAGGGGTACCAACAAACAACATGCACCCCTGCTGAGGAAACTATGGACAGCCTACAGTCTTCAGGGGTCCCTTGATGCAGCCTAAACCTCTGAGGCACCTACCAACAACCGGCCATTCTTCAGGGGTACCATTAAGCAACATGTACCCCTGCTGAGTTATCTACAGACAGCCTACAGTCTTGAGGGGCCCCTACACCTAAGATGCACCCACTAACAACTAGCAATTCTTCAGGGGTACCTGTAAGCAACATGTACCCCTGCTGAGGTATCTATGGACAGCCTACAGTCTTGAGGCCCCCCCTGCATGCAGCCTATGCTTCTGAGGCACCTACCAACAACCAGCCATTCTTCAGCTGCACCTACAAGCAACATGTACCACTGCTGAGGTATCTATGGACAGCGGGCAATATTACCAAGCCCCCTGCATGCAGCCATTGCTTCTGAGGCGCCTATCAACAAACAGCATTCTTCAGGGGGACCTACAAACAATATGCACCTCTGCTGAAGAATCCATGGACAGCCTACAGTCTTTATGGCCCCCTGCAAGCAGCCTATACTTCTGAAGCACCTACAAACAAACAGAATTCTTCAAGGGTACCTACAAACAACATGCACCCCTCCTGCGGTATCTATGGACAGCCTACAGTCTTGAGGGGCCCCTGAATGCAGCCTATGCTTCTGGGGCACCTGCCAACAACCAGCTATTCTTCAGGGGTACCTGTAAGAAACATGTACCCCTGCTGAGGTATCTATCAACAGTGAGCAATATTACTGGGCTCCCTGCATGAGCCCAATGGTTCTGAGGCACCTACCAACAAACAGCATTTTTCTGGGGTACCTACAAACAACATGCACCCCTGCTGATGAATCTATGGACAGCCTACAGTGTTGAGGGGCCCCTACATGCAACCTATACCTCTGACGTACCTACCAACAACAAGCCCTTCTTCAGAGGTCCCTACAATCAAAATGCACCCCTGCTGAGGTGTCTATGCACAGCCAACAGTCTTGAGGGGCCTCTGCACGCAGCTTATGCTTCGGAGGCACCTGCCAACAACCAGCTATTCTTCAGGGGTACCTGTAAGAAACCTGTACCCCTGCTGAGGTATCTATCAACAGCGTGCAATATTAACCCCTTAATTGCTGCCGTCGGCCAACGGTCGTCACGGCCACTACCTCCCCAGTGCTGCGCACGACCGTTGGACGTCCAGTTCAGCACTGGATAATGGACAGCGCAGCACTGGGGAGGTTTGTTTACAAGCTCTAAAGGGGTTAATGGACCCCTGCATGAGCCCAATGGTTCTGAGGCACCTACCAACAAACAGCATTTTTCTGGGGTACCTACAAACAACATGCACCCCTGCTGAGGAATCTATGGACAGTCTACAGTCTTGAGTGGCCCCTGCAAGCAGCCTATGCTTCTGAGGCACCAACCAACAACCAGCCATTCTACAGGGGTACTAGTAAGCAACATGTACCCCTGCTGAGGTATCTATGGACAGCGAGCAATATTACCAAGCCCCCTGCATACAGCCATTGCTTCTGAGGTGCCTACCAACAAACAGCATTCTTCAAGAGTACCTACGAACAACATGTACCCATGCTGAGGTATCTATGGACAGCCTACAGTCTTGAGGGGCCCCTATACCTAAGAGGCACCTACCAACAACAAGTCATACTTCAGGGGTACCTGTAAGCAACACGTACCCCTGCTGAGGTATCTATGGACCGCGTGCAATATTACTGGGCCCCCTGCATGCAGCCAATGCTTCTTAGACACTTATCAACAAACAGCATTGTTCAGGGGGACCTACAAACAACATGCACCCCTGTTGAGGAATCTATGGACAGCCTTCAGTCTTGATGGCCCCCTGCAAGTAGCTAATGCTTCTGAGTGCACCTACCAACAACCAGCATTCTTCAAGGGTACCTACAAACAACATGCACCCCTGCTGAGGTATCTATGGACAGCCTACAGTCTTGAGGGGCCCCTGCATACAGCCTATACCTCCGAGGCACCTACCAACAACCAGCCATTCTTCAGGGGTACCTACAAGCACAATGCACTCCTGCTGAGGTGTCTATGGACAGCCAACAGTCTTGAGGGGCACCTGCAGGCAGCCTATGCTTCTGAGGCACCTACCAATAACCAGCCAATCTTCAGTGGCACCTCAAGCAACATGCACCCTTGCTGATGTATGTATGGACGGCCTACAGTCTTGAGGGGCCCCTCATGCAGCCTATGCTTCTGAGGCCCCTACCAACAACTGTCCCTTCTTCAGGGGTACCTACAAGCAACATGCACCCCTGCTGAGGTATCTATGGAGAGCCTACAGTCATGAGGGGCCCCTGCATGCAACCTATGCTTCTGAGGCCCTACCAACAACCGGCCATCCTTCAGGGCTACCTACAAACAACATGCACCCCTGCAGAGGTATCTATGGAGAGCCTACAATAATGAGAGTCCCCTACCTGCAGCCTATGCTTCTGAGGCCCTATCAACAACCGCCCATCCTTCAGGGTTACCTACAAGCAAAATGCACCCCTGCTGAGATATCTATGTATGGCCTACAGTCTTCAGGGACCTCTGCATTCATCCTATGTTTCTGAGGCACCTACCAACAACCAGCCATTCTTTAGTGGCACCTACAAGCAACATATACCCCTTCTGAGGTATCTATGGACAGCCAACAGTTTTGAGAGGCCCCTGAGCGCAGCCTAAGCTTCTGAAGTACCTACCAACAACCAGCCATTCTTCAGGGGTTCCTGCAAGCAACATGTACCCCTGCTGAGGTATCTATGGACAGCCTACAATCTTGAGGGCCCCCTGCATGCAGCCTATGCTTCTGAGGTACCTACCAACAACCAGCCATTCTTCACTGGCACCAACAAGCAAAACATACCACTGCTGAAGTATCTATGGACAGCGTGCAATATTACCGGGCCCCCTGTATGCAGCAAATGCTTCTGAGGCACCTACCAATAAACAGCATTCTTCAAGGATACCTACAAACAACATGCACCCCTGCTGGGGTACATATGGACAGCCTAGTCTTGAGGGGCCCCTGCATGCAGCCTATACCTCCGAGACACCTACCAACAACCAACCATTCTTCAGGGGTACCTGTAAACAACATGCACCCCTGCTGAGGAATCTAAGGACAGCCTACAGTCTTTATGCCCCCCTGCAAGCAGCCTGAGCTTCTGAGGCACCTACCAACAACCAACATTCATCAAGGGTACCTACAAACAACATGCACCCCTGCTGGGGTACATATGGACAGCCTACAGTCTTAAGGAGCCCCTGCATGCAGCCTATACCTCCGAGACACCTACCAAATACCAACCATTCTTCAGGGGTACCTGTAAGCAACATGTACCCCTGCTGAGGTATCTATGGACAGCGTGAAATATTACTGCCCCCCCTGCATGCAGCCATGCTTCTGAGGCACCTATCAACAAACAGCATTCTTCAGGGGGACCTACAAACAACATGCACCCCTGCTGAGGAATCCATGGTCAGCCTACAGTCTTTATGGCCCCCTGCAAGCAGCCTATACTTCTGAAGCACCTACAAACAAACAGAATTCTTCAAGGGTACCTACAAACAACATGCACCCCTCCTGAGGTATCTATGGACAGCCTACAGTCTTGAGGGGCCCCTGAATGCAGCCTATTCTTCTGAGGCACCTGCCAACAGCCAGCTATTCTTCAGGGGTATTAGTAAGCAACATGTACCCCTGCTGAGGTATCTATCAACAGCGAGCAATATTACTGGGCCCCCTGCATGAGCCCAATGGTTATGAGGCACCTACCAACAAACAGCATTTTTCTGGGGTACCTACAAACAACATGCACCCCTGCTGATGAATCTATGGACAGTCTACAGTCTTGAGTGGCCCCTGCCAGCAGCCTATGCTTCTGAGGCACCTAAAAACAACCAGCCATTCTTCAGGGGTATTAGTAAGCAACATGTACCCCTGCTGAGGTATCTATGGACGGCGAGCAATATTACCAAGCCCCCTGCATGCAGCCATTGCTTCTGAGGTGCCTACCAACAAACAGCATTCATCAAGGGTACCTACGAACAACATGTACCCATGCTGAGGTATCTATGGACAGCCTACAGTCTTGAGGGATCCCTATACCTAAGAGGCACCTACCAACAACCGGCCATACTTCAGGGGTACCTGTAAGCAACACGTACCCCTGCTGAGGTATCTATGGACCACGTGCAATATTACTGGGCCCCCTGCATGCCGCCAATGCTCCTGAGGCACTTACCAACAAACAGCATTGTTCAGGGGGACCTACAAACAACGTGCAGCCCTGTTGAGGAATCTATGGACTGCCTACAGTCTTGATGGGCCCCTGCAAGCAGCTACTGCTTCTGAGTGCACCTATCAACAACCAGCATTCATCAAGGGTACCTACAAACAACATGCACCCCTGCTGAGGTATCTATGGACAGCCTAGTCTTTAGGGGCCCCTGCATGCAGCCTATACCTCTGAGGCACCTACCAACAATCAGCATTTCTTCAGGGGCACCTACAAGCACAATGCACCCCTGCTGAGGTGTCTATGGACAGCCAACAGACTTGAGGGGCACCTGCACGCAGCCTATGCTACTGAGGCACCTACCAACAACCAGCCAATCTTCAGTGGCACCTCAAGCAACATGCGCCCTTGCTGATGTATCTATGGACAGAATACAGTCTTGAGGGGCCCCTCATGCAGCCTATGCTTCTGAGGCCCCTACCAAGAACTGTCCATTCTTCAGGGGTACCTACAAGCGACATGCACCCCTGCTGAGGTATCTATGGAGAGCCTACAGTCATGAGGGGCCCCTGCATGCAGCCTATGGTTCTGAGGCACCTACCATCAACCACATTTTCTTCAGGGGTACCTACAAACAACATGCAGCCCTGCTGAGGAAACTATGGACAGTCTACCGTCTTGAGGGGCCCCTTAATGCAGCCTAAACCTCTGAGGCACCTACCAACAACCAGTCATAAAACAGGGGTATCAGTAAGCAACATGTACCCCTGCTGAGGTATCTATGGACAGCCTACAGTCTTGAGGGGCCCCTATACCTAAGAGGCACCTACCAACAACCGGCCATACTTCAGGGGTACCTGTAAGCAACACATACCCCTGCTGAGGTATCTATGGACCGCGTGCAATATTACTGGGGCCCCTGCATGCAGTCAATGCTTCTGAGGCACCTACCAACAAACAGCATTGTTCAGGGTTATCTACAAGCAAAATGCACCCCTGCTGAGGTATCTATGGACGGCCTACAGTCTTCAGGGACCCCTGCATGCAGTTTATGTTTCTTAGGCACCTACCAACAACCAGACATTCTTCAGTGGCACCTACAAGCAACATACACCATTGCTGATGTATCTATGGACAGCCAACAGACTTGAGGGGCACCTGCACGCAGCCTATGCTACTGAGGCACCTACCAACAACCAGCCAATCTTCAGTGGCACCTCAAGCAACATGTGCCCTTGCTGATGTATCTATGGACAGAATACAGTCTTGAGGGGCCCCTCATGCAGCCTATGCTTCTGAGGCCCCTACCAACAACTGTCCATTCTTCAGGGGTACCTACAAGCAACATGCACCCCTGCTGAGGTATCTATGGAGAGCCTACAGTCATGAGGGGCCCCTGCATGCAGCCTATGGTTCTGAGGCCCTACCAACAACCGGCCATCCTTCAGGGTTACCTACACGCAAAATGCACCCCTGCTGAGGTATCTATGGATGGCCTACAGTCTTCAGGAACCCCTGCATGCATCCTATGTTTCTGAGGCACCTACCAACAACCAGCCATTCTTTAGTGGCACCTGCAAGCAACATATACCCCTTCTGAGGTATCTATGGACAGCCAACAGTTTTGAGAGGCCCCTGAGCGCAGCCTATGCTTCTGAGGCACCTACCAACAACCAGCCATTCTTCAGGGGTTCCTGCAAGCAACATGTACCCCTGCTGAGGTATCTTTGGACAGCTTACAATTTTGAGGCCCCCCTGCATGCAGCCTATGCTTCTGAGGCACCTACCAACAACCAGCCATTCTTCACTGGCGCCAACAAGCCACACATACCACTGCTGAGGTATCTATGGACAGCGTGCAATATTACCGGCCCCCCTGCACGCAGCAAATGCTTCTGAGGCACCTACCAATAAACAGCATTCTTCAAGGATACCTACAAACAACATGCACCCCTGCTGGGGTACATATGGACAGCCTACAGTCTTAAGGAGCCCCTGCATGCAGCCTATACCTCGGAGACACCTACCAACAACCAACCATTCTTCAGGGGTACCTGCAAGCAACATCTACCCCTGCTGAGGTATCTATGGACAGCCTACAGTCCTTGATGGCCCCCTGCATTCAGCCTATGCTTCTGAGGCACCTACCAACAACCATCCATTCTTCAGTGCCGCCAACAAACAATATATACCACTGCTGAGGTATCTATGGACAGCGTGAAATATTACTGGGCCCCCTGCATGCAGCAAATGCTTCTGAGGCATCTACCAATAAACAGCATTCTTCAAGGGTACCTACAAACAACATGCACCCCTGCTGGGGTACATATGGACAGCCTAGTCTTGAGGAGCCCCTGCATGCAGCCTATACCTCCGAGACACCTACCAACAACCAACCATTCTTCAGGGGTACCTGTAAACAACATGCACCCCTGCTGAGGAATCTAAGGACAGCCTACAGTCTTTATGGCCCCCTGCAAGCAGCCTGAGCTTCTGAGGCACCTACCAACAAACAGAATTCTTCAAGGGTACCTACAAACAGCACGCACCCCTCCTGCCTGAGGTATCAATGGACAGTCTACAGTCTTTAGTGGCCCCTGCATGCAGCTTATACCTCTGAGGCACCTACCAACAACCAGCCGTTCATCAGGTGTACCTACAAGCAACATGCACCCCTGCTGAAGTATCTATGGACAGCCTAGTCTTGAGGGGCCCCTGCGTGCAGCCTATACCTCTGCTGTACCTACCAAGAACCAGCCATTCTTCAGGGGTACCTACAATCAACATGCGTCCCTGCTGAGGTATCTATGGACAGCTTACAGTCTTTAGGGGCCCCTTCATGCAGCCTATGCTTCTGAGGCACCTACCAACAACCAGCAATTCTGCAGTGGTACCTATAAGCAACATGAACCCCTGCTGAGGAGTCTATGGAAAGTCTACAGTATTGAGGGGCTCCTACATGCAGCCTATGCTTTTGAAGCCCATACTAACAACCAGCCATTCTTCAGTTGTACCTACAAGCAACACGGACACCTGCTGAGGAATCTATCAACAGCCTACAGTCTTAATGGGCCCCTGCAAGCAGCCTATACCTCTGAGGCACCTACCAACAATCAGCCATTCTTCAGGGGTAACTACAAGCATAATGCACCCCTGCTGAGGTGTCTATGGACAGCCAACAGTCTTAAGGGGCCTCTGCACGCAGCCTATGCTTCTGAGGCACCTACCAACAACCAACCATTCTTCAGTGGCACCTACATGCAACATGCACCCCTTCTAAGGTATCTATGGACAGCCTACAATCTTGAAGGGCTCCTGCATGCAGCCTATGCTTCTGAGGCGCAAACCAACAACCAGCTATTCTTCAGGGGTACCTTTAAGAAACATGTACCCCTGCTGAGGTGTCTATTGACAGCGTGCAATATTACTGGGCACCCTGCATGAGCCCAATGTTTCTGAGGCACCTACCAACAAACAGCATTTTTCTGGGGTACCTACAAACAACATGCACCCCTGCTGGGGAATCTATGGACAGCCTACAGTCTTGACTGGCCCCTGCAAGCAGCCTATGCTTCTGAGGCACATACCAACAATCAGGGGTACCTACAAACAACATGCAGTCCTGCTGAGGAAACTATGGACAGCCGACCGTCTTGATGGGCCCCTTAATGCAGCCTAAACCTCTGAGGCACCTACCAAAAACCAGCCATTCTTCAGGGGTATTAGTAAGCAACATGTACCCCAGCTGAGGTATCTATGGACAGCATGCAATATTACCTGTCCCCCTGCATGCAGCCAATGCTTCTGAGGCACATACCGACAAACAGCATTGTTCAGGAGGACCTACAAACAACATGCACCCCTGTTGAGGTATCTATGGACAGCCTACAGTCTTGAGGGGCCCCTACATGCAACCTATACCTCTGACGTACCTACCAACAACCAGCCCTTCTTCAGGGGATCCTACAAGCAAAATGCACCCCTGCTGAGGTATCTATGGACAGCCAACAGTCTTCAGGGGCCCCTGCCCGCAGCCTATTCTTCTGAGGTACCTACCAATAACCAGCCATTCTTCAGTGGCACCTACAAGCAACATGCACCCCTGCTAAGGCATCTATGGACAGCCTACAATCTTGAGGGGGCCCCTGCATGCAGCCTATGCTTCGGATGCACCTGCCAACATCCAGCTATTCTTCAGGGGTACCAGTAAGCAACATGTACCCCTGCTGAGGTTTCTATGGACAGCGTGCAATATTACAGGGCCCTCTGCATGCAGCCAATGCTTCTGAGGCACCTACCAACAAACAGAATTCTTCAAGGGTACCTACGAACAACATGCACCCCTGCTGATGTATCTATGGACAGCCTACAGTCTTGATGGGCCCCTATACCTAAGAGGCACCTACCAACAACCGGCCATACTTCAGGGCTACCAGTATGCAACATGTACCCCTGCTGAGGTACCTATGGACCGCGTGCAATATTACTGGTCCCCATGCATGCAGCCAATGCTTCTGAGGCACCTACCAACAAATAGCATTCTTCAGGGGGACCTACAAACAACATGCACCCCTGTTGAGTAATCTATGGACAGCCTACAGTCTCGATGGGCCCCTACATGCAGCCTATGCTTCTGAGGCCCTATCAACAACCGGCCATCCTTCAGGGTTAACTACAAGCAAAATGCACCCCTGTCTACGGACGGCCTACAGTCTTCAGGGACCCCTGCATGCAGTTTATGTTTCTGAGGCACCTACCAACAACCAGCCATTCTTCAGTGGCACCTACAAGCAACATGCACCATTGCTGAAGTATCTATGGACAGCCAACAGTTTTGAGAGGCCCCTGCGTGCAGCCTATGCTTCTGAGGCACCTACCAACAACCAGCCATTCTTCAGGGGTTCCTGCAAGCAACATGTACCCCTGCTGAGGTATCTATGGGCAGCCTACGGTCTTGAGGGCCCCCTGCATGCAGCCTATGCTTCTGAGGCACCTACCAACAACCAGCCATTCTTCAGTGGCGCCAACAAACAACATATACCACTGCTGAGGTATCTATGGACAGCATGCAATATTACTGGGCCCCTGCATGCATCAAATGCTTCTGAGGCACCTACCAATAAACAGCATTCTTCAAGGGTACCTACAAACAGCATGCACCCCTGCTGGGGTACATATGGACAGCCTACAGTCTTGAGGAGCCCCTGCATGCAGCCTATACCTCCGAGACACCTACCAACAACCAACCATTCTTCAGGGGTACCTGTAAACAACATGTACCCCTTCTGAGGTATCTATGGACAGCGTGAAATATTACTGGGCCTCCTGCATGCAGCCATGCTTCCGAGGCACCTATCAACAAACAGCATTCTTCAGGGGGACCTACAAACAACATGCACCCCTGCTGAGGAATCTATGGACAGCCTACAGTCTTTATGGCCCCTGCAAGCAGCCTGAGCTTCTGAGGCACCTACCAACAAACACAATTCTTCAAGGGTACCTACAAACAACATGCACCCCTCCTGTCTGAGCTATCAATGGACAGTCTACAGTCTTTAGGGGCCCCTGCATGCATCCTATACCTCTGAGGCACCTACCAACAACCAACCATTCATCAGGTGTACCTACAAGCAACATGCACCCCTGCTGAAGTATCTCTGGACAGCCTACAGACTTGAGGGGCCCCTGCGTGCAGCCTATACCTCTGCCGTACCTACCAAGAACCAGCCATTCTTCAGAGGTACCTACAAGCAACATGCGTCCCTGCTGAGGTATCTATGGACAGCCTACAGTCTTTAGGGTCCCCTTCATGCAGCCTATGCTTCTGAGACACCTACCAAGAACCAGCAATTCTGAAGTGGTACCTATAAGCAACATGAACCCCTGCTGAGGAGTCTATGGAAAGCCTACAGTCTTGTGGGGCTCCTACATGCAGCCTATGCTTTTGAGGCCCCTACCAACAACCAGCCGTTCCTCAGTTGTACCTACAAGCAACACGGACACCTGCTGAGGAATCTATGAACAGCCTACAGTCTTAATGGGCCCCTGCAAGCAGCCTATGCTTCTGAGGGCACCTACCAACAACCAACCATTCTTCAGGGGTACCTGTAAACAACATGCACCCCTGCTGAGGAATCTAAGGACAGCCTACAGTCTTTATGGCCCCCTGCAAGCAGCCTGAGCTTCTGAGGCACCTACCAACAAACAGAATTCTTCAAGGGTACCTACAAACAACATGCACCCCTCCTGCCTGAGGTATCAATAGAGTCTATAGTCTTTAGTGGCCCCTGCATGCAGCTTATACCTCTGAGGCACCTACCAACAACCAGCCATTCATCAGCTGTACCTACAAGCAACATGCACCCCTGCTGAAGTATCTATGGACAGCCTACAGTCTTGAGGGCCCCCTGCGTGCAGCCTATACCTCTGCTGTACCTACCAAGAACCAGCCATTCTTCAGGGGTACCTACAAGCAACATGCGTCCCTGCTGAGGTATCTATGGACAGTCTACAGTCTTTAGGGGCCCCTTCATGCAGCCTATGCTTCTGAGGCACCTACCAACAACCAGCAATTCTGCAGTGGTACCTATAAGCAACATGAACCCCTGCTGAGGAGTCTATGGAAAGCCTACAGTATTGAGGGGCTCCTACATGCAGCCTATGCTTTTGAAGCCCATACTAACAACCAGCCATTCTTCAGTTGTACCTACAATCAACACGGACACCTGCTGAGGAAAATATCAACAGCCTACAGTCTTAATGGGCCCCTGCAAGCAGCCTATGCTTCTGAGGGCACCTACCAACCAACAGCATTCTTCAATGGTACCTACATACAACATGCACCCATGGTGAGGTATCTATAGACAGCCTACAGTCTTGAGGGGCCCCTGCATACAGCCTATACCTCTGAGGCACCTACCAACAATCAGCCATTCTTCAGGGGTAACTACAAGCATAATGCACCCCTGCTGAGGTGTCTATGGACAGCCAACAGTCTTAAGGGGCCTCTGCACGCAGCCTATGCTTCTGAGGCACCTACCAACAACCAGCCATTCTTCAGTGGCACCTACATGCAACATGCACCCCTGCTAAGGTATCTATGGACAGCCTACAATCTTTAAGGGCTCCTGCATGCAGCCTATGCTTCTGAGGCACCTGCCAACAACCAGCTATTCTTCAGGGGTACCTTTAAGAAACATGTACCCCAGCTGAGGTATCTATTGACAGCGTGCAATATTACTGGGCACCATGCATGAGCCCAATGTTTCTGAGGCACCTACCAACAAACAGCATTTTTCTGGGGTACCTACAAACAACATGCAGTCCTGCTGAGGAAACTATGGACAGCCGACCGTCTTGATGGGCCCCTTAATGCAGCCTAAACCTCTGAGACACCTACCAAAAACCAGCCATTCTTCAGGGGTATTAGTAAGCAACATGTACCCCAGCTGAGGTATCTATGGACAGCACGCAATATTACCTGTCCCCCTGCATGCAGCCAATGCTTCTGAGGCACATACCAACAAACAGCATTCTTCAGGGGGACCTACAAACAACATTCACCCCTGTTGAGGTATCTATGGACAGCCTACAGTCTTGAGGGGCCCCTGCATGCAGCCTATACCTCTGACGCACCTACCAACAACCAGCCCTTCTTCAGGGGACCCTACAAGCAAAATGCACCACTGCTGAGGTGTCTGTGAACAGCCAAGAGTCTTGATGGGCCCCTGCAAGCAGCCTATGCTTCTGAGGGCACCTACCAACAAACAGCATACTTTAAGGGTACCTACATACAACATGCACCCCTGCTGAGGTATCTATGGACAGCCTACAGTCTTGAGGCGCCCCTACATGCAGCCTATACCTCTGACGCACCTACCAACAACCAGCCCTTCTCCAGGGGATCCTACAAGCAAAATGCACCCCTGCTGAGGTATCTATGGACAGCCAACAGTCTTCAGGGGCCCCTGCCCGCAGCCTATTCTTCTGAGGTACCTACCAATAACCAGCCATTCTTCAGTGGCACCTACAAGCAACATGCACCCCTGCTAAGGCATCTATGGACAGCCTACAATCTTGAGGGGGCCCCTGTATGCAGCCTATGCTTCGGATGCACCTGCCAACATCCAGCTATTCTTCAGGGGTACCTGTAAAAAGCATATACCCCTACTGAGTTATCTATCAACAGCGTGCAATATAAATGGGGCCCCTGCATGAGCCCAAAGCTTCTGAGGCCCTACCAACAACCGGCCATCCTTCAGGGTTACCTACAAACAACATGCACCCCTGCTGAGGAATCTATGGACAGCCTACAGTCTTGAGGGGCCCCTGCAAGCAGCCTATGCTTCTGAGGCACCTACCAACAACCAGCTATTCTTCAGGGGTACCTATAAGCAACATGCACCCCTGCTGAGGAAACTATTGGCAGCCTACTTTCTTGACGGGCCACTTGATGCAGCCTAAACCTCTGAGGCACCTACCAACAACCAGCCATTCTTTAGCGGTACCAGTAAGCAACATGTACTCCTGCTGATGTATCTATGGACAGCGTGCGATATTACAGGGCGCCCTGCATGCAGCCAATGCTTCTGAGGCACCTACCAACAAACAGAATTCTTCAAGGGTACCTACAAACAACATGCACCCCTCCTGCCTGAGGTATCTATGGACAGTCTACAGTCTTTAGTGGCCCCTGCATGCAGCTTATACCTCTGAGGCACCTACCAACAACCAGCCATTCATCAGCTGTACCTACAAGCAACATGCACCCCTGCTGAAGTATCTATGGACAACCTACAGTCTTGAGGGGCCCCTGCGTGCAGCCTATACCTCTGCTGTACCTACCAAGAACCAGCCATTCTTCAGGGGTACCTACAAGCAACATGCGCCCCTGCTGAGGTATCTATGGACAGTCTACAGTCTTTAGGGGCCCCTTCATGCAGCCTATGCTTCTGAGGCACCTACCAACAACCAGCAATTCTGCAGTGGTACCTATAAGCAACTGCTGAGGAGTCTATGGAAAGTCTACAGTATTGAGGGGCTCCTACATGCAGCCTATGCTTTAGAAGCCCATACTAACAACCAGCCATTCTTCAGTTGTACCTACAATCAACACGGACACCTGCTGAGGAATCTATCAACAGCCTACAGTCTTAATGGGCCCCTGCAAGCAGCCTATGCTTTTGAGGGCACCTACCAACAAACAGCATTCTTCAATGGTACCTACATACAACATGCACCCATGCTGAGGTATCTATAGACAGCCTACAGTCTTGAGGGGCCCCTGCACACAGCCTATACCTCTGAGGCACCTACCAACAATCAGCCATTCTTCAGGGGTAACTACAAGCATAATGCACCCCTGCTGAGGTGTCAATGGACAGCCAACAGTCTTAAGGGGCCTCTGCACGCAGCCTATGCTTCTGAGGCACCTACCAACAACCAGCCATTCTTCAGTGGCACCTACATGCAACATGCACCCCTGCTAAGGTATCTATGGACAGCCTACAATCTTGAAGGGCTCCTGCATGCAGCCTATGCTTCTGAGGCACCTACCAACAACCAGCTATTCTTCAGGGGTACCTTTAAGAAACATGTACCCCTGCTGAGGTATCTATTGACAGCGTGCAATATTACTGGGCACCCTGCATGAGCCCAATGTTTCTGAGGCACCCACCAACAAACAGCATTTTTCTGGGGTACCTACAAACAACATGCAGTCCTGCTGAGGAAACTATGGACAGCCGACCGTCTTGATGGGCCCCTTAATGCAGCCTAAACCTCTGAGGCACCTACCAAAAACCAGCCATTCTTCAGGGGTATTAATAAGCAACATGTACCCCAGCTGAGGTATCTATGGACAGCATGCAATATTACCTGTCCCCCTGCATGCAGCCAATGCTTCTGAGGCACATACCAACAAACAGCATTTTTCAGGGGGACCTACAAACAACATGCACCCCTGTTGAGGTATCTATGGACAGCCTACAGTCTTGAGGGGCCCCTGCATGCAGCCTATACCTCTGACACACCTACCAACAACCAGCCATTCTTCAGTGGCACCTACAAGCAACATGCACCCCTGCTGAGGTATCTATGGACAGCCAACAGTCTTCAGGGGCCCCTGCCCGCAGCCTATTCTTCTGAGGTACCTACCAATAACCAGCCATTCTTCAGTGGCACCTACAAGCAACATGCACCCCTGCTAAGGCATCTATGGACAGCCTACAATCTTGAGGGGGCCCCTGTATGCAGCCTATGCTTCGGATGCACCTGCCAACATCCAGCTATTCTTCAGGGGTACCTGTAAAAAGCATATACCCCTACTGAGTTATCTATCAACAGCGTGCAATATAAATGGGGCCCCTGCATGAGCCCAAAGCTTCTGAGGCCCTACCAACAACCTGCCATCCTTCAGAGTTACCTACAAACAACATGCGCCCCTGCTGAGGAATCTATGGACAGCCTACAGTCTTGAGGGGCCCCTGCAAGCAGCCTATGCTTCTGAGGCACCTACCAACAACCAGCCATTCTTCAGGGGTACCTATAAGCAACATGCACCCCTGCTGAGGAAACTATTGACAGCCTACTGTCTTGACGGGCCACTTGATGCAGCCTAAACCTCTGAGGCACCTACCAACAACCAGCCATACTTCAGGGGTACCTGTAAGCAACATGTACCCCTGCTGAGGTATCTATGGACCGCGTGCAATATTACTGGTCCTCATGCATGCAGCCAATGCTTCTGAGGCACCTACCAACAAATACCATTCTTCAGGGGCACCTACAAACAACATGCACACCTGCTGAGGTATCTATGGACAGCCTACAATCTTTATGGGCCCCTATACCTAAGAGGCACCTACCAACAACCGGCCATACTTCAGGGGTACCTGTAAGCAACATGTACCCCTGCTGAGGTATCTATGGACCCCGTGCAATATTACTGGTCCCCGTGCATGCAGCCAATGCTTCTGAGGCACCTACCAACAAATACCATTCTTCAGGGGGACCTACAAACAACATGCACCCCTGTTGAGTAATCTATGGACAGCCTACAGTCTTGATGGGCCCCTGCAAGTAGCCTATGCTTCTGAGGGCACCTACCAACAAACAGCATTCTTCAATGGTACCTACAAACGGTACCCAGTCAAAATATCGAGTCCTTGATGTCGACTTGCAGTAATATCGAGTCTCAAATATCGAAGGTAAGAAATGTCGATGTTGTAAATATCGAAGTGTAAAATATCATTTTGAATTAGTGTGTTTAATACCGATTTAAGTAATGTCGACATAAGAAATATTGATTTCAAATTTTAGGAGTGGGATATTGGGTTTATAGGGGATGTGGGTGGGGAGTGTTTTATAAAATATTAATATTTTAATCAAAATATCATTTTAAATTTGATTTTCAAATTTTAAATTTTAATTTCATTTCAAATTTTCGTTGTGGGATGTTGGGTTATATGGAATAAGGGTGGGGAGTGTTTTAAATAATATATTTATTTAATTTTATATTTAAATATGAATTTCAAGTTTCAAATGTAAACACAATTTTTAGGAGTGCGATTTTGGGTTTATAGGGGATAAGGGTGGGGAGTGTTTAGAAAAATTTTAAATGTTTAAATTAAAAAACATATTTTGAAATAGTAAAATTAAATTTATAATTTCTAATTTGTACCAAATATTTATGAGTAGAATGTTGTGTTTATGTGAGATTATTTTTAGAATATAACAAATAAAAAAAATTAAATTATTTGAAAATTATAATATATTTATAAATTTAAATTGGACTATTAAATTAAATAGGTTGAGTGTCCAGCACCTACCATAATTAAGTGTAGATTGGTGTTGGAATAGTAAATTAAATAGGTTCAGTTTCCAGCACCTACCCTAATTAAATGTAGATTGGAGTGGGAATAGTAAATTAAATAGGTTCAGTGTCCAGCACCTACCCTAATTAAATGTAGATTGTAGTTGGAATAGTAAATTAATTAGGTTCAGTGTCCAGCACCTACCCTAATTAAATGTAGATTGGAGTTGGAATAGTAAATTAAATATTTTCAGTGTCCATCGCCTACCCTAATTAAATGTAGATTGGAGTGGGAATAGTAAATTAAATAGGTTCAGTGTCCAGCACTTACCCTAATTAAATGTAGATTGGAGTGGGAATAGTAAATTAAATAGGTTTAGTGTCCAGCACCTACCCTAATTAAATGTAGATTGGAGTTGGAATAGTAAATTAATTAGGTTCAGTGTCCAGCACCTACCCTAATTAAATGTAGATTGGATTTGGAATAGTAAATTAAATATTTTCAGTGTCCAGCACCTTCCCTATTTAAATGTAGACTGGAGTGGGAATAGTAAATTAAATAGGTTCAGTGTCCAGCACTTACCCTAATTAAATGTAGATTGGACTTGGAATAGTAAATTAAATAGGTTTAGTGTCCAGCACCTACCCTAATTAAATGTAGATTGGAGTTGGAATAGTAAATTAATTAGGTTCAGTGTCCAGCACCGACCTCAATTAAATGTAGATTGGAGTGGGAATAGCAAATTAAATAGGTTCAGTGCCCAGCACCTACCCTAATTAAATGTAGATTGGAGTTGGAATAGTAAATTAAATATTTTTAGTGTCCAGCACCTACCCTAATTAAATGTAGATTGGAGTGGGAATAGTAATAATAATAATAATAAAGGGGTTTATAAAGCGCCTGGTGACGCCATCCCGGCGTATCCCCGCGCTGTGGAGCGAGAGTCAAGAGGGCAGAAACAACCATCCCTAGAGGGCAAACAAATGTGTTTTTAAAAGTTTCCGGAACATAATTTCCGTTTTGGCTAGTCTGATCACAGCTGGCAGGCTGTTCCATTGGGTGGCTGCCAACACCCGAAAAGAGCGGCCTCCCATCCTGGCCCTTCTTACACGAGGAACTGTAAGGAGACCCATACCCATAGAGCGAAGTGCTCTTTGGGGCAGATAGGGGATGGCCAAGTCCTTCAAATACTCTGGAGCTTTTGCAGAAGCTATCCTATAACAAAAGAGTAGGGCTTTACAGAGGATTCTTTTCTTTATAGGAAGCCAGTGAAGGGCAGCCAAAGTAGGCTTGGATGCTGTTCTTTTGGGGAGTCTGAGGACTAAACGGGCCGCCGTATTTTGCAGCACTTGCAGTCTTCTCAGGTTCTTCTCTGTAGTTCCTAATAGCAGCACATTCGCGTAGTCAACACGAGAAGTGACCAACGCTTGGGTCATAGTACGTCTGGCCTCAAGTGGCAGTAGGTCCAGAGTACGGTTTAGGGTCTTCATAACCCCAAAGCATTTCCCCACCAGTTTGTCAACATGACTCTCAAAAGAGAGTTTAGGGTCAACCCAGACCCCCAAGTTCTTAGCCTCACTGCACGGGATGGGCAGAGAGCCAAGGCAAGGCGGCCACCATTCCTGAGTCCAGCTCGCCCCATCTCCCCCTATCACTAACACCTCCGTTTTAGCCCCATTGAGCTTCAGGCAGTGTTGATCCATCCAGCCAGCGAGCTCCTGCATGCAGGTTTTAAAATTGGCCGCTGCTAACTTGGGTGATTGTGACAGGGAGATGAGCAGCAGCGTGTCATCGGCATAAGATACTAGATCTATGCCGTATGACTGAACAACAGCTGCCAATGGAGCCATATACAGGTTGAACAGGGTGGGACTCAGGGCCGAGCCCTGAGGCACCCCCTGTTCTAAGGCAACGCTGTTGGAAAGGAACATACCTCTCTGAACCTGGAAACTGCGGTCCGAAAGAAAGTCCTTGAGCCATCCCAATGCTGCCTTGGTAACCCCAGCGCTGCTCAGACACCGTAGCAGGGTGGAATGTGCCACAGTGTCAAAAGCAGCGCTGAGGTCTAGCATAATGAGTGCCATAGTGTTGCCCTCATCCGCTCCAATTAAATAGGTTCAGTGTCCAGCACTTACCCTAATTAAATGTAGATTGGAGTGGGGATAGTAAATTGATTAGGTTCAGTGTCCAGCACCTACCTCAATTAAATGTAGATTGGAGTGAAAATAGTAAATTAAATAGGTTCAGTGTCCAGCACCTACCCTAATTAAGGGGCACATTACGATGGAGGATTTTCCGCATCCTCTGGGCCGGCGGAAGCCACCGCCGGCCCGGAGGATGCGGAAAATCCTCTGCAGACCCACCAAAGACCCACCGTCACATTAGGATGGCTGGTGGGTCCTCGTTTCTGTCCGCCGCTTTTCCGCTGCGGTTGGCTTACAACCGCGGCGGAAAAGGCCTAATATGGTGGCGGTGTCTCTCAGACACCGCCAGACATATTAGGATGGCTGTGCAAACATGCTTTTCCGCGGCGGATTCTCCGCCGAGGAAAAGCATGCGGATCTTTACCTCGGGGGCCCGTAGCGGGCCCCCTGGGTGAAGGGGGAGTGGGGGGAGCATATGGGGGTACCTATGGTACCCCCCTGCCTTTGCGTGCACGAAGCGGCAGGCACCGCGCGGTGCCTGCCGCTTTGTGCATGCAAACGCACTGCTTTCATTTTTTACATTGCGGCGGGTGCTGCTTCAAGCAGCACCCGCCGCAATGTAAAAAACTACAGGATGTGACCGCCAGGGTGGCAGTCACATCCTAATTGCCGTGGAGGGACCGCCGTTGCCCATGCGGACAGTCCCTCTTACGCAGGGGTGGCGGACGGACGCAAGTCCGTCCGCCAACATAATAGGGCCCTAAATGTAGATTGGAGTTGTAATAGGTTCAGTGTCCAGCACCTACCTCAATTAAATGTAGATTGGAGTGAAAATAGTAAATTAAATAGGTTCAGTGTCCAGCACCTACCCTAATTAAGGGGCACATTACGATGGAGGATTTTCCGCATCCTCTGGGCCGGCGGAAGCCACCGCCGGCCCGGAGGATGCGGAAAATCCTCTGCAGACCCACCAAAGACCCACCGTCACATTAGGATGGCTGGTGGGTCCTCGTTTCTGTCCGCCGCTTTTCCGCTGCGGTTGGCTTACAACCGCGGCGGAAAAGGCCTAATATGGTGGCGGTGTCTCTCAGACACCGCCAGACATATTAGGATGGCTGTGCAAACATGCTTTTCCGCGGCGGATTCTCCGCCGAGGAAAAGCATGCGGATCTTCACCTCGGGGGCCCGTAGCGGGCCCCCTGGGTGAAGGGGGAGTGGGGGGAGCATATGGGGGTACCTATGGTACCCCCCTGCCTTTGCGTGCACGAAGCGGCAGGCACCGCGCGGTGCCTGCCGCTTTGTGCATGCAAACGCACTGCTTTCATTTTTTACATTGCGGCGGGTGCTGCTTCAAGCAGCACCCGCCGCAATGTAAAAAACTACAGGATGTGACCGCCAGGGTGGCAGTCACATCCTAATTGCCGTGGAGGGACCGCCGTTGCCCATGCGGACAGTCCCTCTTACGCAGGGGTGGCGGACGGACGCAAGTCCGTCCGCCAACATAATAGGGCCCTAAATGTAGATTGGAGTTGTAATAGGTTCAGTGTCCAGCACCTACCTCAATTAAATGTAGATTGGAGTGAAAATAGTAAATTAAATAGGTTCAGTGTCCAGCACCTACCCTAATTAAGGGGCACATTACGATGGAGGATTTTCCGCATCCTCTGGGCCGGCGGAAGCCACCGCCGGCCCGGAGGATGCGGAAAATCCTCTGCAGACCCACCAAAGACCCACCGTCACATTAGGATGGCTGGTGGGTCCTCGTTTCTGTCCGCCGCTTTTCCGCTGCGGTTGGCTTACAACCGCGGCGGAAAAGGCCTAATATGGTGGCGGTGTCTCTCAGACACCGCCAGACATATTAGGATGGCTGTGCAAACATGCTTTTCCGCGGCGGATTCTCCGCCGAGGAAAAGCATGCGGATCTTCACCTCGGGGGTCCGTAGCGGGCCCCCTGGGTGAAGGGGGAGTGGGGGGAGCATACTTTGCGTGCACGAAGCGGCAGGCACCGCGTGGTGCCTGCCGCTTTGTGCATGCAAACGCACTGCTTTCATTTTTTACATTGCGGCGGGTGCTGCTTCAAGCAGCACCCGCCGCAATGTAAAAAACTACAGGATGTGACCGCCAGGGTGGCAGTCACATCCTAATTGCCGTGGAGGGACCGCCGTTGCCCATGCGGACAGTCCCTCTTACCCAGGGGTGGCGGACGGACGCAAGTCCGTCCGCCAACATAATAGGGCCCTAAATGTAGATTGGAGTTGTAATAGTAAATTAAATAGGTTCAGTGTCCAGCACCTATCCTAATTAAGGGGTCCATTAGGATGGCGGGCGGATTGCCCCCCCCAGGCTGGCGGTAGCCACCGCCAGTCTGGCGGGGGCAATCCACCCGCCATCCTTCCCTGTATTCCCCCTGCCATATTAGAATGGCGGGGGGACCATGGCGGAGCAAAACACCGCCCGCCACTTTTCCGCCCCGGTCGCATTGCGGCCGGGGCGGTAAATGATTAATATGGTGGCGGTGTCAAGCAGACACCGTCAGCCATATTATGATGGACTGAGGGTGATGCCTTTCTGTGGCGGCAATGCCGCCACAGAAAGTCATGCGGTCTTCACTCTGGGGGCCCCCTGCGGGCCCCCAGAGTGAAGGAGGGGGGTACTGCACATGAGGGGTACCTGTGGTACCCCCCTTCATTTGCATTAACACAGCGTCAGGCACCGCGCGGTGCCTGCCGCTTTGTTAATGCAAATGCAGAAATGCATTTCTAGCATTGTGGCGGGCGGTGCTGAGAGCACCGCCCGCCACAATGCTAGAAATGCAGGATGTGCCCGCCACTGTGGCGGGCACATCCTAATACTGGCGTCTGGACCCCCGCCCTTAAGGCGGGTGGTCCCGTTTACCGATAGGGTGACGGGCGAGCAAAGCCTGCCGGCCGTCCTAATGGACCCCTAAATGTAGATTGGAGCTGGAATAGTAAATTAAATAGGTTCAGTGTCCAGCACCTATCCTAATTAAATGTAGAATGGAGTTGGAATAGTAAATTAATTAGGTTCGGTGTCCAGCACCTACCCTAATTAAATGTAGATTGGAGTTGGAATAGTAAATTAATTAGGTTCAGTGTAAATGTAGATTGGAGTGGGAATAGTAAATTAAATAGGTTCAGTGTCCAGCACTTAACCTAATTAAATGTAGATCGGAGTGGGAATAGTAAATTAAATAGGTTTAGTGTCCAGCACCTACCCTAATTAAATGTAGATTGGAGTTGGAATAGTAAATTAATTAGGTTCAGTGTCCAGCACCTACCTCAATTAAATGTATATTGGAGTGGGAATAGTAAATTAAATAGGTTCAGTGTCCAGCACCTACCCTAATTAAATGTAGATTGGAGTTGGAATATTAAATTAATTAGGTTCAGTGTCCAGCACCTACCCTAATTAAATGTAGATTGGAGTTGGAATAGTAAATTAAATATTTTCATTGTCCAGCACCTACCCTAATTAAATGTAGATTGGAGTTGGAATAGTAAATTAATTAGGTTCAGTGTTCAGCACCTACCCTAATTAAATATAGATTGGAGTGGGAATAGTAAATTAAATAGGTTCAGTGTCCGGCACCTACCTGAATTAAATGTAGATTGGAGTGGGAATAGTAAATTAAATAGGTTCAGTGTCCAGCACTTACCTCAATTAAATGTAGATTCGAGTGCGAATAGTAAATAAAAAAAAAATGTAAGTATATTTATTTACTTTTTTATATGAATATATATACATTTTAAAATAAACAATTTTTGGTACATTGGTATTAATATTTTTTTATAGGTAGTAGAAAAAAATTGCACAGTTTAAAAAATTATTATTCAGACAGCACATAAATCAAATAATATATTTTTTATAAATGAACATGTACAATTTTAACAAATAAATATAAGTACTTTTATTTTTTCATTTAAACAAAATATTTGGTTTTTGTATAGTTGTTCAGTCAAGTACATTATAGGTACATATAAATAATATAGTAAATGAAAATATATTTAACATTCGAATATTTATAGTACATACAGTTGGAAACATTTTTTTTCAAATTTCAAATTTTTTATTACTATACATTTTATAATATTTTTAACATATACATTTATTTTTGAAATCATGGTATACATGTTGATATACATTTTAAGAAAAAGATTGATATCATATATTGTTTATATTATACAATACAATTTTTTCAAAATAACATTTTTGTATTATAATATCAGTTACATTTTTAAATGTTATTAATATTAATATTGTATTATTAATATCAATAATATTAAAATGTTTGTATTTTTTTTTACAAAATACATAAAACATATACATTGTTTTTACCATTTTTAACATACTTTTTTTTTATAAATATAATAGTGTAACAATATTTAATTTTATATTTTTACAATATATGAATATAATAATATATTTTTTAATAAATCATACATAAATTGCATACATTTGGAAAAATGATTTAATAAAGTTTAACTCAATTTTTCAATGTTAAATAAAGTTTTTTGTCATTTATTTAACTATTTTTGTGGTGATATTATTATTTGGGTCATTATATTTTGTAACCGCTCTTAGGGGTCCATCAGGATGGCGGGCGGACTTTGCCCGCCCGCCATCCTCGTGCAAAACGGGACCGCCCGCCATAGAAGCGGCGTTCCTGCCTTGAGCATTAGGATGCGCCCGCCACACAGACGGGCGCATCCTGTATTTTTACCATTGCGGTGGCGGTGCAGAAAGCGCCGGCCGCCGCAATGGTAAAAATGTACATTGTGCATTTCAAAGCACAACATGACAGGCACCGCGCGGTGCCTGCCATGTTGCACTTTGAAATGTGGGGGGGTGCCATACCCCCCATGTGCACCCCCGGACTCCCAGGGGCCCCGCAACGGGCCCCGCAGGGAGTCTCCGCATGCCTTTCCGCATTGCTGCCACGGAAAAGCATGTCTGGAAGGGCATCCTAATATGGTTGGCGGTGTCTGATAGACACCGCCACCATATTATTCCTTTTCCGCCCCGGCCGCAAGGCGACCGGGGCGGAAAAGCAGGGGACGGTCTTTCCATCCGCCGAGGTCCCCCCGTCATCCTAATATGGCGGGGGTCTTTAGTGCAACGATGTCTGGCGGATTGCCCCCGCCAGGCTGGCCGTGGCTACCGCCAGCCTGGCGGGAGCAATCCGCCCGACATCGTAATGGGCCCATAAGTCTTTTTGGGTCATTTGAGAAGATTCAAGCTTGCGGTTGGAAGCTACTTCACGTCTGAGAAGGTAAGAGTTCTATTATTTATGTTTTAACTATTTTAAGTCTGTTTGGAAGGTAGTAGTTTCTTATTTAGGGTTTGTGGACTTGTGTATTAGGAGTTATGATGTTTGTAGTTGGTTATTTACATTTTAATTTTTCTCTGCGTTTTCTCGATTTACGGGCTAGTTGGAGTTATTGTGTTTGTATGTATTTAGTTACTTTTTGTGTTAAATATGTATGTAATGTTGATTAATAATGTATAGTTTTAAGTCTTCTGTGGGTGGGAATGTTTATCTTTCTATCCTAGGTTTTTGGATACAGCGTTTTCGTTTCCGGAACTTTACAGTTTTTTTCTTTAAAGGAAGTGTGTTTTAGTTGTTTCAACTAATATTTATTTTACACTTCCTTTATTTTTCGGGTTTCCTGGAGCGTTTTGTATTATTTTTTAACGTTTTCGGGTTTTTGATGGATTCGGGATTCTCGATTTTTTGGGATGTTCGATGGATTTGGCACAGTTGTATTTTTGTATTTTATTGGTTTTTTTGTATCCTGTGGATTTATTACTACCTGGATTATTTTGGACCATTTGGATTTGCTATTTACGTTGCTGTGAAAGGTAAGTGATTTTATATTAATTTTATTGTGGGTTTCGAAATGTTCTATTTTTATACAGTTTTTGTTTAGTTAGATATTTATTTTGTCTATATTTTAAGAAATTTAAATGTATTAGACAAAATAAATATGTAATAATTTGGAAAGGAAATGTGTATGTTTATATTTTAGTGATTTTTACGATTATTTTTAGTTTATATTGTTTGTGTTGTTAGATTAGTGTTTTGGCAATCATTTTTAAGTATTCTAGTCCTCTTGTTGTAGGATAAAGTTGTACTTGTTGTAAATATTGGTACATTTGGGCAGTTTGTCGTGATAGTTTAGGTTTTAATTGTAAGACAGATTGCTCCATACTTAATTCTTGAAAACTTTGTTCTTTTTGTATTGCCATTAGGAGTTTGTGTAGTGTAAGGAGTTGTTCGGCCAGTTGAAGACAGGAAGGCATTATGCCAACCCTCCGTTGTTTGTTTTGGCTTCTTGGTTTAGGGTTGGTAGATATACATTCCACCAAGGTATTTGGAATTTTGGTTGGCGTCTGTGGCCTGACCTGTGTAGTCTCCCCACCCAGGTGTCCTCGAAATAATCGAGAAGTGTAGCTAGTTTTTGTTCATTTTTTGTATAGAATGGACTTTCTATTAAAATGTTATAGTGCTCAGCCACGTCAGTGATTGGCACATATGCTAGGGCTATTAGTTGTTTTATTTGGTATGCAAATGTGATGTTTGTTACATATTGAACACTAAGGGGTCAATTAGGATGGCGGGCGTATAGCCACCGCCATGCAGGCGGTGGCGATCCGTTCGCCATCCTTGCCCGTCCGCCACCTATTTCCCCCCCGCCATATTACAATGGCGGGGTACCGTGGCAGACGGGAAGACCGTCCGCCGCTTTTCCGCCGCGGTCGCCTTGAGACCACGGCGGAAAAGCTCTAATATGGTGGCGGTGTCTATCAGACACCGGCAGCCATATTAGGATGTGCTGGGGGCTATGCCTTTCCGTGGCGGCAATGCCGCCACGAAAAGGCATATGGTCCTTGCATTCGGGGCTCGATGCGGGCCCCCAGGGTGAAGGGGGTTGTGGGAGGTGCACATGGGGGGTACCTATGGTACCCCCCTGCAGTTGCATGCACAATGCAGCAGGCATCGCACGGTGCATGCCGCTTTGTGCATGCAAATGCACAGCATGCATTTTTAACTTTGCGGCGGTTGCTGCTTATAGCAGCACCCACCGCAATGTTAAATATACGGGATGTGACCGCCAGGGTGGCGGTCACATCCTAATTCCAACGGAGGGAACGCCGCTGCCCCTGCGGACGGTCCCTCCACGTCGGGGGTGGCGGACGGACGCAGGTCCGCCATCATAATCGACCCCTAAGTGTTGATTTTTGTAAATGTCTCCATAGACATTGGTTAAAGTGGAAGTAACATCCATGCATGGATGTGTGAGGATATATTTTAAGGATGGAATTTATCATGTCCTGTTCAAAGTATATTATTATTTTTAGAGGATAGAAGTCTGTTGTTTCTTTTTTTATTTTGTTTAATATTTCTGTGTATGTTGAAGTTTGTTTGTTTGGTAACAAACAATAGATAAATGCTATGCAAGTGTTATGGTATTGCCCATGTATGGTATATAATTGATAGAATGGTTTAGGGCATATGGTAAATGTGCCATCCATCATCCATGTTTGGCTTTCTTTAAAATGTTTAATGTTGTTTATTGTAGCAAACATTATTATCCTTGTATCTTTATTGTTGTTATCGTAGAAGATAAAAGGTTCATTGTTATGAGTTATGGTAAGGGCAGGTGGAATTATTACCTCTTCAAAAGTTCTAGGTGTTGGTATTGTTGGTCTTGTGAATTTTTTTGTTCTAGCTATGGTTCTTTTTATAGAAGCTATTGTTGGTAATTGACCTCTTGCTTCTCTAGGTACTGTAGGTAGTATTTCTTTAAGTATTACATTTGTTGGTAGTTCTGAGGTGCTGCTTATTTCTTTAATATTTTCTATAGTAGATCTAACATCTATTTCTGAGATATTAGGTGGATGGTTGTGTTCAGTTGTATTAATTACACTTGTTTCTCTGGTTGTTGCACGCCCATAACATTTGTTTGAGTAATACTTAGTACATTTCCATTGTACTTTAAGGTCTTTTTGTTTTTCTGAGTATAAATATACCCCATATAGCATGACAAAAATTTCCCTTTCTGAGATGTAATAAATTTTGCATCTTCAGTCATTGTTGGCTTCTTAAATCTAGGAAAGATTTATTAAATATTATTAGAAAATGTATTTATAATATAGGAATCATTAACAATATATGTACTATTGTTATGCACTTACCAATTATAATTTAGTTGACTTTCAATGTAGATTTTGTCTATTTTGGTTGATGCTGTTCTATATTTTAGTGGTCCGTGGAAATAAAGTTAAGTATATTTTAGTGAATGTTTACATGTGTATTTTGGTTAAACATTTTGTAGGATACTATATTTTATTATTAAAAAGTTATATTTATTTAAGAAAAAATTCATACAGGTTTTTTA
This sequence comes from Lissotriton helveticus, assembly GCF_964261635.1. Classification (NCBI taxonomy): domain Eukaryota; kingdom Metazoa; phylum Chordata; class Amphibia; order Caudata; family Salamandridae; genus Lissotriton; species Lissotriton helveticus. The sequence continues at coordinate 239,406,882 of NC_136065.1, read as the reverse complement.
GAAAAGTTATAGTTATTTAGTCAAGTTAAATATTAACATTCTTATGTTTTTAGAGAAATAATAGTACATGTGCATGTCTTATATACTTACCAAGTGTCTTTATTTGTTGTTCAATGTTGATCTTTTCTTGGTATATTGCTGCTTTTCCTTTTTAAGTTGTCTGTGGAAAGAAATAAAAGTATGTTTAATATTATGATTTGTATTTATATGTGAAGTTGGCTTTTTTTAAAGAATCTTTTTAGATTTTCTTTCTTTTAAACATGTGTTTACATTTTTTGACAATGTTGAAAGTAAAATAGGAGTTTCTTTGATGGTTATAATATTTGAGCATTTTTTTAGCTTTTCCTTAGTGTTTAAAAATGTATTTAGTATACTTACTTTTTTAGTTGGTTGTTTTAGTTTGTAGAAAATGTTCTTATTTTCCTTAAAGTTGAATCTGTTGTGGAAATATAAAAAGATAGAAATATAATTTAGTTTTTAAGTTTTGACTATGAATTGTAGACTACATTTAATTTTACATTTTATTTGGAAAGATTTGATTACTTACTTTGTGTTATCTGTAGTTTGTTTGTTATCAGATGATTCTTTAAGGTTGTCGAAAATTTTGCAGAGTTTCTTCAAGCTGAATATTTTCTGCTGGTGTTCGAGTATTGAGTTTAATTCTTTATATAGTGTGTCTTTAATTAGTCTTTGTATGTTTATTTATTTATTTATTTATTTTAAGGTTTGATAGAGCGCGAACATGACCCGTGAGGGTATCAGAGTGCTTTAAAGATTCATAGAAGTAATACAAGGTCACGGTAGGTCATAACAAAAAACACAGGAGATTAGTACATCGGAGAGCATACAGAGTCAAGGGGTCGTAGGTAGGCGGGATATCATACAAGTACTGTACATTGAGGGATAGGATAAGCTATACAGCAGGACAAAAATATGACACTAATCACAAGAGTAATGTACAAGGTCGCAGGATAAGGCAATAGTCTCTCAGGTGGCTGTGGGAACGAGTTTAGCCAAGGAATTTACCCATCAGGAAGGACTTGGCCTCTTTTTTGAAGCGTGCTAAGGAGGGTATTTTTCTGAATTTGAATTTGAATTTTTTTAAGTAACTTAGGGGTCCATTAGGATGTCGGGCGGATTGCCCCCGCCAGGCTGGCGGTGGCTACCGCCAGCCTGGCGGGGGCAATCCGCCCGACATCCTTCCCTGAATTCCCCCCCGCCATATTACAATGGCGGGGGGGACCGCAGTGGACTAAAACACCGCCCGCTACTTTTCCGCCCCGGTCGCCTGGCGGCCGGGGCGGAAAATGTTTAATATGGTGGCGGTGTCTATTAGACACCGCCAGCCATATTACAATGGGCATTGTTAGATGCCTTTCCGTGGCGGCGCTGCCGCCACGGAAAGGCATGCGGTCTTCACTCTGGGGGCCCCCTGCGGGCCCCCAGAGTGAAGTACAGATGGGGGGGTGCACATGGGGGGTACCTGTGGTACCCCCCTTCATTGTCATTTGCAAAGCGGCAGGCACCGCGCGGTGCCTGCCGCTTTGCAAATGAAAATGTGAAAGTGCATTTTCAGCATTGTGGCGGGCGGTGCAGAGAGCACCGCCCGCCACAATGCTGAAAATACAGGATGTGCCCGCCACTGTGGCGGGCACATCCTAATGGCACCCACGGGACCCCCGCCCTTATGGCGGGCGGTCCCGATTTACGATAGGATGACGGGCGGGCAAAGTCCGCCCGTCATCCTAATGGACCCCTTAATTAGGTTAGTTGTATGTGAAATTGTTATTTTGAGATTTTCTGTCTTTTCTTTATTTTATGAAGTGTTTTTAGAAGTTGTATTGCATTTAAAAATGTATTATAATAATTTAAAAATGTGTATATTTTGAATGTGTTTGTTTAAAATTTTTCCTTTATGTAGTATTTTTAAATAATTATGTTAGGGACATATATATTTTTTAGTTGTGTTTGGTATGTATATTAATAGTTATATGAGTGTATTTTTAATAGTTTAACGGTCTAGTCTGTTTAATAATTATTTTTTATTATTTAAGAGATGACGATATTTTGGTTATGTCGATAATATTGATGTCTATATTTGTGTTTTCGATATTTTTGTTATGTGCTATATTTATTTATAACTGTCAATATTATTAAATTTGATATGTGTGTGTATGAATTTTGTATGGTCGATATTTTTGCATAATGATATTGTTTAATCGATGTTTATGTTGTTTTATAGTTAAATATAGGGTGTCGATTTAATTGTCATCGATATTTACAACACGATATTTTTGTACTTCGATATTTGTAAATACGATAATTTGTCCGTGATTCCCTACAAACAACATGCACCCCTGCTGAGGTATCTATGGACAGCCTACAGTCTTCAGGGGCACCTACATACAGCCTATACATCTGAGGCACCTACCAACAAACAGCATTCTTCAGGGGGACCTACAAACTACATGAACCCTTGCTGAGGTATCTATGGACATCCTATAGTCTTGAGGGGACCTTGCATGCAGCCTATGCTTCTGAGGCCCCTACCAGCAACCAGCCATTCTTCGGGGTTACCTACAAGCAACAGTCACCCTTTCCGAGGTATCTATGAACAGTCTACAGTCTTGAGGGGCCCCTTCATGCAGCCAATGCTTCTAAGGCCCCTACAAACAACCGGCCATTCTTCAGGGGTACGTACAAGCAACATGGACCACTGCTGAGGTATCTATGGACAGCCTACAGTCTTGAGGGACCCCTGCATGCAGCCTATGCTTCTGAGGCCCCTACCAACAATAGGCCATTCTTCAGGGGTACCTACAAACAACATGCACCTCTACGGAGGTATCTATGGACAGCCTACAGTCATGAGGGGCCCCTGCATGCAGCCTATGTTTCTGAGGCCCCTACCAACAACCGGCCATTCTTCAGGGTTACTTACAAGCAACATGCACCCCTGCTGAGGTATCTATGGATGGCCAACAATCTTCAGGGACCCCTGCATGCAGCCTATGTTTATGAGGAACCTACCAACAACCAGCCATTCTTCAGTGGCACCTACAAGCAACATGCACACTTGCTGATGTATCTATGGAAAGCCTATAGTAATGAAGGGCCCCTGCATGCAGCCTATGCGTCTGAGGGCCTACCAACAACCGGTCATCCTTCAGGGTTTACCTACAAAACACATGCACCCCTGCTGAGGTATCTATGGAGAGCCTACAGTCATGAGGGGCCCCTACATGCAGTCTATGCTTCTGAGGTCCTACCAACAACCGGCCATCATTCAGGGTTACCTACAAGCACAATGCACCCCTGCTGAGGTGTCTATGGACAGCCAACAGTCTTGAGAGGCCCCTGCACTCAGCCTATGCTTCTGAGGCACCTACCAACAACCAGCCATTCTTCAGTGGCACCTACAAGCAACATGCACCCCTGCCAAGGCATCTATGGACAGCTTACAGTCTGGAGGGGCCCATGCAAGCAGCCTATGCTTCAGAGGCACCTACCAACAACCAGCCATTCTTCAGGGGTACCTGCAAGCAACATGTACCCCTGCTGAGGTATCTATGGACAGCCTACAGTCTTAAGAGCCCCCTACATTCAGCCTATGCTTCTGAGGCACCTACAAGCAACATGGACAACTGCTGAGGTATCTATGGACAGCGTGCAATATTACCTGGCCCCCTGCATGCGGCCAATGCTTATGAGGCATCTACCAACAAACAGCATTCTTCAAGGGTACCTACAAACAACATGCACTCCTGCTGAGGTCTATATTGACAGCCTACGTTCTTGAGGAGCCCCTGCATACAGCCTATACCTCTGAGACACCTACCAACAACCAACCATTATTCAGGGGTACCTGTAAGCAACATGTTCCCGTGCTGAGGTATCTGTGGACAGCGTGCAATATTACTGGCCCCCCTGCATGCAGCCATGATTCTTAGGCACCTACCAACAAATAGCATTCTCCAGGGGGGACATACAAACAACATCCACCCCTCCTGAGGAATCTATGGACAGCCTACAGTCTTGATGCGGCCCTGAAAGCAGCCTATGCTTCTGAGGCACATTCCAACAAACAACATTATTCAAGGGTATCCAAAAACAAGAAGCACCCCTGCTGAGGTATCTATGGATAGCCTACAGTCTTGAGGGCCCCCTGCATGCAGCCTATACATCTGATGCAGCTACCAACAAACATCAATCTGCAGGGGGACCTACAAACAACATGCTCCCCTGCTGAGGAATCTATGTGCAGCCTACCGACTTGATGGTCACCTGCAAGCAGCCTATGCTTCTGAGGCACCTTCCAACAAACAGCATTCTTCAAGAGTACCTACAAGCAACATGCACCCCTGCTGAAGTATCTATGGACAGCCTACAGTCATGAGGGGACCCTGCGTGCAGCCTATACCTCTGAGGTACCGACCAAGAAGCAGCCATTCTTCAGGGGTACCTACAAGCAACATGCATCCCTGCTGAGGTATCTATGGACAGCAAACAGTCTTGAGGGGTCCCTTCATGCATCCTATGCTTCTGAGACACCTACCAACAACCAGCCATTCTGCAGCGGTACCTACAAGCAACATGCACCCCTGCTGAGGTATCTATGGACAGCCTACAGTCTTGAGGGGCCCCTGCATGCAGCCTATGTTTCTGAGGCACCTACAAACAAACAGCATTTTTCAGGGGGACCTACAAACAACATGCACCCCTGCTGTGGTATCTATGCACAGCCTACAGTCTTGAGGGGCCCCTGCATGCAGCCTATACATCTGAGGCACCTACCAACAAACAGCATTCTTCAGGGGGACCTACAAACAACATGCACCCTTACTGAGGTATCTATGGACAGCTTATAGTCTTGAGGGGCCCCTGCATGCAGCCTATGCTTCTGTGGCCCCTTCCAACAACTGGCCATTCTTCAGGGGTACGTGCAAGCAACATGGACCCCATCTGAGGTATCTATGGACAGCCTATAGTCTTGAGGGACCCCTGCATGCAGCCTATGCTACTGAGGCCCCTACTAACAATCGGCCATTCTTCAGGGGTACCTACAAGCAACATGCACCCCTACTGAGGTATCTATGGACAGCCTTCATTCTTGAGGGCCCCCTGCATGCAGCCTATGCTTCTGAGGCACTTACCAACAACCAACCATTCTTCAGGGGTTCCTGCAAGCAACATGTACCCCTGCTGAGGTATCTATGGACAGCCTACAGTCTTGATGGCCCCATGAATGCAGCCAATGTTTCTGAAGTACCTACCAACAACCAGCCATTCTTCAGTGGCACCAACAAGCAACATATACCATTGCTGAGGTATCTCTGGACAGCGTGCAATATTACCGGGCCCCTTGCAAGCTGCCTATGCTTCTGAGGCACCTAGCAACAAACAGAATTCTTCAAGGGTACCTACAAACACCATGCAGCCCTCCTGAGGTATCTATGGACAGCCTACAGTCTTGAGGGGCCCCTGCATGCAGCCTATACCACTGAGGCACCTACCAACCACCAGCCATTCATCAGGGGTACCTACAGTCAACATGCACCCCTGCTGAAGTATCTATGGACAGCCTATAGTCTTCAGGGGCCCCTGCGTGCAGCCTATACCTCTGCTGTACCTACCAAGAACCAGCCACTCTTCAGGAGAACCTATAAGCAACATGCGTCCGTGCTGGGGTATCTATGGACAGCCTACAGTCTTTAGGGGCCCCTTCATGCAGCCTATGCTTCAGACGCACCTACCAACAACCAGCAATTCTGCAGGGGTACCTACAAGCAACATGCACCCCTGCCGAGGAGTCTATGGAAAGCCTACAGTCTTGAGGGGCTCCTACATGCAGCCTATGCTTTTGAGGCCCATACCAACAACCAGCCATTCTTCAGGGGTACCTACAAGCAACAAGGACACCTGCTGAAGAATCTATGAACAGCCTACAGTCTTGAAGGGCCCCTGCAAGCAGACTATGCTTCTGAGAGCACTTACCAACAAACAGCATTCTTCAAGGGTACCTTCAAATAACATGTACCCTGCTGAGGTATCTATGGACAGCCTACAGTCTTGAAGGGCCCCTGCATGCAGCCTATACCTCTGAGGCACCTACCAACAACCAGCCATTCTTCAGGGGTACCAGTGAGCAACATGCACCCCTGCTGAGGAAACTATGGGCAGCCAACAGTCTAGAGGGGCCCCTGCATGCAGCCTATGCTTCTGAGGCACCTACCAACAAACAGCATTCTTCAGGGGGACCTACAAACACCATGCACCCCTGTTGAGGAATCTATGGTCATCCTACAGTCTTGATGGGCCCCTATACCTAAGAGGCACCTACCAACAACCGGCCATATTTCAGGGGTACCTGTAAGCAACACATACCCCTGCTGAGGTATCTTTGGACCGCATGCAATATTACTGGGCCCCCTGAATGCAGCCAATGTTTCCGAGGCACTTACCAACAAACAGGATTCTTCAGGGGGACCTACAAACAACATGCACCCCTGTTGAGGAATCTATGGACAGCCCACAGTCTTGAGGGGCCCCTGCATGCAGCCTATACATCTGAGGGACCTACCAACAAACAGCATTCTTCAGTTGGACCTACAAACAACATGCACCCTTGCTGAGGTATCTATTGACAGCCTACAGTCTTGAGGGGCCCCTGCATGCAGTCTATGCTTCTGAGGCCCCTACCAACAGCCGACCATTCTTCAGGGGTACGTATAAGCAACATGGACCCCTGCTGAGGTATCTATGGACTGCCTACAGTCATGAGGGGCCCCTGCATGCAGCCTATGCTTCTGTGGCCCCTACCAACAACCGGCCATTCTTCAGGGTTACCTACAGGCAACATGCACCCCTGCTGAGGTATCTATGGACAGCCTACAGTCCTGAGGGGCCCCTGCATGCAGCCTATGCTTCTGAGGCACCTACCAACAAACAGCATTCTTCAGTTGGACCTACAAACAACATGCACACTTGCTGAGGTATCTATGGACGGCCTACAGTCTTTCGGGACCCCTGTATGAATCCTATGTTTCGGAGGCACCTACCAACAACCAGCCATTCTTCAGTGGCAACTACAAGCAACATGCACCCCTGCTGATGTATCTTTGGACAGCCTACAGTCTTAAGGGGCCCCTGCATGCAGCCTGTGCTTCTGAGGCCCCTACCAACAACCGGATGTTCTTCAGGGGTACGTACAAGCAACATGGACACCTGCTGAGGAATCAATGGACAGCCTACTGTCTTGAGGGACCCCTGCATGCAGCCTATGCTTCTGAGGCCCCTACTAACAATTGGTCATTCTTCAGGGGTAGCTACACACAACATGCACCCCTACTAAGGTATCTATGGACAGGCTACAGTCATGAGGGTCCCCTGCATGCAGTCTATGCTTCTGAGGCCCCTACCAACAACCGGCCATTCTTCAGGGTTACCTACAAGCAACATGCTCACCTGCTGAGGTATCTCTGGACAGCCTACAGTCTTGAGGGACCCCTGCATGCAGCCTATGTTTCTGAGGCACCTACCAACAGCCAGCCATTCTTCAGTGGCTCCTACAAGCAACACGTACCACTGCTGAGGTATCTATGGACAGCGTGAAATATTACTGGGCCCCCTGCATGCTTCTGAGGCACCTAACAACAAATAGCATTTTCCAGGGGGGCCTAAAAACAAGATGCACCCCTGCTGAGGAATCTATGGACAGCCTACAGTCTTGAGGGGCCCCTGCTTGCAGCCTATACCTCTGAGGCACCTAAAAACAACCAGCCATTCTTCAGGGGTACATGCAAACAACAATCAACCCTGCTGAGGTATCTATGGATAACCTACAGTCTTGAGGGGCTCCTGCATGCAGCCAATGCTTCTGAGGCACCTACAAACAAACAGCATTCTTCAGGGGGACCTACAAACAACATGCACCCCTGTTGAGGAATCTATGGACAGCCTACAGTCTTGAGGGGCCCCAGCATGCAGCCTATACCTCTGAGGGACCTACCAACAAACAGCATTCTTCAGTTGGACCTACAAACAACATGCACCCTTGGTGAGGTATCTATTGACAGCCTACAGTCTTGAGGGCCCCCTGCATGCAGTCTATGCTTCTGAGGCCCCTACCAACAGCCGACCATTCTTCAGGGGTACGTATAAGCAACATGGACCCCTGCTGAGGTATCTATGGACTGCCTACAGTCATGAAGGGGCCCCTGCATGCAGCCTATACATCTGAAGCACCTACCAACAAACAGCATTCTTCAGTTGGACCTACAAACAACATGCACCCTTGGTGAGGTATCTATTGACAGCCTACAGTCTTTCGGGACCCCTGCATGAATCCTATGTTTCGGAGGCACCTACCAACAACCAGCCATTCTTCAGTGGCACCTACAAGCAACATGCACCCCTGCTGATGTATCTTTGGACAGCCTACAGTCTTAAGGGGCCCCTGCATGCAGCCTGTGCTTCTGAGGCCCCTACCAACAACCGGACGTTCTTCAGGGGTAGCTACACACAACATGCACCCCTACTGAGGTATCTATGGACAGCCTACAGTCATGAGGGTCCCCTGCATGCAGTCTATGCTTCTGAGGCCCCTACCAACAACCGGCCATTCTTCAGGGTTACCTACAAGCAACATGCTCCCCTGCTGAGGTATCTCTGGATGGCCTACAGTCTTGAGGGACCCCTGCATGCAGCCTATGTTTCTAAGGCACCTACCAACAGCCAGCCATTCTTCAGTGGCTCCTACAAGCAACATGCACTCTTGCTGATGTATCTATGGACAGCCTACAGTCTTGAGGGCCCCCTGCATGCAGCCTATGCTTCTGAGGCCCCTACCAACAACCGTCCATTCTTCATGGGTACCTACAAGCAACATGCACCCCTGCTGAGGTATCTATGAAGAGCCTACAGTCATGAAGGGCCCCTGCAATGCAGCCTATGCTTCTGAGGCACCTACCAACAACCAGCCATTCTTTAGCTGTTCTTCCAAGCAACATGTACCCCTGCTGAGGTACCTTGACAGCCTTCAGTCTTGAGGGCCCCATGCGTGCAGCCTATGCTTCTGAGGTACCTACCAACAACCATCCATTCTTCAGTGACACCAACAAGCAACATATACCACTGCTGAGGTACATATGGACAGCCTACAGTCTTGAGGGGCCCCTTCATGCAGCCTACACCTCTGAGACACCTACTAACAACCAACGATTCTTCAGGGGTACCTGTAAGCAACATGTACCCCTGCTGAGGTATCTAAGGACAGCGTGAAATATTACTGGGCCCCCTGCATGCTTCTGAGGCACCTACCAACAAACAGCATTTTTCAGGGGGACCTACAAACAAGATGCGTCCCTGCTGAGGAATCTATGGACAACCTACAGTCTTGATGGGCCCCTGCAAGCAGTCTATGCTTCTGAGGGCACCTACCAACACACAGCATTCTTCAAGGGTACCTACAAACAACATGCACCCCTGCTGAGGTGTCTATGGACAGCCTACATTCTTGAGGGGCCCCTGCATGCAGCCTATGCTTCTGAGGCACCTGCCAACAAACCTCCATTCTTTAGGGGTACCTTCAAGCAACATCTACCCCTGCTGAGGTATTTATGGAAGGCCTATAGTCATGAGGGGCCCCTGCATGCAGCCTATGCTTCTGAGGCCCCTACCAACAACTGGCCATCCTTCAGCAACATCTACCCCTGCTGAGGTACCTATGGACAGCCTATAGTCATGAGGGGTCCCTACATGCAGCCTATGCTTCTGAGGCCCTACCAACAACCTGCCATTCTTCAGGGTTACCTACCAGCAACATGCACCCCTGCTGAGGTTTCTATGTACGGCATGCAGTCTTCAGGGACCCCTGCATGCAGCCTATGTTTCTGAGGCACCTACCGACAACCAACCATTCTTCAGTGGCACCTACAAGCAACATGAACCCTTGCTGATGTATCTATGGACAGCCTACAGTCTTGAGGGGCCCCTGCATGCAGCCTATGCTTCTGAGGCCCTACCAACAACCAACCGCTCTTCAGGGGTACCTGTAAGCAACATGTACCCCTGTTGAGGTATCCATGGACAGCGTGTAATATTACCGGGCCCCCTGCATGCAGCCATGCTTCTGAGGCACCTACCAACAAACAGCATTCTTCAGGGAGACTTACAAACAACATGCACCCCTGCTGAGGTATCTATGGACAGCCTACAGTCTTGAGGGGCCCCTGCTTGCAGCCTATACCTCTGAGGCACCTAAAAACAACCAGCCATTCTTCAGGGGTACATGCAAACAACAATCAGCCCTGCTGAGGTATCTATGGATAACCTACAATCTTGAGGGGTTCCTGCATGCAGCCAATGCTTCTGAAGAAACATACAAACAAACAGCATTCTTCAGGGGGACCTACAAACAACATGCAACCCTGTTGAGGAATCTATGGACAACCTACATTCCTGATGGGCCCCTATACCTAAGAGGCACCTACCAACAACCGGCCATACTTCAGGTGTACCTGTAAGCAACACATACCCCTGCTGAGGTATCCATGGACCGCGTGCAATATTACTGGGCCCCCTGTATGCTGCAAATGCTTCCGAGGCACTTACCAACAAACAGCATTCTTCAGGGGGACCAACAAACAACATGCACCCCTTTTGAGGAATATATGGACAGCCTATAGTCTTGAGGGGCCCCTGCATGCAGCAAAGTCTTCTGAGGCCCCTTCCAACAACCGGCCATTCTTCAGGGGTATGTACAAGCAACATGGACCCCTGCTGAGGTATCTATAGACAGCCTACAGTCTTGAGGGCCCCCTGCATCCAGCCTATGCTTCTGAGGCCCCTACCAACAACCGTCCATTCTTCAGGGGTACCTACAAGCAGCATGCACCCCTGCTGAGGTATCTATGGAAAGCCTACAGTCATAAGGGCCCCCTGCATGCAGCCTATGCTTCAGGGGCCCTACCAACAACCAACCGCTCTTCAGGGGTACCTGTAAGCAACATGTACCCCTGTTGTGGTATCCATGGACAGCGTGCAATATTACTGGGCCCCTGCGTGCAGCCATGCTTCTGAGGCACCTACCAACAACCAGCCATTCTTCAGGGGTACCTACAAACAACATGCAGCCCTGCTGAGAAAACTATGGACAGCCTACAGTCTTGAGGGGCCCCTTAATGCAGCCTAAACCTCTGAGGCACCTACCAACAACCAGCCATTCTTCAGGGGTACCTGCAAGCAACATGTACCCTTACTGAGGTATCCATGGAAGGCCTATAGTCATGAGGGACCCCTGCATGCAGCCTATGCTTCTGAGGCCCTACCAACAACCGGCCATCCTTCAGGATTACCTACAAACAACATGCACCCCTGCTGAGGTATCTATGGAGAGCCTACAGTCATGAGGGGCCCCTACATGCAGTCTATGCTTCTGAGGCCCTACCAACAACCTGCCATTCTTCAGGGTTACCTACCAGCAACATGCACCCCTGCTGAGGTATCTATGTACGGCATGCAGTCTTCAGGGACCCCTGCATGCAGCCTATGTTTCTGAGGCACCTACCAACAACCAACCATTCTTCAGTGGCACCTACAAGCAACATGAACCCTTGCTGATGTATCTATGGACAGCCTACAGTCTTGAGGGGCCCCTGCATGCAGCCTATGCTTCCGAGGCCCTTACAAACAACCGTCCATTCTTCAGGGGTACCTACAAGCAGCATGCACCCCTGCTGAGGTATCTATGGAAAGCCTATAGTCATGAGGGGCCCCTGCATGCAGCCTATGCTTCAGGGGCCCTACCATCAACCGACCAGGCTTCAGGTTTATCTACAAACAACATCCACCCCTGCTGAGGTATCTATGGAGAGCCTACAGTCATGAGGGACCCCTACATGCAGCCTATGCTTCTGAGGCCCTACCAACAACCAACCGTTCTTCAGGGGTACCTACAAACAAAATGCAGCCCTGCTGAGAAAACCATGGACAGCCTACCGTCTTGAGGGGCCACTTAATGCAGCCTAAACCTCTGAGGCACCTACCAACAACCAGCCATTCTTCAGGGGTACCTGTAAGCAACATGTACCCCTGCTGAGGTATGTATTGAAAGCCTACAGTCTCGAGGGCCCCCTGCATGCAGCCTATGCTTCTGAGGCCCTACCAACAACCAACCGTTCTTCAGGGGTACCTGTAAGCAACATGCACCCCTGTTGAGGTATCCATGGACAGCGTGTAATATTACCGGGCCCCTTGCATGCAGCCATGCTTCTGAGGCACCAACAACAAACAGCATTCTTCAGGGAGACTTACAAACAACATGCACCCCTGCTGAGGTATCTATGGACAGCCTACAGTCTTGAGGGGCCCCTGCTTGCAGCCTATACCTCTGAGGCACCTAAAAACAACCAGCCATTCTTCAGGGGTACATGCAAACAACAATCAGCCCTGCTGAGGTATCTATGGATAACCTACAATCTTGAGGGGTTCCTGCATGCAGCCAATGCTTCTGAAGAAACATACAAACAAACAGCATTCTTCAGGGGGACCTACAAACAACATGCACCCCTGTTGAGGAATCTATGGACAACCTACATTCCTGATGGGCCCCTATACCTAAGAGGCACCTACCAACAACCGGCCATACTTCAGGTGTACCTGTAAGCAACACATACCCCTGCTGAGGTATCCATGGACCGCGTGCAATACTACTGGGCCCCTTGTATGCAGCAAATGCTTCCGAGGCACTTACCAACAAACAGCATTCTTCAGGGGTACGTACAAGCAACATGGACCCCTGCTGAGGTATCTATGGACAGCCTATTGTCTTGAGGGACCCCTGCATGCTGCCTATGCTTCTGAGGCCCCTACTAACAATTGGCCATTCTTCAGGGGTACCTACAAGCAACATGCACCCCTACTGAGGTATCTATGGACAGCCTCCATTCTTGAGGGCCTCCTGCATGCAGCCAATGCTTCTGAGGCACCTACAAAGAAACAGCATTCTTCAGGGGGACCTACAAACAACATGCACCCCTGTTGAGGAATCTATTGACAGCCTACAGTCTTGATGGGCCCCTATACCTAAGAGGCACCTACCAACAACCGGCCATACTTCAGGGGTACCTGTAAGCTACACATACCCCTGCTGAGGTATCCATGGATCGCGTGCAATATTACTGGGCCCCCTGTATGCAGCAAATGCTTCCGAGGCACTTACCAACAAACAGCATTCTTCAGGGGGACCAACAAACAACATGCACCCCTTTTGAGGAATATATGGACAGCCTACAGTCTTGAGGGGCCCCTGCATGCAGCCTATGCTTCTGAGGCCCCTTGCAACAACCGGCCATTCTTCAGGGGTACGTACAAGCAACATGGACCCCTGCTGAGGTATCTATGGACAGACTATAGTCTTGAGGGACCCCTGCATGCAGCCTATGCTTCTGAGGCCCCTACTAACAATCGGCCATTCTTCAGGGTTACCTACAAGCAACATGCAGCCCTTCTGAGGTATCTATGGATGGCCTACAGTCTTTAGGGATCCCTGCATGCAGCCTATGTTTCTGAGGCACCTACCAACAACCAGCAATTCTTCAGTGGCACCTACAAGCAACATGCACTCTTGCTGATGGATCTATGGACAGCCTACAGTCTTGAGGGACCCCTTCATGTAGCCTATGCTTCTGAGGCCCCTACCAACAACAGTTCATTCTTCAAGGGTACCTACAAGCAACATGCACCCCTGCAGAGGTATCTATGGAGAGCCTACAGTCATGAGGGGCCCCTGTTTGCAGCCTATGCTTCTGAGGCCCCACCAACAACCGGCCATTCGTCAGGGGTAGGTACAAGCAACATGGACCCCTGCTGAGGTATCTATGGACAGCCTTCAGTCTTGAGGGCCCCATGCATGCAGCCTATGCTTCTGAGGCACCTACCAACACCCAGCCATTCTTCAGTGGCACCAACAAGCAACATATACCACTGCTGAGATATCTAATAACAGCGTGCAATATTAACGGGCCCCCTGCATGCAGCAAATGCTTCTGAGGTGCCTACCAACAAACAGCATTCTTCAAGGGTACCTACGAACAACATGTACCCATGCTGAGGTATCTATGGACAGCCTACAGTCTTGAGGGTCCCCTATACCTAAGAGGCACCTACCAACAACAGGCCATACTTCAGGGGTACCTGTAAGCAACACGTACCCCTGCTGAGGTATCTATGGACCGCGTGCAATATTACTGGGCCCCCTGCATGCAGCCAATGCTTCTGAGGCACTTACCAACAAACAGCATTGTTCAGGGGCACCTACAAACAACATGCACCCCTCCTGCGGTATCTATGGACAGCCTACAGTCTTGAGGGGCCCCTGAATGCAGCCTATGCTTCTGGGGCACCTACCAACAACCAGTCATTCTAGAGGGGTATCAGTAAGCAACATGTACCCCTGCTGAGGTATCTATGGACAGCATGCAATATTACCGGGCCCCCTGCATGCAGTCAATGCTTCTGAGGCACCTACCAACAATCAGCATTTCTTCAGGGGTACCTACAAACAACATGTACCCATGCTGAGGTATCTATGGACAGCCTACAGTCTTGAGGGGCCCCTATACCTAAGATGCACCTACCAACAACCGGCCATACTTCAGGGGTACCTGTAAGCAACACTGAGATTGCAGCCCTGTTGAGGAATCTATGGACAGCCTACAGTCTTGAGGGGCCCCTGCATGCAGCCTATACCTCTGAGGCACCTACCAACAATCAGCATTTCTTCAGGGTTACCTACAAACACAATGCACCCCTGCTGAGGTGTCTATGGACAGCCAACAGACTTGAGGGGCACCTGCACGTAGCCTATGCTACTGAGGCACTTACCAACAACCAGCCAATCTTCAGTGGCAACTCAACCAACATGCACCCTTGCTGATGTATCTATTGACAGAATACAGTCTTGAGGGGCCCCTCATGCAGCCTATGCTTCTGAGGCCCCTACCAACAACTGTCCATTCTTCAGGGGTACCTACAAGCGACATGCACCCCTGCTGAGGTATCTATGGAGAGCCTACAGTCATGAGGGGCCCCTGCATGCAGCCTATGGTTCTGAGGCCCTACCACCAACGGGCCATCCTTCAGGGTTACCTACAAGCACAATGCACCCCTGCTGAGGTATCTATGGATGGCCTACAGTCTTCAGGGACCCCTGCATGCATTCTATGTTTCTGAGGCACCTACCAACAACCAGCCATTCTTTAGTGGCACCTACAAGCAACATATACCCCTTCTGAGGTATCTATGGACAGCCAACAGTTTTGAGAGGTCCCTGAGCGCAGCCTATGCTTCTGAGACATCCTATCAACAACCAGCCATTTTTCATGGGTTCCTGCAAGCAACATGTACCCCTGCTGAGGTATCTATGGACAGCCTACAGTCTTGAGGGCCCCCTGCATGCAGCCTATGCTTCTGAGGCACCTACCAACAACCAGCCATTCTTCAGTGGCGCCAACAAACAACATATACCACTGCTGAGGTATCTATGGACAGCGTGCAATATTACTGGGCCGCCTGTATGCATCAAATGCTTCTGAGGCACCTACCAATAAACAGCATTCTTCAAGGGTACCTACAAACAACATGCACCCCTGCTGGGGTACATATGGACAGCCTACAGTCTTGAGGAGCCCCTGCATGCAGCCTATACCTCCGAGACACCTACCAACAACCAACCATTCTTCAGGGGTACCTGTAAACAACATCTACCCCTTCTGAGGTATCTATGGACAGCGTGAAATATTACTGGGCCTTCTGCATGCAGTCATGCTTCTGAGGCACCTATCAACAAACAGCATTCTTCAGGGGTACCTACAAACAACATGCACCCCTCCTGCCTGAGCTATCAATGGACAGTCTACAGTCTTTAGGGCCCCCTGCGTGCAGCCTATACCTCTGAGGCACCTACCATCAACCAGCCATTCATCAGGTGTACCTACAAGCAACATGCACCCCTGCTGAAGTATCTCTGGACAGCCTACAGTCTTGAGGGGCCCCTGCATGCAGCCTATACCTCTGCCGTACCTACCAAGAACCAGCCATTCTTCAGGGGTACCTACAAGCAACATGAACCCCTGCTGAGGAGTCTATGGAAAGCCTACAGTCTTGAGGGGCTCCTACATGCAGCCTATGCTTTTGAGGCCCTACCAACAACCAGCCGTTCTTCAGTTGTAACTACAAGCAACACGGACACCTGCTAAGTAATCTATGAACAGCCTACAGTCTTAATGGGCCCCTGCAAGCAGCCTATGCTTCTGAGGGCACCTACCAAAAAACAGCATTTTTCAAGGGTAACTACAAGCAAAATGCACCTCTGCTGAGGTGTCTATGGACAGCCAACATTCTTGAGGGGCCCCTGCACACAGCGTATGCTTCTGAGGCACCTACCAACAACCAGCCATTCTTCAGTGGCACCTACATGCAACATGCACCCCTGCTAAGGTATCTATGGACAGCCTACAATCTTGCGGGGCCCCTGCATGCAGCCTATGCTTCTGAGGCACCTGCCAACAACCAGCTATTCATCAGGGGTACCTTTAAGAAACCCCCTGCTGAGGTATCAATTGACAGCGTGCAATATTACTGGGCCCCCTGCTTGAGCCCAATGTTTCTGAGGCACCTACCAACAAACAGAATTTTTCTGGGGTACCTACAAACAACATGCACCCCTGCTGGGGAATCTATGGACAGCCAACAGTCTTGACTGGCCCCTGCAAGCAGCCTATGCTTCTGAGGCACATACCAACAATCAGGGGTACCTACAAACAACATGCAACCCTGCTGAGGAAACTATGGACAGCCTACCGTCTTGATGGGCCCCTTAATGCAGCCTAAACCTCTGAGGCACCTACCAACAACCAGCCATTCTTCAGGGGTACCTGTAAGCATCATGTACCCCTGCTGAGGTATCTATGACCAGAGTGAAATATTACTGGGCCCCCTGCATGAGCCCAATGCTTCTGAGGCACCTACCAACAAACAGAATTCTTCAAGGGTACCTACAAACAACATGCACCCCTCCTGAGTTATCTATGGACAGCCTACAGTCTTGAGGGACCCCAGTATGCAGCCTATACCTCTGAGGCCCATACCAACAACCAGCCATTCTTCAGGGGTACCTACAAGCAACACGGACGCCTGCTGAGGAATCTATGAACAGCTTACAGTCTTGATGGGCCCTTGCAAGCAGTCTTTGCTTCTGAGGGCACCTACCAACACACAGCATTCTTCAAGGGTACCTTCAAGCAACATGCACCGCTGCTATGGTATCTATGGACAGCCTATAGTCATGAGGGTCCCCTGCATGCAGCCTATGCTTCTGAGGCCCGTACCAACAACCGGCCATCCTTCAGGGTTACCTACAAGCAACATCTACCCTTACTGAGGTATCTATGGAGAGCCTACAGTCATGAGGGGCCCCTGCATGCAGCCTATGCTTCTGAGGCCCTACCAACAACCGGCCATCCTTCAGGATTACCTACAAACAACATGCACCCCTGCTGAGGTATCTATGGAGAGCCTACAGTCATGAGGGGCCCCTACATGCAGTCTATGCTTCTGAGGCCCTATCAACAACCTGCCATTCTTCAGGGTTACCTACCAACAACATGCACCCCTGCTGAGGTATCTATGTACGGCATGCAGTCTTCAGAGACCCCTGCATGCAGCCTATGTTTCTGAGGCACCTACCAACAACCAACCATTCTTCAGTGGCACCTACAAGCAACATGCACCCTTGCTGATGTATCTATGGACAGCCTACTGTCTTGAGGGGCCCCTGCATGCAGCCTATGCTTCTGAGGCCCTTACCAACAACCGTCCATTCTTCAGGGGTACGTACAAGCAGCATGCACCCCTGCTGAGGTATCTATGGAAAGCCTATAGTCATGAGGGGCCCCTGCATGCAGCCTATGCTTCAGGGGCCCTACCAACAACCGGCCAGGCTTCAGGTTTACCTACAAACAACATCCACCCCTGCTGAGGTATCTATGGACAGCGAGCAATATTACCAAGCCCCATGCATGCAGCCATTGCTTCTGAGGCGCCTACCAACAAACAGCATTCTTCAAGGGTACCTACGAACAACATGTACCCATGCTGAGGTATCTATGGACAGCCTACAGTCTTGAGGGTCCCCTATACCTAAGAGGCACCTACCAACAACAGGTCATACTTCAGGGGTACCTGTAAGCAACACGTACCCCTGCTGAGGTATATATGGACAGCGTGCAATATTACTGGGCCCCCTGCAGGCAGCCAATGCTTCTGAGGCACTTACCAACAAACAGCATTGTTCAGGGGGACCTACAAACAACATGCACCCCTGTTGAGGAATCTATGGACAGCCTACAGTCTTGATGGGCCCCTGCAATCAGCTAATGCTTCTGAGTGCACCTACCAACAACCAGCATTCTTCAAGGGTACCTACAAACAACACGCACCCCTGCTGAGGTATCTATGGACAGCCTACAGTCTTGAGGGGCCCCTGCAAGCAGCCTATACCTCTGAGGCACCTACCAACAACCAGCCATTCTTCAGGGGTACCTACAAGCACAATGCACTCCTGCTGAGGTATCTATGGACAGCCAACAGTCTTGAGGGGCACCTGCACGCTGCCTATGCTTCTGAGGCCCCTACCAACAACTGTCCATTCTTCAGGGGTACCTACAAGCAACATGCACCCCTGCTGAGGTATCTATGGAGAGCCTACAGTCATGAGGGGCCCCTGTTTGCAGCCTATGCTTCTGAGGCCCCTACCAACAACCGGCCATTCTTCAGGGGTACGTACAAGCAACATGGACCCCTGCTGAGGTATCTATGGACACCCTTCAGTCTTGAGGGCCCCATGCATGCAGCTTATGCTTCTGAGGCACCTACCAACACCCAGCCATTCTTCAGTGGCACCAACAAGCAACATATACCACTGCTGAGGTATCTAATAACAGCGTGCAATATTAACGGGCCCCCTGCATGCAGCAAATGCTTCTGATGCACCTACCAATAAACAGCATTCTTCAAGGGTACCTACAAACAACATGCACCCCTGCTGAGGTACATATGGACAGCCTACAGTCATGAGGAGCCCCTTCATGCAGCCTACACCTCTGAGACTGCTACTAACAACCAACGATTCTTCAGGGGTACCTGTAAGCAACATGTACCCCTGCTGAGGTATCTATGGACAGAGTGAAATATTACTGGGCCCCCTGCATGCTTCTGAGGCACCTACCAACAAACAGCATTTTTCAAGGGGACCTACAAACAAGATGCACCCCTGCTGAGGAATCTATGAACATCTTACAGTCTTGATGGGCCCTTGCAAGCAGTCTTTGCTTCTGAGGGCACCTACCAACACACAGCATTCTTCAAGGGTACCTACAAACAACATGCACCCCTGCTGAGGTGTCTATGGACAGCCTACAGTCTTGAGGGGCCCCTGCATGCAGCCTATACCTCTGAGGCACCTACCAACAACCAGCCATTCTTCAGGGCTACCTACAAGCACAATGCACTTCTGCTGAGGTGTCTATGGACAGCCAACAGTCTTAAGGGGCACCTGCACACAGCCTATGCTTCTGAGGCACCTACCAATAACCAGCCAATCTTCAGTGGCACCTCAAGCAACATGCACTTCTGCTGATGTATCTATGGACAGCCTACAGTCTTGAGCGGCCCCTCATGCAGCCTATGCTTCTGAGGCCCTACCAACAACCGGCCATCCATCAGGGCTACCTACAAACAACATGCACCCCTGCAGACGTATCTATGGAGAGCCTACAATAATGAGAGTCCCCTACCTGCAGCCTATGCTTCTGAGGCCCTATCAACAACCGGCCATCCTTCAGGGTTACCTACAAGCAAAATGCACCCCTGCTGAGGTATCTATGTATGGCCTACAGTCTTCAGGGACCCCTGCATGCATCCTATGTTTCTGAGGCACCTACCAACAAGCAGCCATTCTTTAGTGGCACCTACAAGCAACATATACCCCTTCTGAGGTATCTATGGACAGCCAACAGTTTTGAGAGGCCCCTGAGCGCAGCCTATGCTTCTGAGGTACCTACCAACAACCAGCCATTCTTCAGGGGTTCCTGCAAGCAACATGTACCCCTGCTGAGGTATCTATGGACAGCCTACAAACTTGAGGGCCCCCTGTATGCAGCAAATGCTCCTGAGGCACCTACCAATAAACAGCATTCTTCAAAGATACCTACAAACAACATGCACCCCTGCTGGGGTACATATGGACAGCCTACAGTCTTAAGGAGCCCCTGCATGCAGCCTATACCTCCGAGACACCTACCAAATACCAACCATTCTTCAGGGGTACCTGCAAGCAACACGTACCCCTGCTGAGGTATCTATGGACAGAGTGAAATATTACTGGCCCCCCTGCATGCAGCCATGCTTCTGAGGCACCTATCAACAAACAGCATTCTTCAGGGGTACCTACAAACAACATGCACCCCTGCTGAGGAATCCATGGACAGCCTACAGTCTTTATGGCCCCCTGCAAGCAGCCTATACTTCTGAAGCACCTACAAACAAACAGAATTCTTCAAGGGTACCTACAAACAACATGCACCCCTCCTGAGGTATCTATGGACAGCCTACAGTCTTGAGGGGCACCTGCACGCAGCCTATGCTGCTGAGGCACCTACCAATAACCAGCCAATCTTCAGTGGCACCTCAAGCAACATGCACCCTTGCTGATGTATCTATGGACAGCCTACAGTCTTGAGGGGCCCCTCATGCAGCCTATGCTTCTGAGGCCCCTACCAACAACTGTCCCTTCTTCAGGGGTACCTACAAGCAACATGCACCCCTGCTGAGGTATCTATGGAGAGCCTACAGTCATGAGGGGCCTCTGCATGCAGCCTATGCTTCTGAGGCCCTACCAAAAACCGGCCATCCATCAGGGCTACCTACAAACAATATGCACCCCTGCAGACGTATCTATGGAGAGCCTACAATAATGAGAGTCCCCTACCTGCAGCCTATGCTTCTGAGGCCCTATCAACAACCGGCCATCCTTCAGGGTTACCTACAAGCAAAATGCACCCCTGCTGAGGTATCTATGTATGGCCTACAGTCTTCAGGGACCCCTGCATGCATCCTATGTTTCTGAGGCACCTACCAACAAGCAGCCATTCTTTAGTGGCACCTACAAGCAACATATACCCCTTTTGAGGTATCTATGGACAGCCAACAGTTTTGAGAGGCCCCTGAGCGCAGCCTATGCTTCTGAGGCACCTACCAACAACCAGCCATTCTTCAGGGGTTCCTGCAAGCAACATGTACCCCTGCTGAGGTATTTATGGACAGCTTACAATTTTGAGGCCCCCCTGCATGCAGCCTATGCTTCTGAGGCACCTACCAACAAGCAACACATACCACTGCTGAGGTATCTATGGACAGCGTGCAATATTACCGGCCCCCCTGCATGCAGCAAATGCTTCTGAGGCACCTACCAATAAACAGCATTCTTCAAGGATACCTACAAACAACATGCACCCCTGTTGAGGAATCTATGGACAGCCTACAGTCTTGAGGGGCCCCTGGATGCAGCCTATACCTCTGAGGCACCTACCAACAATCAGCCATTCTTCAGGGGTAACTACAAGCATAATGCACCCCTGCTGAGGTGTCTATGGACAGCCAACAGTCTTAAGGGGCCTCTGCACGCAGCCTCTGCTTCTGAGGCACCTACCAACAGCCAGCCATTCTTCAGTGGCACCTACATGCAACATGCACCCCTGCTAAGGTATCTATGGACAGCCTACAATCTTGAAGGGCTCCTGCATGCAGCCTATGCTTCTGAGGCACCTGCCAACAACCAGCTATTCTTCAGGGGTACCTTAAAGAAACATGTACCCCTGCTGAGGTATCTATTGACAGCGTGCAATATTACTGGGCACCCTGCATGAGCCCAATGTTTCTGAGACACCTACCAACAAACAGCATTTTTCTGGGGTACCTACAAACAACATGCACCCCTGCTGGGGAATCTATGGACAGCCTACAGTCTTAACTGGCCCCTGCAAGCAGCCTATGCTTCTGAGGCACATACCAACAATCAGGGGTACCTACAAACAACATGCAGTCCTGCTGAGGAAACTAAGGACAGCCGACCGTCTTGAATGGCCCCTTAATGCAGCCTAAACCTCTGAGGCACCTACCAAAAACCAGCCATTCTTCAGGGGTATTAGTAAGCAACATGTACCCCAGCTGAGGTATCTATGGACAGCATTTAATATTGCCTGTCCCCCTGCATGCAGCCAATGCTTCTGAGGCACATACCAACAAACAGCATTGTTCAGGGGGACCTACAAACAACATGCACCCCTGTTGAGGTATCTATGGACAGCCTGCAGTCTTGAGGGGCCCCTGCATGCAGCCTATACCTCTGACGCACCTACCAACAACCAGCCCTTCTTCAGGGGATCCTACAAGCAAAATGCACCTCTGCTGAGGTGTCTGTGAACAGCCTAGAGTCTTGATGGGCCCCTGCAAGCAGCCTATGCTTCTGAGGGCACCTACCAACAAACAGCATACTTCAAGGGTACCTACAAGCAAAATGCACCCCTGCTGAGGTATCTATCGACAGCCAACAGTCTTCAGGGGCCCCTGCCCGCAGCCTATTCTTCTGAGGTACCTACCAATAACCAGCCATTCTTCAGTGGCACCTACAAGCAACATGCACCCCTGCTAAGGCATCTATGGACAGCCTACAATCTTGAGGGGACCCCTGCATGCAGCCTATGCTTCGGATGCACCTGCCAACATC
Organism: Lissotriton helveticus; assembly: GCF_964261635.1. Lineage (NCBI taxonomy): Eukaryota > Metazoa > Chordata > Amphibia > Caudata > Salamandridae > Lissotriton > Lissotriton helveticus. The sequence continues at coordinate 239,384,039 of NC_136065.1, read as the reverse complement.
CAGCTATTCTTCAGGGGTACCTGTAAAAAGCATATACCCCTACTGAGTTATCTATCAACAGCGTGCAATATAAATGGGGCCCCTGCATGAGCCCAATGCGTCTGAGGCACCTACCAACAAACAGCATTTTTCTGGAGTACCTACAAAGAACATGCACCCCTGCTGAGGAATCTATGGACAGCCTACAGTCTTGAGGGGCCCCTGCAAGCAGCCTATGCTTCTGAGGCACCTACCAACAACCAGCCATTCTTCAGGGTTACCTACAAGCAACATGCACCCCTGCTGAGGAAACTATTGACAGCCTTCTGTCTTGACGGGCCACTTGATGCAGCCTAAACCTCTGAGGCACCTACCAACAACCAGCCATTCTTCAGGGGTACCAGTAAGCAACATGTACCCCTGCTGAGGTTTCTATGGACAGCGTGCAATATTACAGGGCCCCATGCATGCAGCCAATGCTTCTGAGGCACCTACCAACAAATACCATTCTTCAGGGGGACCTACAAACAACATGCACCCCTGTTGAGTAATCTATGGACAGCCTACAGTCTCTATGGGCCCCTACATGCAGCCTATGCTTCTGAGGCCCTATCAACAACCGGCCATCCTTCAGTGTTAACTACAAGCAAAATGCACCCCTGTCTACGGACGACCTACAGTCTTCAGGGACCCATGCATGCAGTTTATGTTTCTGAGGCACCTACCAACAACCAGCCATTCTTCAGTGGCACCTACAAGCATCATGCACCATTGCTGAAGTATCTATGGACAGCCAACAGTTTTGAGAGGCCCCTGCGTGCAGCCTATGCTTCTGAGGCACCTACCAACAACCAGCCATTTTTCATGGGTTCCTGCAAGCAACATGTACCCCTGCTGAGGTATCTATGGACAGCCTACAGTCTTGAGGGCCCCCTGTATGCATCAAATGCTTCTGAGGCACCTACCAATAAACAGCATTCTTCAAGGGTACCTACAAACAACATGCACCCCTGCTGGGGTACATATGGACAGCCTACAGTCTTGAGGAGCCCCTGCATGCAGCCTATACCTCCGAGACACCTACCAACAACCAACCATTCTTCAGTGGCACCTACAAGCATCATGCACCATTGCTGAAGTATCTATGGACAGCCAACAGTTTTGAGAGGCCCCTGCGTGCAGCCTATGCTTCTGAGGCACCTACCAACAACCAACCATTCTTCAGGGGTACCTGTAAACAACATGTACCCCTTCTGAGGTATCTATGGACAGCGTGAAATATTACTGGGCCTTCTGCATGCAGTCATGCTTCTGAGGCACCTATCAACAAACAGCATTCTTCAGGGGTACCTGTAAACAACATGCACCCCTGCTGAGGAATCTAAGGACAGCCTACAGTCTTTATGGCCCCTGCAAGCAGCCTGAGCTTCTGAGGCACCTACCACCAAACAGAATTCTTCAAGGGTACCTACAAACAACATGCACCCCTCCTGCCTGAGCTATCAATGGACAGTCTACAGTCTTTAGGGGCCCCTGCATGCAGCCTATACCCCTGCCGTACCTACCAAGAACCAGCCATTCTTCAGGGGTACCTACAAGCAACATGAACCCCTGCTGAGGAGTCTATGGAAAGCCTACAGTCTTGAGGGGCTCCTACATGCAGCCTATGCTTTTGAGGCCCATACCAACAACCAGCCGTTCTTCAGTTGTACCTACAAGCAACACAGACACCTGCTGAGTAATCTATGAACAGCCTACAGTATTAATGGGCCCCTGCAAGCAGCCTATGCTTCTGAGGGCACCTACCAAAAAACAGCATTTTTCAAGGGTAACTACAAGCAAAATGCACCGCTGCTGAGGTGTCTATGGACAGCCAACAGTCTTGAGGGGCCCTTGCACACAGCCTATGCTTCTGAGGCACCCACCAACAACCAGCCATTCTTCAGTGGCACCTACATGCAACATGCACCCCTGCTAAGGTATCTATGGACAACCTACATTCTTGCGGGGCCCCTGCATGCAGCCTATGCTTCTGAGGCACCTGCCAACAACCAGCTATTCATCAGGGGTACCTTTAAGAAACCCCCTGCCGAGGTTTCTATGGACAGCGTGCAATATTACTGGCCCCCTGCTTGAGCCCAATGTTTCTGAGGCACCTACCAACAAACAGAATTTTTCTGGGGTACCTACAAACAACATGCACCACTGCTGGGGAATCTATGGACAGCCTACAGTCTTGAGGGGCCCCTGCTTGCAGCCTATACCTCTGACACACCTACCAACAACCAGCCCTTCTTCAGGGGATCCTACAAGCAAAATGCACCACTGCTGAGGTGTCTGTGAACAGCCAAGAGTCTTCATGGGCCCCTGCAAGCAGCCCATGCTTCCGAGGGCACCTACCAACAAACAGCATACTTCAAGGGTACCTACATACAACATGCACCCCTGCTGAGGTATCTATGGATAGCCTACAGTCTTGAGGGGCCCCTACATGCAGCCTATACCTCTGACGCACCGACCAACAACCAGCCCTTCTTCAGGGGACCCTACAAGCAAAATGCACCCCTGCTGAGGTATCTATGGACAGCCAACAGTCTTCAGGGGCCCCTGCCCGCAGCCTATTCTTCTGCGGTACCTACCAATAACCAGCCATTCTTCAGTGGCACCTACAAGCAACATGCACCCCTGCTAAGGCATCTATGGACAGGCTACAATCTTGAGGGGGCCCCTGCATGCAGCCTATGCTTCGGATGCACCTGCCAACATCCAGCTATTCTTCAGGGGTACCTGTAAAAAGCATATACCCCTACTGAGTTATCTATCAACAGCGTGCAATATAAATGGGGCCCCTGCATGGCCCCAATGCTTCTGAGGCACCTACCAACAAACAGCATTTTTCTGGAGTACCTACAAAGAACATGCACCCCTGCTGAGGAATCTATGGACAGCCTACAGTCTTGAGGGGCCCCTGCAAGCAGCCTATGCTTCTGAGGCACCTACCAACAACCAGCCATTCTTCAGGGTTACCTACAAGCAACATGCACCCCTGCTGAGGAAACTATTGACAGCCTTCTGTCTTGACGGGCCACTTGATGCAGCCTAAACCTCTGAGGCACCTACCAACAACCAGCCATTCTTCAGGGGTACCAGTAAGCAACATGTACCCCTGCTGAGGTTTCTATGGACAGCGTGCAATATTACAGGGCCCCCTGCATGCAGCCAATGCTTCTGAGTCACCTACCAACAAACAGAATTCTTCAAGGATACCTACGAACAACATGCACCCCTGCTGATGTATCTATGGACAGCCTACAGTCTTGATGGGCCCCTATACCTAAGAGGCACCTACCAACAACCGGCCATACTTCAGGGCTACCAGTATGCAACATGTACCCCTGCTGAGGTACCTATGGACCGCGTGCAATATTACTGGTCCCCATGCATGCAGCCAATGCTTCTGAGGCACCTACCAACAAATAGCATTCTTCAGGGGGACCTACAAACAACATGCACCCCTGTTGAGTAATCTATGGACAGCCTACAGTCTCGATGGGCCCCTACATGCAGCCTATGCTTCTGAGGCCCTATCAACAACCGGCCATCCTTCAGTGTTAACTACAAGCAAAATGCACCCCTGTCTACGGACGACCTACAGTCTTCAGGGACCCATCCATGCAGTTTATGTTTCTGAGGCACCTACCAACAACCAGCCATTCTTCAGTGGCACCTACAAGCATCATGCACCATTGCTGAAGTATCTATGGACAGCCAACAGTTTTGAGAGGCCCCTGCGTGCAGCCTATGCTTCTGAGGCACCTACCAACAACCAGCCATTTTTCATGGGTTCCTGCAAGCAACATGTACCCCTGCTGAGGTATCTATGGACAGCCTACAGTCTTGAGGGCCCCCTGCATGCAGCCTATGCTTCTGAGGCACCTACCAACAACCAGCCATTCTTCAGTGGCGCCAACAAACAACATATACCACTGCTGAGGTATCTATGGACAGCGTGCAATATTACTGGGCCCCCTGTATGCATCAAATGCTTCTGAGGCACCTACCAATAAACAGCATTCTTCAAGGGTACCTACAAACAACATGCACCCCTGCTGGGGTACATATGGACAGCCTACAGTCTTGAGGAGCCCCTGCATGCAGCCTATACCTCCGAGACACCTACCAACAACCAACCATTCTTCAGGGGTACCTGTAAACAACATGTACCCCTTCTGAGGTATCTATGGACAGCGTGAAATATTACTGGGCCTTCTGCATGCAGTCATGCTTCTGAGGCACCTATCAACAAACAGCATTCTTCAGGGGGACCTACAAACAACATGCACCCCTGCTGAGGAATCTATGGACAGCCTACAGTCTTTATGGCCCCTGCAAGCAGCCTGAGCTTCTGAGGCACCTACCACCAAACAGAATTCTTCAAGGGTACCTACAAACAACATGCACCCCTCCTGCCTGAGCTATCAATGGACAGTCTACAGTCTTTAGGGGCCCCTGCATGCATCCTATACCCCTGAGGCACCTACCAACAACCAGCCATTCATCAGGTGTACCTACAAGCAACATGCACCCCTGCTGAAGTATCTCTGGACAGCCTACAGTCTTGAGGGGCCCCTGCGTGCAGCCTATACCTCTGCCGTACCTACCAAGAACCAGCCATTCTTCAGGGGTACCTACAAGCAACATGAACCCCTGTGAGGAGTCTATGGAAAGCCTACAGTCTTGAGGGGCTCCTACATGCAGCCTATGCTTTTGAGGCCCATACCAACAACCAGCCGTTCTTCAGGGGGACCTACAAGCAACACGGACACCTGCTGAGTAATCTATGAACAGCCTACAGTCTTAATGGGCCCCTGCAAGCAGCCTATGCTTCTGAGGGCACCTACCAAAAAACAGCATTTTTCAAGGGTAACTACAAGCAAAATGCACCGCTGCTGAGGTGTCTATGGACAGCCAACAGTCTTGAGGGGCACTTGCACACAGCCTATGCTTCTGAGGCACCCACCAACAACCAGCCATTCTTCAGTGGCACCTACATGCAACATGCACCCCTGCTAAGGTATCTATGGACAGCCTACATTCTTGCGGGGCCCCTGCATGCAGCCTATGCTTCTGAGGCACCTGCCAACAACCAGCTATTCATCAGGGGTACCTTTAAGAAACCCCCTGCTGAGGTTTCTATGGACAGCGTGCAATATTACTGGGCCCCCTGCTTGAGCCCAATGTTTCTGAGGCACCTACCAACAAACAGAATTTTTCTGGGGTACCTACAAACAACATGCACCACTGCTGGGGAATCTATGGACAGCCTACAGTCTTGACTGGCCCCTGCAAGCAGCCTATGCTTCGCAGGCACCTGCCAACAACCAGCTATTCTTCAGGTGTACCTGTAAAAAGCATGTACCCCTACTGAATTATCTATCAACACCGTGCAATATAACTGGGGCCCCTGCATGACCCCATGCTTCTGAGGCACCTACCAACAAACAGCATTTTTCTGGAGTACCTACAAACAACATGCACCCCTGCTGAGGTATCTATGGAGAGCCTACAATAATGAGAGGCCCCTACATGCAGCCTATGCTTCTGAGGCCCTATCAACAACCGGCCATCCTTCAGGGTTACTTACAAGCAAAATGCACCCCTGCTGAGGTATCTATGGACGGCCTACAGTCTTCAGGGACCCCTGCATGCAGTTTATGTTTCTTAGGCACCTACCAACAACCAGACATTCTTCAGTGGCACCTACAAGCAACATGTACCCCTGCTGATGTATCTATGGACAGCCAACAGTTTTGAGAGGCCCCTGCATGCAGCCTATGCTTCTGAGGCACCTACCAACAACCAGCCATTCTTCAGTGGCGCCAACATACAACATATACCACTGCTGAGGTATCTATGGACAGCGTGCAATATTACTGGGCCCCCTGCATGCAGCAAATGCTTATGAGGCACCTACCAATAAACAGCATTCTTCAAGGGTACCTACAAACAACATGCACCCCTGCTGGGGTACATATGGACAGCCTAGTCTTGAGGAGCCCCTGCATGCAGCCTATACCTCCGAGACACCTACCAACAACCAACCATTCTTCAGGGGTACCTGTAAACAACATGCACCCCTGCTGAGGAATCTAAGGACAGCCTACAGTCTTTATGGCCCCTGCGAGCAGCCTGAGCTTCTGAGGCACCTACCAACAAACAGAATTCTTCAAGGGTACCTACATACAACATGCACCCCTGCTGAGGTATCTATGGACAGCCTACAGTCTTGAGGGGCCCCTACATGCAGCCTATACCTCTGACGCACCTACCAACAACCAGCCCTTCTCCAGGGGATCCTACAAGCAAAATGCAACCCTGCTGAGGTATCTATGGACAGCCAACAGTCTTCAGGGGCCCCTGCCCGCAGCCTATTCTTCTGAGGTACCTACCAATAACCAGCCATTCTTCAGTGGCACCTACAAGCAACATGCACCCCTGCTAAGGCATCTATGGACAGCCTACAATCTTGAGGGGGCCCCTGTATGCAGCCTATGCTTCGGATGCACCTGCCAACATCCAGCTATTCTTCAGGGGTACCTGTAAAAAGCATATACCCCGACTGAGTTATCTATCAACAGCGTACAATATAAATGGGGCCCCTGCATGAGCCCAAAGCTTCTGAGGCCCTACCAACAACCGGCCATCCTTCAGGGTTACCTACAAACAACATGCACCCCTGCTGAGGAATCTATGGACAGCCTACAGTCTTGAGGGGCCCCTGCAAGCAGCCTATGCTTCTGAGGCACCTACCAACAACCAGCCATTCTTCAGGGGTACCTATAAGCAACATGCACCCCTGCTGAGGAAACTATTGACAGCCTACTGTCTTGACGGGCCACTTGATGCAGCCTAAACCTCTGAGGCACCTACCAACAACCAGCCATTCTTCAGTGGTACCAGTAAGCAACATGTACCCCTGCTGATGTATCTATGGACAGCGTGCGATATTACAGGGAGCCCTGTATGCAGCCAATGCTTCTGAGGCACCTACCAACAAACAGCATTCTTCAAGGGTACCTACGAACAACATGCACACCTGCTGAGGTATCTATGGACAGCCTACAGTCTTTATGGGCCCCTATACCTCTTGAGGCACCTACCAACAACCAACCATACTTCAGGGGTACCTGTAAGCAACATGTACCCCTGCTGAGGTATCTATGGACCGCGTGCAATATTACTGGTCCCCATGCATGCAGCCAATGCTTCTGAGGCACCTACCAACAAATACCATTCTTCAGGGGGACCTACAAACAACATGCACACCTGCTGAGGTATCTATGGACAGCCTACAGTCTTTATGGGCCCCTATACCTAAGAGGCACCTATCAACAACCGGCCATACTTCAGGGGTACCTGTAAGCAACATGTACCCCTGCTGAGGTATCTATGGACCGCGTGCAATATTACAGGTCCCCGTGCATGCAGCCAATGCCTCTGAGGCACCTACCAACAAATAGCATTCTTCAGGGGGACCTACAAAGAACATGCACCCCTGTTGAGTAATCTATGGACAGCCTACAGTCTTTATGGGCCCCTGCAAGAAGCCTATGCTTCTGAGGGCACCTACCAACAAACAGCATTCTTCAATGGTACCTACAAACGGTACACAGTCAAAATATCGAGTCCTTGATGTCGACTTGCAGTAATATCGAGTCTCAAATATCGAAGATAAGAAATGTCGATGTTGTAAATATCGAAGTGTAAAATATCGTTTTGAATTAGTGTGTTTAATACCGATTTAAGTAATGTCGACATAAGAAATATCGATATGTTAAAACATCGAAATGTCAAAATATCGTTGTTTTATGCTTTACAATTTTTAAGTTTGTAATTGTTATGAATTATTTTTTTATAGTAATTTAAAAATGTATTGTAATGTTTTAAAAATGTTAGGAGCGGGATGTTGGGTTTATAGGGGATAAGGGTGGGGAGTGTTTTAAAAATTATTAATTATTTGAATGTTTTTTTTTAAATGAAATCTCAATTAGAATTTTTAAATTTTAATTTCATATAAAATTTTAGGAGCGGGATGTTGGGTTTATAGGGGATAAGGGTGGGGAGTGTTTTAAAAAATATAAATTATATAAAAAAAATTAAATTGAAATAGGAATTTGAAATGTTTAATGTCTAATTTCATTTTAAATTTTAGGAGCAGGATGTTGGGTTTATAGGGGATAAGCGGAGTGTTTTAAAAAATTTTAACTTTTAAAATAATTTAACACATTTTTTAAAAATGAAATAGGAATTTGAAATTTGGAATTTCTAATTTGATTTCAAATTTAGCAGTGGGATGTTGAGTTTATAGGGGATAAGGGTGGGAAGTGTTATAAAATGTAAAACATTTTAAAATAATTGTAAACATTTTTTTAAAATGAAATAGGAATTTGAAATTTGAAATTTGTAATTTGATTTCTAATTTTAGGAGCGGGATGTTGGGTTTATAGGGGATAAGGGTGGGAAGTGTTTTAAAATTTTAAAATGTTTAAAACATTTTTTTTATTTTTTTAAAATGAAATAGGGATTTGAAATTTGAATTTTCAAATTTGATTTCAAATTTTAGGAGTGGGATATTGGGTTTATAGGGGATGTGGGTGGGGAGTGTTTTATAAAATATTAATATTTTAATCAAAATATCATTTGAAATTAGATTTTCAAATTTTAAATTTTAATTTCATTTCAAATTTTCGTTGTGGGATGTTGGGTTATATGGAATAAGGGTGGGGAGTGTTTTAAATAATATATTTATTTAATTTTATATTTAAATATGAATTTCAAGTTTCAAATGTAAACACAATTTTTAGGAGTGCGATTTTGGGTTTATAGGGGATAAGGGTGGGGAGTGTTTAGAAAAATATTAAATGTTTAAATTAAAAAACATATTTTGAAATAGTAACATTAAATTTATAATTTATAATTTGTACCAAATATTTATGAGTAGAATGTTGTGTTTATGTGAGATTATTTTTAGAATATAACAAATAAATATTTTTTTTAATTATTTGAAAATGACAATATATTTATAAATTTAAATTGGACTATTAAATTATTAGGTTGAGTGTCCAGCACCTACCATAATTAAGTGTAGATTGGTGTTGGAATAATAAATTAAATAGGTTCAGTTTCCAGCACCTACCCTAATTAAATGTAGATTGGAGTGGGAATAGTAAATTAAATAGGTTCAGTGTCCAGCACCTACCCTAATTAAATGTAGATTGGAGTTGGAATAGTAAATTAATTAGGTTCAGTGTCCAGCACCTACCCTAATTAAATGTAGATTGGAGTTGGAATAGTAAATTAAATATTTTCAGTGTCCATCACCTACCCTAATTAAATGTAGATTGGAGTGGGAATAGTAAATTAAATAGGTTCAGTGTCCAGCACTTACCCTAATTAAATGTAGATTGGAGTGGGAATAGTAAATTAAATAGGTTTAGTGTCCAGCACCTACCCTAATTAAATGTAGATTGGAGTTGGAATAGTAAATTAATTAGGTTCAGTGTCCAGCACCTACCCTAATTAAATGTAGATTGGATTTGGAATAGTAAATTAAATATTTTCAGTGTCCAGCACCTACCCTAATTAAATGTAGACTGGAGTGGGAATAGTAAATTAAATAGGTTCAGTGTCCAGCACTTACCCTAATTAAATGTAGATTGGACTTGGAATAGTAAATTAAATAGGTTTAGTGTTCAGCACCTACACTAATTAAATGTAGATTGGAGTTGGAATAGTAAATTAATTAGGTTCAGTGTCCAGCACCGACCTCAATTAAATGTAGATTGGAGTGGGAATAGTAAATTAAATAGGTTCAGTGCCCAGCACCTACCCTAATTAAATGTAGATTAGAGTTGGAATAGTAAATTAAATAGGTTCAATGTCCAGCACCTACCCTAATTAAATGTAGATTGGAGTTGGAATAGTAAATTAAATATTTTCAGTGTCCAGCACCTACCCTAATTAAATGTAGATTGGAGTGGGAATAGTAAATTAAATAGGTTCAGTGTCCAGCACTTACCCTAATTAAATGTAGATTGGAGTGGGAATAGTAAATTAAATAGGTTTAGTGTCCAGCACCTACCCTAATTAAATGTAGATTGGAGTTGGAATAGTAAATTAATTAGGTTCAGTGTCCAGCACCTACCCTAATTAAATGTAGATTGGATTTGGAATAGTAAATTAAATATTTTCAGTGTCCAGCACCTACCCTAATTAAATGTAGACTGGAGTGGGAATAGTAAATTAAATAGGTTCAGTGTCCAGCACTTACCCTAATTAAATGTAGATTGGAGTTGGAATAGTAAATTAATTAGGTTCAGTGTCCAGCACCTACCCTAATTGAATGTAGATTGGATTTGGAATAGTAAATTAAATATTTTCAGTGTCCAGCACCTACCCTAATTAAATGTAGACTGGAGTGGGAATAGTGAATTAAATATTTTCAGTGTCCAGCACCTACCTTAATTAAATGTAGATTGGAGTTGGAATAGTAAATTAAATAGGTTCAGTGCCCAGCACTTACCCTAATTAAATGTAGATTGGAGTTGGAATTGTAAATTAAATATTTTTAGTGTCCAGCAGGTACCCTAATTAAATGTAGATTGGAGTGGGAATAGTAAATTAAATAGGTTCAGTGCCCAGCACCTACCCTAATTAAATGTAGATTGGAGTTGGAATTGTAAATTAAATATTTTTAGTGTCCAGCACGTACCCTAATTAAATGTAGATTGGAGTGGGAATAGTAAATTAATTAGGTTCAGTGTCCAGCACCTACCTCAATTAAATGTAGATTGGAGTGAAAATAGTAAATTAAATAGGTTCAGTGTCCAGCACCTACCCTAATTAAGAGGCACATTACGATGGAGGATTTTCCGCATCCTCTGGGCCGGCGGAAGCCACCGCCGGCCCGGAGGATGCGGAAAATCCTCTGCAGACCCACCAAAGACCCACCGTCACATTAGGATGGCTGGTGGGTCCTGGTTTCTGTCCGCCGCTTTTCTGCCGCGGTTGGCTTACAACCGCGGCGGAAAAGGCCTAATATGGTGGCGGTGTCTCTCAGACACCGCCAGACATATTAGGATGGCTGTGCAAACATGCTTTTCCGCGGCGGATTCTCCGCCGAGGAAAAGCATGTGGATCTTCACCTCGGGGCCCCTTGCGGGCCCCCTGGGTGAAGGGGGGGTGGGGAGAGCATATGGGGGGTACCTATGGTACACCCCTGCCTTTGCGTGCACAAAGCGGCAGGCACCGCGCGGTGCCTGTCGCTTTGTGCATGCAAATGCACTGCTTTCATTTTTTACATTGCGGCGGGTGCTGCTTCAAGCAGCACCCGCCGCAATGTAAAAAATACAGGATGTGACCGCCAGGGGGGCAGTCACATCCTAATTGCCGTGGAGGTACCTCCGCTGCCCATGCAGACGGTCCCTCTTACGTAGGGGTGGCGGACGGACGCAAGTCCGTCCGCCAACATAATAGGGCCCTAAATGTAGATTGGAGTTGTAATAGTAAATTAAATAGGTTCAGTGTCCAGCACCTATCCTAATTAAGGGGTCCATTAGGATGGCGGGCAGATTGCCCCCGCCAGGCTGGCGGTAGCCACCGCCAGTCTGGCGGGGGCAATCCGCCCGCCATCCTTCCCTGTATTCCCCCTGCCATATTAGAATGGTGGGGGGCCACGGCGGAGCAAAACACCGCCCGCCACTTTTCCGCCCCGGTCGCATTGCGGCCGGGGCGGTAAATGATTAATATGGTGGCGGTGTCAATCAGACACCACCAGCCATATTATGATGGACTGAGGGTGATGCCTTTCTGTGGCGGCGATGCCGCCACGGAAAGGCATGCGGTCTTCACTCTGGGGGCCCCCTGCGGGCCCCCAGAGTGAAGGAGGGGGGTAATGCACATGAGGGGTACCTGTGGTACCCCCCTTCATCTGCATTAACAAAGCGTCAGGCACCGCGCGGTGCCTGCCGCTTTGTTAATGCAAATGCAGAAATGCATTTCTAGCATTGTGGCGGGCGGTGCTGAGAGCACCGCCCGCCACAATGCTAGAAATGCAGGATGTGCCCGCCACTGTGGCGGGCACATCCTAATACTGGTGTCTGGACCCCCGCCCTTAAGGCGGGCGGTCCCGTTTACCGATAGGGTGACGGGCGGCCAAAGCCCGCCCGCCGTCCTAATGGACCCCTAAATGTAGATTGGAGCTGGAATAGTAAATTAAATAGGTTCAGTGTCCAGCACCTATCCTAATTAAATGTAGAATGGAGTTGGAATAGTAAATAATTAGGTTCAGTGTCCAGCACCTACCCTAATTAAATGTAGATTGGAGTTGGAATAGTAAATTAATTAGGTTCAGTGTAAATGTAGATTGGAGTGGGAATAGTAAATTAAATAGGTTCAGTGTCCAGCACTTAACCTAATTAAATGTAGATCGGGGTGGGAATAGTAAATTAAATAGGTTTAGTGTCCAGCACTTACCCTAATTAAATGTAGATTGGAGTTGGAATAGTAAATTAATTAGGTTCAGTGTCCAGCACCTACCTCAATTAAAAGTATATTGGAGTGGGAATAGTAAATTAAATAGGTTCAGTGTCCAGCACCTACCCTAATTAAATGTAGATTGGAGTTGGAATAGTAAATTAATTAGGTTCAGTGTCCAGCACCTACCCTAATTAAATGTAGATTGGAGTTGGAATAGTAAATTAAATATTTTCAGTGTCCAGCACCTACCTTAATTAAATGTAGATTGGAGTTGGAATAGTAAATTAATTAGGTTCAGTGTTCAGCACCTACCCTAATTAAATGTAGATTGGTGTGGGAATAGTAAATTAAATAGGTTCAGTGTCCGGCACCTACCTGAATTAAATGTAGATTGGAGTGGGAATAGTAAATTAAATAGGTTCAGTGTCCAGCACCTACCTCAATTAAATGTAGATTCGAGTGTGAATAGTAAATTTAAAAAAAAAATAAGTATATTTATTTAGTTTTTATATGAATATATATAAATTTTAAAATAAACAATTTTGGTATATTGGTATTAATATTTTTTATAGGTAGTAGAAAAAAAATGCACAGTTTAAAAAAATTATTGTATTATTCAGACAGTACATAAATCAAATAATATATTTTTTATAAATGAACATGTACAATTTTAACAAATAAATATAAGTATTTTTATTTTTTCATTTAAACAAAATATTTGGTTTTTGTACAGTTGTTCAGTCAAGTACATTATAGGTACATATAAATAATATAGTAAATGAAAATATATTTAACATTCGAATATTTATAGTACATACAGTTGGAAACATTTTTTTTTCAAATTTCAAATTTTTTATTACTATACATTTTATAAAATTTTTAACATATACATTTATTTTTGAAATCATGGTATACATGTTGATATACTTTTTAAGAAAAAGATTGATATCATATATTCTTTATATTATACAATACAATTTTTCAAAATAACATTTTTGTATTATAATATCAGTTACATTTTTAAATTTTATTAATATTAATATTGTATTATTAATATCAATAATATTAAAATGTTTGTAATTTTTTTTACAAAATACATAAAACATATACATTGTTTTTACCATTTTTAACATACATATTTTTTTATAAATATTATAGTGTAACAATATTTAATTTTATATTTTTACAATATATGAATATAATAATATATTTTTTAATAAATCATACATAAATTGCATACATTTGGAAAAATGATTTAATAAAGTTTAACTCCATTTTTCAATGTTAAATACATGTTTTAGTCATTTATTTAACTATTTTTGTGGTGATATTAATATTTGGGTCATTATATATTGTAACCGCTCTTAGGGGCCCATCAGGATGGCGGGCGGACTTTGCCCGCCCGCCATCCTCGTGCAAAACAGGACCGCCAGCCATAGAAGCGGCGTTCCTGCCTTGAGCATTAGGATGCGCCCGCCACACAGACGGGCGCATCCTGTATTTTTACCATTGCGGCGGGCGGTGCAGAAAGCGCCGGCCGCCGCAATGGTAAAAATGCACGTTGTGCATTTCAAAGCACAACATGACAGGCACCGCGCGGTGCCTGCCATGTTGCACTTTGAAATGTGGGGGGGTACCATACCCCCCATGTGCACCCCCGGACTTCCAGGGGGCCCGCAACGGGCCCCGCAGGGAGTCTCCACATGCCTTTCCGCATTGCTGCCACGGAAAAGCATGTCAGGAAGGGCATCCTAATATGGTTGGCGGTGTCTGATAGACACCGTCACCATATTATTCCTTTTCCGCCCCGGCCGCAAGGCGACCGGGGCGGAAAAGCGGCGGACGGTCTTTCCGTCCGCCGAGGTCCCCCCGCCATCCTAATATGGCGGGGGGTCTTTAGTGCAACGGTGTCTGTCGGATTGCCCCCGCCAGGCTGGCCATGGCTACCGCCAGCCTGGCGGGGGCAATCCGCCCGACATCGTAATGGGCCCATAAGTCTTTTTGGGTCATTTGAGAAGATTCAAGCTCGCGGTTGGAAGCTACTTCGCGTCTGAGAAGGTAAGAGTTCTATTCTTTATGTTTTAACTATTTTAAGTCTGTTTGGAAGGTAGTAGTTTCTTATTTAGGGTTTGTGGACTTGTGTATTAGGAGTTAGGATGTTTGTAGTTGGTTATTTACATTTTAGTTTTTCTCTGCGTTTTCTCGATTTACGGGCTAGTTGGAGTTATTGTGTTGGTATGTATTTAGTTACTTTTTGTGTTAAATATGTATTTAATGTTGATTAATAATGTATAGTTTTAAGTCTTCTGTGGGTGGGAATGTTTATCTTTCTATTCTAGGTTTTTGGATACAGCGTTTTCGTTTCCGGAACTTTACAGTTTTTTTGTTTAAAGGAAGTGTGTTTTAGTTGTTTCAACTAATATTTATTTTACACTTCCTTTATTTTTCGGGTTTCCTGGAGCGTTTTGTATTATTTTTTAACGTTTTCGGGTTTTTGATGGATTCGGGATTCTCGGTTTTTGGGCTGTTCGATGGATTTGGCACAGTTGTATTTTTGTATTTTATTGTTTTTTTTTTATCCTATGGATTTATTACTACCTGGATTATTTTGGACCATTTGGATTTGCTATTTACGTTGCTGTGAAAGGTAAGTGATTTTATATAAATTTTATTGTGGGTTTCGAAATGTTCTATTTTTATACAGTTTTTGTTTAGTTAGATATTTATTTTGTCTATATATTTTTACAAATTTAAATGTATTAGACAAAATAAATATGTAATAACTTGGAAAGGAAATGTGTATGTTTATATTTTAGTGATTTTTACGATTATTTTTAGTTTATATTGTTTGTGTTGTTAGATTAGTGTTTTGGCAATCATTTTTAAGTATTCTAGTCCTCTTGTTGTAGGATAAAGTTGTACTTGTTGTAAATATTGGTACATTTGGGCAGTTTGTCGTGATAGTTTAGGTTTTAATTGTAAGACAGATTGCTCCATACTTAATTCTTGAAAACTTTGTTCTTTTTGTATTGCCGTTAGGAGTTTGTGTAGTGTAAGGAGTTGTTCGGCCAGTTGAAGACAGGAAGGCATTATGCCAACCCTCCGTTGTTTGTTTTGGCTTCTTGGTTTAGGGTTGGTAGATATACATTCCACCACGGTATTTGGAATTTTGGTTGGCGTCTGTGGCCTGACCTGTGTAGTCTCCCCACCCAGGTGTCCTCGAAATAATTGAGAAGTGTAGCTAGTTTTTGTTAATTTTTTGTATAGAATGGACTTTCTATTAAAATGTTATAGTGCTCAGCCACGTCGGTGATTGGCACATATGCTAGGGCTATTAGGTGTTTTATTTGGTATGCAAATGTGATGTTTGTTACATATTGAACACTAAGGGGTCAATTAGGATGGCGGGCGGATCGCCACCGCCATGCAGGCGGTGGCGATCCGTCCGCCATCCTTGCCCGTCCGCCACCTATTTCCCCCCGCCATATTACAATGGCGGGGGACCGTGGCGGACGGGAAGACCGTCCGCCGCTTTTCAGCCGCGGTCGCCTTGAAACCGCGGCGGAAAAGCTCTAATATGGTGGCGGTGTCTATCAGACACCGGCAGCCATATTAGGATGTGCTGGGGGCTATGCCTTTCCGTGGCGGCAATGCCGCCACGAAAAGGCATATGGTCCTGGCATTGGGGGCCCGATGCGGGCCCCCAGGGTGAAGGGGGTTGTGGGAGGTGCACATGGGGGTACCTATGGTAACCCCCTGCAGTTGCATGCACAATGCGGCAGGCATCGCACGGTGCATGCCGCTTTGTGCATGCAAATGCACAGCATGCATTTTTAACTTTGCGGCGGGTGCTGCTTATAGCAGCACCCACCGCAATGTTAAATATACGGGATGTGACCGCCAGGGTGGCGGTCACATCCTAATTCCAACGGAGGGAACGCCGCTGCCCCTGCGGACGGTCCCCCCACCTCGGGGGTGGCGGACGGACGCAGGTTGCATGGATGTGTGAGGATATATTTTAAGGATGGAATTTATCATGGCTTGTTCAAAGTCTATTATTATTTTTAGGGGAAAGAAGTATGTTGTTTCTTTTTTTATTTTGTTTAATATTTCTGTGTATGTTGAAGTTTGTTTGTTTGGTAACAAACAATAGATAAATGCTATGCAAGTGTTACGGTATTGCCCATGTATGGTATATAATTGATAGAATGGTTTAGGGCATATGGTAAATGTGCCATCCATCATCCATGTTTGGCATTCTTAAAATGTTTTAATGTTGTTTATTGTAGCAAACATTATTATCCTTGTATCTTTATTGTTGTTATCGTAGAAGATAAAAGGTTCATTGTTATGAGTTATGGTAAGGGCAGGTGGAATTATTACCTCTTCAAAAGTTCTAGGTGTTGGTATTGTTGGTCTTGTGGATTTTTTTGTTCTAGCTATGGTTCTTTTTATAGAAGCTATTGTTGATAATTGACCTCTTGCTTCTCTAGGTACTGTAGGTAGTATTTCTTTAAGTATTATACTTGTTGGCAGTTCTGAGGTGCTGCTTATTTCTTTAATATTTTCTATAGTAGATCTAACATCTATTTCTGAGATATTAGGTGGATGGTTGTGTTCAGTTGTATTAATTACACTTGTTTCTATGGTTGTTGCACACCCATAACATTTGTTTGAGTAATACTTAGTACATTTCCAGTTTACTTTAAGGTCTTTTTGTTTTTCTGAGTATAAATATACCCCATATAGCATGACAAAAATTCCCTTTCTGAGATGTAATAAATTTTGCATCTTCAGTCATTGTTGGTTTCTTAAATCTAGAAAAGATTTATTAAATATTATTAGAAAATGTATTTATAATATAGGAATCATTAACAATATATGTACTATTGTTATGCACTTACCAATTATAATTTAGTTGACTATCAATGTAGATTTTGTCTATTTTGGTTGATGCTGTTCTGTATTTTAGTGGTCCGTGGAAATAAAGTTAAGTATATTTTAGTGAATGTTTACATGTGTATTTTGGTTAAACATTTTGTAGGATACTATATTTTATTATTAAAAAGTTATATTTATTCAAGAAAAAATTCATACAGGTTTTTTAGAAAAGTTATAGTTATTTAGTCAAGTTAAATATTAACATTCTTATGTTTTTTAGAGAAATAATAGTACATGTGCATGTGTTATATACTTACCAAGTGTTCTTTATTTGTTGTTCAATGTTGATCTTTTCTTGATATATTGCTGCTTTTCCTTTTTAAGTTGTCTGTGGAAAGAAATAAAAGTATGTTTAATATTATGATTTGTATTTATATGTGAAGTTGGCTTTTTTTAAAGAATCTTTTTAGATTTTCTTTCTTTTAAACATGTGTTTACATTTTTTGACAATGTTGAAAGTAAAATAGGAGTTTCTTTGATGGTTATAACAGTTGAGCATTTTTTTTTAGCTTTTCCTTAGTGTTTAAAAAATTAATTTAGTATACTTACTTTTTTAGTTGGTTGTTTTAGTTTGTAGAAAATGTTCTTATTTTTCTTAAAGTTGAATCTGTTGTGGAAATATAAAAAGATAGAAATATAATTTAGTTTTTAAGTTTTGACTATGAATTGTAGACTACATTTAATTTTACATTTTATTTGGAAAGATTTGATTACTTACTTTTAGTTATCTGTAGTTTGTTTATTATCAGATGATTCTTTAAGGTTGTCGAGAATTTTGTAGAGTTTCTTTAAGCTGAATATTTTCTGCTGGTGTTCGAGTATTGAGTTTAATTCTTTATATAGTGTGTCTTTAATTAGTCTTTGTATGTTTATTTATTTATTTATTTATTTTAAGGTTTGATAGAGTGCGAACATGACCCGTGAGGGTATCAGAGTGCTTTACAGATTCATAGAAGTAATACAAGGTCACGGTAGGTCATAACAAAAAACACAGGAGATTAGTACATCGGAGAGCATACAGAGTCAAGTGGTCGTAGGTAGGCGGGATATCATACAAGTACTGTACAATGAGGGATAGGATAAGCTATACAGCAGGACAAAAATATGACACTAATCACAAGAGTAATGTACAAGGTCGCAGGATAAGGCAATAGTCTCTCAGGTGGCTGTGGGAACGAGTTTAGCCAAGGAATTTACCCATGAGGAAGGACTTGGCCTCTTTTTTGAAGCGTGCTAAGGAGGGTATTTTTCTGAATTTGAATTAGATTTTTTTTAAGTAACTTAATTAGGTTAGTTGTATGTGAAATTGTTATTTTGATATTTTCTGTCTTTTCTTTATTTTATGAAGTGTTTTTAGAAGTTGTATTGCATTTAAAAATGTATTATAATAATTTAAAAATGTGTATATTTTGAATGTGTTTGTTTAAAATGTTTTCCTTTATGTAGTATTTTTAAATAATTATGTTAGGGACATATATTTTTTTAGTTGTGTTTGGTATGTATATTAATAGTTATATGAGTGTATTTTTAATAGTTTAACGGTCTAGTCTGTTTAATAATTTTGTTTTATTATTTTAGAGATGACGATATTTTGGTTATGTTGATAATATTGATGTCTATATTTGTGTTTTTGATATTTTTGTTATGTGCTATATTTATTTATAACTGTCAATATTATTAAATTCGATATATGTGTGGATGATTTTTGTGGCGTCGATATTGTTGTATAACGATATTGTTTAATCGATGTTTATGTTGTTTTATAGTTAAATATAGGGTATCGATTTAATTGTCATCGATATTTACAACACGATATTTTTGTACTTCGATATTTGTAAATTCGTTAATTTGTCCGTGATTCCCTACAAACAACAGGCACCCCTGCTGAGGTATCTATGGACAGCCTACAGTCTTCAGGGACCCCTGCATACAGCCTATACATCTGAGGCACCTACCAACAAACAGCATTCTTCAGGGGGACCTACAAACTACATGAACCCTTGCAGAGGTATCAATGGACAGCCTATAGTCTTGAGGGGCCCTTGCATGCAGCCTATTCTTCTGAGGCCCCTACCAGCAACCAGCCATTCTTCGGGGTTACCTACAAGCAACAGTCACCCTTTCCGAGGTATCTATGAACAGTCTACAGTCTTGAAGGGCCCCTTCATGCAGCCAATGCTTCTAAGGCCCCTACAAACAACCGGCCATTCTTCAGGGGTACGTACAAGCAACATGGACCACTGCTGAGGTATCTATGGACAGCCTACAGTCTTGAGGGACCCCTGCATGCAGCCTATGCTTCTGAGGCCCCTACCAACAATAGGCCATTCTTCATGGGTACCTACAAACAACATGCACCTCTACGGAGGTATCTATGGACAGCCTACAGCCATGAGGGGCCCCTGCATGCAGCCTATGCTTCTGAGGCCCCTACCAACAACCGGCCATTCTTCAGGGTTACCTACAAGCAACATGCACCCCTGCTGAGGTATCTATGGATGGCCAATAGTCTTCAGGGACCCCTGAATGCAGCCTATGTTTCTGAGGAACCTACCAACAACTAGCCATTCTTCAGTGGCACCTACAAGCAACATGCACACTTGCTGATGTATCTATGGACAGCCTACAGTCTCAAGGGGCCCCCGAATGCAGCCTATGCTTCTGATGCCCCTACCAACAACCGTCCATTCTTCAGGGGTACCTACAAGCAACATGGACCCCTGCTGAGGTATCTATGGAAAGCCTATAGTCATGAAGGGCCCCTGCATGCAGCCTATGCGTCTGAGGGCCTACCAACAACCGGCCATCCTTCAGGGTTACCTACAAGCACAATGCACCCCTGCTGAGGTGTCTATGGACAGCCTACAGTCTTGAGAGGCCCCTGCACTCAGCCTATGCTTCTGAGGCACCTACCAACAACCAGCCATTCTTCAGTGGCACCTACAAGCAACATGCACCCCTGCCAAGGCATCTATGGACAGCTTACAGTCTTGAGGGGCCCATGCATGCAGCCTATGCTTCTGAGGCACCTGCCAACAACCCTCCATTCTTCAGGGGTACCTTCAAGTAACATCTACCCCTGCTGAGGTATCTATGGATGGCCTACAGTCTTCAGGGATCCCTGCATGCAGCCTATGTTTCTGAGGCACCTACCAACAACCAGCAATTCTTCAGTGGCACCTACAAGCAACATGCACCCTTGTTGATAGATCTATGGACAGCCTACAGTCATGAGGGGCCCCTGTTTGCAGCCTATGCTTCTGAGGCCCCTACCAACAATAGTTCATTCTTCAGGGGTACGTACAAGCAACATGGACCCCTGCTGAGGTATCTATGGACAGCCTACAGTCTTGAGGAGCCCCTGCATGCAGCCTATGCTTCTGAGGCCCCTACCAACAACCGTCCATTCTTCAGGGGTACCTACAAGCAGCATGCACCCCTGCTGAGGTATCTATGGAAAGCCTATAGTCATGAGGGGCCCCTGCATGCAGCCTATGCTTCAGGGGCCCTACCAACAACCGGCCAGGCTTCAGGTTTACCTACAAACAACATCCACCCCTGCTGAGGTATCTATGGAGAGCCTACAGTCATGAGGGGCCACTACATGCAGCCTATGCTTCTGAGGCCCTACCAACAACCAACCGTTCTTCAGGGGTACGTGTAAGCAACATGTACCCCTGTTGAGGTATCCATGGACAGCGTGCAATATTACTGGGCCCCTGCGTGCAGCCATGCTTCTGAGGCACCTACCAACAACCAGCCATTCTTCAGGGGTACCTACAAACAACATGCAGCCCTGCTGAGAAAACTATGGACAAAGCGATACAAAAGGGGATGATGGACGGAGCGTTTGAACAAATCAAACACTCACCCCCAGTCAACAGATCTGGGTTTAATCCATCACCATTCTTTAGTTCACTCCGCCACCCCAGCTCAAACCTGGCTATATGCAAATCAGTCTGACCCTGTGCCTCATGGGAACAGTCCAGCCCGAACTGCCAAGCTTTCATGTCTTTCCTGGACCGGAAACAAGCATCCTGGGACCGGTTCGGATTCATAATCCTCATCAGCCAGGCTATCTTGAATCCAGTGGCCAAGTGAACAAGGGACTCACGTCTGAGCATACCCTGCCACACTTAGGGCGAACAAAGCGATACAGAAAACTATGGACAGCCTACCGTCTTGAGGGGCCCCTTAATGCAGCCTAAACCTCTGAGGCACCTACCAACAACCAGCCATTCTTCAGGGGTACCAGTAAGCAACATGTGCCCCTGTTGAGGTATCCATGGACAGCGTGTAATATTACCGGGCCCCCTGCATGCAGCCAAAGCTTCTGAGGCACATACCAACAACCAGCCATTCTTCAGGGGTACCTGCAAGCAACATTTACCCCTGCTGAGGTATGTATTGAAAGCCTACAGTCTTGAGGGCCCCGTGCATGCAGCCTATGCTTCTGAGGCACCTACCAACAACCAACCGTTCTTCAGGGAGACCTACAAACAACATGCACCCCTGCTGAGGTATCTATGGACAGCGTGCAATATTACTGGGCCCCCTGCATGCAGCCATGCTTCTGAGGCACCTACCAACAAACAGCATTCTTCAGGGAGACCTACAAACAACATGCACCCCTGCTGAGGAATCTATGGACAGCCTACAGTCTTGAGGGGCCCCTGCTTGCAGCCTATACCTCTGAGGCACCTAAAAACAACCAGCCATTCTTCAGGGGTACATGCAAACAACAATCAACCCTGCTGAGGTATCTATGGATAACCTACAGTCTTGAGGGGCTCCTGCATGCAGCCAATGCTTCTGAGGCACCTACAAACAAACAGCATTCTTCAGGGGGACCTACAAACAACATGCACCCCTGTTGAGGAATCTATGGACAGCCTACATTCCTGATGGGCCCCTATACCTAAGAGGCACCTACCAACAATAGGCCATACTTCAGGGGTACCTGTAAGCAACACGTAACCCTCCTGAGGTATCTATGGACCGTGTGAAATATTACTGGGCCCCCTGTATGCAGCAATTGCTTCAGAGGCACTTACCAACAAACAGCATTCTTCAGGGGGACCAACAAACAACATGCACCCCTGTTGAGGAATATATGGACAGCCTACAGTCTTGAGGGGCCCCTGCATGCAGCCTATCCTTCTGAGGGCACCTACCAACAAACCGCATTCTTCAAGGGTACCTACAAACAACATGCACCCCTGCTGAGGTATCTATGGACAGTCTACAGTCTTGAGGGGCCCCTGCATGCAGCCTACACACCTGAGGCACCTACCAACAAACAGCATTCTTCAGGGGGACCTACAAACAACATGCACCCTTACTGAGGTATGTATGGACATCCTATAGTCTTGAGGGGCCACTGCATGCAGCCTATGCTTCTGAGGCCCCTACTAACAATAGGACATTCTTCAGGGTTACCCACAAGCAACATGCACCCCTGCTGAGGTATCTATGGATGGCCTACAGTCTTCAGGGATCCCTGCATGCAGCCTATGTTTCTGAGGCACCTACCAACAACCAGCAATTCTTCAGTGGCACCTACAAGCAACATGCACCCTTGCTGATGGATCTATGGACAGCCTACAGTCTTGAGGGACCCCTGCATGCAGCCTATGCTTCTGAGGCCCCTACCAACAACAAGCCATTGTTCAGTGGCACCTACAAGCAACATGCACCCCTGCTATGGTATCTATGGACAGCCTACATTCTTGAGAGACCCCTGCATGCAGCCTATGCTTCTGAGGCCCCTACCAACAACAAGCCATTGTTCAGTGGCACCTACAAGCAACATGCACCCCTGCTATGGTATCTATGGACAGCCTACATTCTTGAGGGGCCCCTGCATGCAGCCGATGCTTCTGAGGCCCCTACCAACAACCGGCCATCCTTGAGGATTACCTACAAACAACATGCACCCCTGCTGAGGTATCTACGGAGAGCCTACAGTCATGAGGGACCCCTGCATGCAGCCTATGTTTCTGAGGCACCTACCAACAACCAACAATTCTTCAGTGGCACCTACAAGCAACATGCACCCTTGCTGATGTATCTATGGACAGCCTACAGTCTTGAGGGGCCCCTGCATGCAGCCTATGCTTCTGAGGCCCCTACCAACAACCGTCCATTCTTCAGGTTTACCTACAAACAACATCCACCCCTGCTGAGGTATTTATGGAGAGCCTACAGTCATGAGGAGCCCCTACATGCAGCCTATGCTTCTGAGGCCCTACCAACAACCAACCGTTCTTTAGGGGTACCTACAAACAACATGCAGCCCTGCTGAGAAAACTATGGACAGCCTACCGTCTTGAGGGGCCCCTTAATGCTGCCTAAACCTCTGAGGCACCTACCAACAACCAGCCATTCTTCAGGGGTACCTGTAAGCAACATGTACCCCTGTTGAGGTATCCATGGACAGCGTGTAATATTACCGGCCCCCCTGCATGCAGCAAATGCTTCTGAGGCACCTACCAACAAACAGCATTCTTCAGGGAGACTTACAAACAACATGCACCCCTGCTGATGTATCTATGGATAACCTACCAATCTTGAGGGGCTCCTGCATGCAGCCAATGCTTCTGAGGCACCTACAAACAAACAGCATTCTTCAGGGGGACCTACAAACAACATGCACCCCTGTTGAGGAATCTATGGACAGCCTACATTCCTGATGGGCCCCTATACCTAAGAGGCACCTACCAACAACCGGCCATACTTCAGGGGTACCTGTAAGCAACACATACCCCTGCTGAGGTATCCATGTACCGCGTGCAATATTACTGGGCCCCCTGTATGCAGCAAATGCTTCCGAGGCACTTACCAACAAACAGCATTCTTCAGGGGAACCAACAAACAACATGCACCCCTTTTGAGGAATATATGGACAGCCTATAGTCTTGAGGGGGCCCCTGCATGCAGCAAATGCTTCTGATGCCCCTTCCAACAACCGGCCATTCTTCAGGGGTACGTACAAGCAACATGGACCCCTGCTGAGGTATCTATGGACAGCCTATAGTCTTGAGGGACCCCTGCATGCTGCCTATGCTTCTGAGGCCCCTACTAACAATTGGCCATTCTTCAGGGGTACCTACAAGCAACATGCACCCCTACTAAGGTATCTATGGACAGCCTACAGTCTTGAGGGGCCCCTGCATGCAGACTATACATCTGAGGCACCTACCAACAAACAGCATTCTTCAGGGGGACCTACAAACAACATGCACCCCTCTTGAGGAATCTATGGACAGCCTACAGTCTTAATGGGCCCCTATACCTAAGAGGCACCTACCAACAACCGGCCATACTTCAGGGGTACCTGTAAGCAACACGTAACCCTCCTGAGGTATCTATGGACCGTGTGAAATATTACTGGGCCCCCTGCATGCAGCCAATGCTTCCGAGGGACTTACCAACAAACAGCATTCTTCAGGGGACCTACAAAAAACATGCACCCCTGTTGAGGAATCTATTGACAGCCTACAGTCTTGATGGGCCCCTATACCTAAGAGGCACCTACCAACAACCGGCCATACTTCAGGGGTACCTGTAAGCTACACATACCCTTGCTGAGGTATCCATGGACCGCGTGCAATATTACTGGGCCCCCTGTATGCAGCAAATGCTTCCGAGGCACTTACCAACAAACAACATTCTTCAGGGGGACCAACAAACAACATGCAGCCCTTTTGAGGAATATATGGACAGCCTTCAGTCTTGAGGGACCCCTGCATGCAGCCTATGCTTCTGAGGCCCCTACTAACAATCGGCCATTCTTCAGGGTTACCTACAAGCAACATGCACCCTTACTGAGGTATGTATGGACAGCCTATAGTCTTGAGGGACCCCTGCATGCAGCCTATGTTTCTGAGGCACCTACCAACAACCAGCAATTCTTCAGTGGCACCTACAAGCAACATGCACCCTTGCGGATGGATCTATGGACAGCCTACAGTCTTGAGGGACCCCTGCATGTAGCCTATGCTTCCGAGGCCCTTACAAACAACCGTCCATTCTTCAGAGGTACCTACAAGCAGCATGCACCCCTGCTGAGGTATCTATGGAAAGCCTATAGTCATGAGGGGCCCCTGCATGCAGTCTATGCTTCTGAGGCCCCTACCAACAACAGTTCATTCTTCAGAGGTACCTACAAGCAACATGCACCCCTGCTGAGGTATCTATGGAGAGCCTACAGTCATGAGGGGCCCCTGTTTGCAGCCTATGCTTCTGAGGCACCTGCCAACAACCATCTAGTCTTCAGGGGTACCTGTAAGAAACATGTACCCCTGCTGAGGTATGTATCGATAGCGTGCAATATTACCGGGCCCCTTGCATGCAGCCAATTCTTCTGAGGCACCTACCAACAAACAGCATTCTTTAAGGGTACCTACAAACAACATGCACCCCTGCTGAGGTATCTATGGACATCCTACAGTCTTCAGGGGCCCGATATCTTTGAGGCACCTACCAACAACCGGCCATTCTCCAGGGGTACCTGTAAACAACATGTACCCCAGCTGAGGTATCTATGGACAGCGTGCAATATTACTAGGTCCCCTGCATGCAGCCATTGCTTCTGAGGCACCTACCAACAAACAGCATTGTTCAGGGGGACCTACAGACAACATGCTCACCTGCTGAGGAATCTATCGACAGCCTACAGTCTTGATGGGCCCCTGCAAGCAGCCTGAGCTTCTGAGGCACCTACCAACAAACAGAATTCTTCAAGCGTACCTACAAGCAACATGCACCCCTGCTGAGGAATCTATGGGCAGCCTACTGTCATGAGGGGCCCCTGCATGCAGCCTATGCTTCTGAGGCCCCTACCAACAACCGGCCATTCTTCAGGGTTACCTACAAGCAACATGCACCATTGCCGAGGTATCTATGGGTGGCCTACAATCTTCAGGGACCCCTGCAAGCAGCCTATGCTTCTATGTCCCCGACCAACAACCTGCCATTCTTCAGGGTTACCTACCAGCAACATGCACCGCTGCTGAGATATCTATGGATGGCCTACAGTCTCCAGGGAGCCCTGCATGCAGCCTATGTTTCTGAGGCACCTACCAACAAACAGCATTCTTCAAGGGTACCTACAAACAACATGCACCCCTGCTGAGGTATCTATGGACAGCCTACAGTCTTGATGGGGACCTGCAAGCAGCCTATGCTTCTCAGGCACCTACCAAGAAACAGCATTCTTCAGGGGGACCTACAAACAACATGCACCCTTGCTGAGTTATCTATGGACAGCCTACAGTCTTGAGTGGACCCTGCACGCAGCCTATGCTTCTGAGGCCCCTACCAACAACCTGCCATTCTTCAGGGTTACCTACCAGCAACATGCACCCCTGCTGAGATATCTATGGACGGCCTACAGACTTCAGGGACCCCTGCATGCAGCCTATGCTTATGAGGCCCCTACCAACGACCGTCCATTCTTCAGGGGTACCTACAAACAACATGCACCCCTGGTGAGGTATCTATGTAGAGCCTACAGTCACGAGGGGCCCCTACATGCAGCCTAGGCTTCTGAGGCCCTACCAACAACCGGCCAGTCTTCAGGGTTACCTACAAGCACAATGCACCCCTGCTGAGGAATCTATGGACAGCCTACAGTCTTGATGGGGACCTGCAAGCAGCCTATGCTTCTGAGGCATCTACCAACAAACAACATTCTTCAACGGTACCTACAAACAACATGCACCCCTGCTGAAGTATCTCTGGACAGCCTTCAGTCTTGAGTGGACCCTGCGTGCAGCCTATGCTTCAGAGAGACCTACCAACAACCAGCCATTCTGCAGGGGCAGCTACAAGCAGGATGCAGCCCTGTGGAGGTATCTATGGACAGCCTACAGTCTTGAGGGGCCCCTGCATGCAGCCTAAACCTCTGAGGCACCACCAACAACCAGCCATTCTTCAGGGGTACCAGAATGCAACATGTACCCCTGCTGAGGTATCTATGGACAGTGTGAAATATTACCGGGCCCCTGCATGCAGCCAATAATTCTGAGGCACCTATCAACAAACAGCATTCCTCAAGGGTACCTACAAACAACATGCACACCTGCTGAAGTATCTATGGACATCTTACAGTCTTGAGCGGCCCCTATACCTAAGAGGCACCTACTAACAACCGGCCATTCTTCATGGGTACCTGTAAGCAACATGTACCCATGCTGAGGTATCTATGGACCGCGTGCAATATTACTAGACCCTCTGCATGCAGCCATGCTTCTGAGGCACCTACTAACAAACAGCATTCTTCAGGGGGACCAACAAACAACATGCACACCTGTTGAGGAATCTATGGACAGCCTACAGTCTTGATGGGGACCTGCAAGCAGCCTATGCTTCTGAGGCACCTACCAAGAAACAGCATTCTTCAGGGGGACCTACAAACAACATGCACCCCTGCTAAGGAATCTATGGACAGCCTACAGTCTTGATGGGCCCCTCCAAGCAACCTATGCTTCTGAGGCACCTACCAACAAACAGCATTCTTCAAGGGTACCTACAAACAACATGCACCCCTGCTGAGTTATCTATGGACAGCCTACAGTCTTGAGTGGACCCTGCATGCAGCCTATGCCTCTGATGCACCTAACAACAACCAGCCATTCTTCAGGGTTACCTACAAGCAACATGCACCCTTGCTGAGGTATCTATGGACGGCCTACAGTCTTCAGGGAACACCTGCATGCAGCCTATGCTTCTGAGGCCCCTACCAACAACCTGCCATTCTTCAGGGTTACCTACAAGCAACATGCACCCCTGCTGAGATATCTATGGACGGCCTAGAGACTTCAGGGACCCCTGCATGCAGCCTATGTTTCTGAGGCACCTACCAACAACCAGACATTCTTCAGTGGCACCAACAAGCAACATGCACCCTTGCTGATGTATCTATGGACAGCCTAGAGTCCTGAGGGGCCCCTGCATGCAGCCTATGCTTATGAGGCCCCTACCAACGACCGTCCATTCTTCAGGGGTACCTACAAACAACATGCACCCCTGGTGAGGTATCTATGTAGAGCCTACAGTCACGAGGGGCCCCTACATGCAGCCTAGGCTTCTGAGGCCCTACCAACAACCGGCCAGTCTTCAGGGTTACCTACAAGCAAAATGCACCCCTGCTGAGGAATCTATGGACAGCCTACAGTCTTGATGGGGACCTGCAAGCAGCCTATGCTTCTGAGGCCTACCAACAAACAACATTCTTCAACGGTACCTACAAACAACATACACCCCTGCTGAGTTATCTATGGACAGCCTTCATTCTTGAGTGGACCCTGCGTGCAGCCCATACCTCTGCTGTACCTACCAAGAACCAGCCATTCTTCAGGGGTACCTACAAGCAATATGCACCCCTGCTGAAGTATCTATGGACAGCCTACAGTCTTGAGGGGCCCCTGCGTGCAGCCCATACCTCTGCGGTACCTACCAAGAACCAGCCATTCTTCAGGGGTACCTACAAGCAACATGCATCCCTGCTGAGGTATCTATGGACAGCCTACAGTCTTCAGGGGCCTCTTCATGCAGCCTATGCTTCAGAGACACCTACCAACAACCAGCCATTCTGCAGGGGTAGCTACAAGCAGGAGGCAGCCCTGTGGAGGTATCTATGGACAGCCTACAGTCTTGAGGGGCCCCTGCATGCAGCCTAAACCTCTGAGGCACCACCAACAACCAGCCATTCTTCAGGGGTACCAGAATGCAACATGTACCCCTGCTGAGGTATCTATGGACATCCTACAGTCTTGAGCGGCCCCTATACCTAAGAGGCACCTACTAACAACTGGCCATTCTTCATGGGTACCTGTAAGCAACATGTACCCATGCTGAGGTATCTATGGACCGCGTGCAATATTACTGGACCCCCTGCATGCAGCCATGCTTCTGAGGCACCTACTAACAAACAGCATTCTTCAAGGGTACCTACAAACAACATGCACCCCTGCTGAGTTATCTATGGACAGCCTAGTAAAGTAAGTAAAGTCCACATTTGTAAAGCGCACAATCACCCGTAAGGGTCTCTAGGCGCTGGGGGGCCGTCGGGAAGATTAAGCGAGCTATTGCCCAGAGTCACATCGTGCTGGGCTGACCTGCCGCCGGAGCCGGGGATCGAACCGTGGTCCCCAGATTCCAGCGTCAGTCGCCCTGGCCGCGGCGCCACACCTCTTCCACAGCCTACAGTCTTGAGTGGACCCTGCATGCAGCCTATGCCTCTGATGCACCTAACAACAACCAACCATTCTTCAGGGTTACCTACAAGCAACATGCACCCTTGCTGAGGTATCTATGGACGGCCTACAGACTTCAGGGACCCCTGCAAGCAGCCTATTCTTCTGAGGGCACCTACCAACAAACAGCATTCTTCAAGGGTACCTGCAAACAACATGCACCCCTGCTGAGGTATCCATGGACAGCCTACAGTCTTGAGGGGCCCCTGCATGCAGCCTATACATCTGAGGCACCTACCAACAAACAGCATTCTTCAGGGAGACCTCTAAACAAAATGCACCCTTGCTGTGGTATCTATGGACAGCCTACATTCTTGAGGGGCCCCATCATGCAGCAAATGCTTCTGAGGCCCCTACAAACAACCGGCCATTCTTCAGAGGTACATACAAGCAACATGGACCCCTGCTGAGGTATCTATGGACAGCCTACAGTCTTGAGGGACCCCTGCATGCAGCCTATGCTTCTGAGGCCCCTACCAACAACCGGCCATTCTTCAGGGTTACCTACAAGCAAAATGCACCCCTCCTGCGGTATTTATGGAAAGC
The DNA here is from genome assembly GCF_964261635.1 of Lissotriton helveticus. Taxonomy (NCBI): domain Eukaryota; kingdom Metazoa; phylum Chordata; class Amphibia; order Caudata; family Salamandridae; genus Lissotriton; species Lissotriton helveticus. Next base: position 239,353,776 of record NC_136065.1, on the reverse strand, counting down.
CTACAGTCATGAGGGGCCCTATATGCAGCCTATGCTTTTGAGGCCCATACCAACAACCAGCCATTTTTCAGGGGCACCTACAAGCAACATGGACCCCTGCTGAAGTATCTATGGACAGCCTACAATCTTGAGGGGCCCCTGCATGCAGCCTATGTTTCTGAGGCACTTACCAACAACTGCATTCTTCAGGGATACCAACAAACAACATGCACCCATGGGAAGGTATCTATGGACAGCCTACAGCCTTGAGGGGCCCCTGCATGCAACCTATACATCTGATGCACCTACCAACAAGCAGCATTGTTCAGGGGCACCTACAAAAAACATGCACCCCTGCTGAGGTATCTGTGGATAGCCTACAGTCTTGAGAGGCCCCTTCATGCAGCCAATGCTTCTGAGGCCCCTTCCAACAACCTGCCATTCTTCAGGGGTACCTACAAACAACATGCACCCCTGCTGAGGAATCTATAGACAGCCTACAGTCATGAGGGGTCCCTGCATGCAGCCTATGCTTCTGAGGCCCCTACCAACAACCGACCATTCTTCAGGGGTACCTGTAAGCAACATGTACCCCTGCTGAGGAATATATGGACAGCCTACAGTCTTGAGGGGCCCTTTCATGCAGCCTATGCTTCCGAGGTCCAACCAACAACCGGACATCCTTTAGGGTTACCTAAAAACAACATGCACCCCTGCTGAGGTATCTATGGACAGCCTACAGTCTTGAGGGGTCCCACATGCATCCTATGCTTCCGAGGCACCTACCAACAAGCTGCATTTCTTCAGGAGTGCCTACAAACAACATGCACCCCTGCTGAGGTATCTATGGACAGCCTACAGTCAGGAGGGACCCCTGCATGCAGCCTATAACTCTTAGGCACCTACCAACAACCAGCCATTCTTCATGGGTACCTACAACAAAAATGAACCCCTGCTGAGGACACTACAAACAACTTACAGTCTTGAGAGGCCCCTGCATTCAGCCTGTGATTCTGATGCACCTATAAGTAGTAGGACTTCCTCTAGCTGCAACAACATGCAGCAGCCTCTTCTGCAGCGGGACTTACAAACAACATGCACCCCTGCTGGGTTATCAATGGACAGCCTACAGTCTTGAGGGGCTCCTGCATGCAGCCTATGCTTCTGAGGCACCTACCAACAACCAACATTCTTATGATGTTCCTGCAAGCAACATGCACTCTTGCTGAGGTATCTATGAACAGCCTACAGTTTAAAGGGGCCCCTTCATGCAGCCAATGTTTCCGAGGCCCCTACAAACAACTGGCTATTCTTCAGGGCTACGTTCATGCAGCATGGACCCCTGCTGAGGTATCTATGGACAACCTACAATATTGAGGGCCCCCTGCATGCAGCCTATTCCTCGGAGACTCTACAACAACCAGCATGCTTCAGGGGTACCTACAAACAACATGCGCCCCTGCAGGGGTATCTATGGACAGCCTACAATCTTGAGGGGCCCCTGAATGCAGCCTGTGCTTCTGAGGCACCTACCAACAACCAGCCATTCTTCAGGGGAACCTACAAACAACATGGACCCCTGCTGAGATATCTATGGTCAGGCTACAGTCTTGAGGGACCCCTGCATGCAGCCTATGCTTCTGAGGCCCTACAACAACCAGCATTCTTCAGGGGTACCTACAAACAACATGCACCCCTGCAGGGGTATCTATGGACAGCCTACAATATTGAGGGGCCCCTGAATGCAGCCTGTACTTCTGAGGCACCTACCAACAACCTGCCATTCTTCACGGGTACCTACAAGCAACATGCACCCCTGCTGATGAATTTACAGACAGCCTACAGTCTTGAGGGGCCCCTGAATTCAACCAATGCTTCTGATGCACCTATAAGTAATAGGAATTCCTGTAGATACTACAACAAGCATCATCCTCATCTGCAGGGGGACCTACAAAGAACATGCAAACCTGCTGGTGTATCTTTGGATAGCCTAGAGTCTTGAGGGGCTCCTGCATCCAGGCTATGCTGCTGAGGCACCTACCAACAACCAGCATGAGGTTCCTGCAGGCAACATGCACTCAAGCTGAGGTTTCTATGGATAGCCTACAGTTTTGAGGGACCCCTGCATGCAGCCTATGTGTCTGAGGCCCTACCAATTACCGGCCATTCTCAGGGTTACCGACAAGCAACATGCACCCCTGCTGAGGTATCTAAGGACAGCCTACAGTCTTGAAGGGCCCCTGCATGCAGCCTATGCTTCTGAGGCCTACTAACAACCAGCTATTCTCAAGGGTACAAACAAGCAACATGCACTCCTGCTGAGTTATCTATAGACAGCCTACTGTCTTGAGGGGCCACAGCATGCCGACTATACTTCTGAGGCACCTACGAACAACCAGCCATTTTTCAGGGGTACCTGCAAGCAACATGCACCCCTGCTCATGTATCAATGGACAGCCAACAGTCTTGAGGGGCCCCTTCATGCATGCTATGCTTCTGAGGTACCTACCAACAACCAGCCGTTCTTCAGGGGTACCTACAAACAGCATGCACCCCTGCTGGGGTGTCTATGGACAGCCTACAGTCTTGAGGGACCCTGCATGCAGCATATGCTTCTGAGGCCTACCAACAACCTGCCATTCATCTGGGGTACCAATAAGCAATATGCACACCTGCTGAGGTATCTAAGGACAGCCTACAGTCTTGAGGGGCCCCTGCATGCAGCCTATGCTTCTGAGGCACCTGCCAACAACCAGCCATTCTTCAGGTGTACCCTTGCTGAGGTATCTATGGACTGCCTACAGTCTTGCGAAACCCCTGACTGCATCCTATGCTTCTGATGCACCTGCCAACAACCAGCCATTCTTCAGGGGTACCAACATGCAACATGCACCCCTGCTAAGGTATCTACGGACAGCCTACAGTCTTGTGGGACCCCTGCATGCAGCCTATGCTTCTGAAACCCCTACCAACAACCAGCCATTCTTCAGGGGTACCTACAAACAACATGCACCCCTGCTGAGGTATCTAAGGACAGCCTTCAGTCTTGAGGGCCCCCTGCATGCAGCCTATACTTCTGAGTCACCTACCAACAACTGACCATTCTTCAGGGGTACCTTCAAGCAACATGCACTCTTGCTGAGGTATCTAAGGACAGCCTAAAGTCTTGAGTGGCCCCTGCATGCAGCCTATGCTTCTGAGGTACCTACCAACAACCAGACATTCTTCGGGGATATCTACAAGCAACATGTACCCCTGCTGAGGCATCTATGGACAGCCTACAGTCTTGAGGGCCCCCTGCATGCAGCCTATGCTTCTGAGGCACCTACCAACAACCAGCCATTCTCAAGGGTACCAACAAGCAACATGCACCCCATTTGAGTTATCTATAGACAGCCTACAGTCTTGAGGGGCCCCTTCATGCAGCCTGTGCTTCTGAGGCACAAACCAACACCAGCCATTCTCCGGGGATACCTTCAAGCAATATGCACCCCTGCGGAGGTATCTATGGACAGCCTACAGTCTTGAGGGGCCCCTTCATGCAGCCTATGCTTCTGAGGCACCTACCAACAACCAGCCATTCTTCAGGGTTACCTACAAAGGACAAGAACTCCTACTGAGGTATCTATGGACCGCCTACAGTCTTGAGGGGCCCCCATATGCAGCCTATTCTTCTGAGTCCCCTACAAACAACTTGTCATTCTTCAGGGGTATCTGCAAGCAACATGCACCCCTGCTGAGGTATTTATGGACAGCCTAAAATCTTGAGGGATCCCTCCATGCAGCCTATGCTTCTGAGGCACCTACCAACAACCAGCCATTCTTCACGGGGAACCTACAAGCAACATGCACCCTACCTGAGGTATCTATGGACAGCCTACGGTATTGAGGGACCCCAGCAAGCAGCATATGCTTCTGTGGCCCCTACCAACTACCCGCCATTCTTCATGGGTACCTGCAAGCAACATGCACCCCTGCTGAGGTATCTATGGGCAGGCTACAGTCTGGAAGGGCCCCTGCAAGCAGCCTTTGCTTCTGAGGCCTACCAACAACCGGCCATTCTTCAGGGGTACCAACAAGCAACATGGACCCCTGCTGAGGTATCTATGGACAGCCTACAGTCTTGAGGGACCCCTTCATGCAGCCTACGCTTCTGAGGCACCTACCAACAACCAGACATTCTTCGGGGGTACCTGCAAGCAACATGCACACCTCCTGTGGTATCTATGGACAGCGTACAGTCTTGAGGAACACCTGTATGCAGCCGATGCTTCTGAGGCCCTACCAACAACCAGCCATTCTTTGTGGATATCTACAAGCAACATGTACCCCTGCTGAGGCATCTATGGACAGCCTACCGTCTTGAGCGGCCCCTTCATACAGCCTATAAGTATGAGGCACCTACCAACTACCGGCCATTCTTCTGGGGTACCTTCAAGCAACATACAGTCCTGCTGAGGCATCTATGGACAGCCTACAGTTTTGAGGGACCCCTGCATGCAGCATATGCTTTTGTGGCCCCTACCAACTACCCGCCATTCTTCATGGGTACCTGCAAGCAACATGCACCCCTACTGAGGTATCTATGGACAGCCTACAGTCTTGAGGGGCCCCTGCAAGCAGCCTATGCTTCTGAGTCCTACCAACAACCGGCCATTCTTCAGGGGTACCAACAAGCAACATGGACCCCTGCTGAGGTGTCTATGGACAGCCTACAATCTTGAGGGACCCCTGCATGTAGCCTATGCTTCTGATGCACCTAACAACAACCAGCCATTCTCAAGGGTACCAACAAGCAACATGCACCCCTGCTGAGTTATCTATAGACAGCCTACAGTCTTGAGGGGCCCCTTCATGCAGCCTGTGCTTCTGAGGCGCAAACCAACACTAGCCATTCTCCGTGGATACATTCAAGCAATATGCACCACTGCTGAGGTATCTATGGGCAGCCTAGAGTCTTGAGGGGCCCCTGCATGCAGCCTATGCTTCTGAGGCACCTACCAACAACCAACCACATTTCAGGAGTACCAACAAGCAACATGCCCCCATGCTGATGTATCAATGGACAGCCAACATTCTTGAAGGGCCTCTTCATGTAGCCTATAAGTCTGAGGCACCTACCATCAACCAGCCATTCTTCAGGGTTACCTACAAAGGACAAGAACTCCTACTGAGGTATCTATGGACAGCCTACAGTCTTGAGGGGCCTCCGCATGCAGCCTATTCTTCTTAGTCCCCTACAAAACAACCGGTCATTCTTCAGGAGTACCAACAAGCAACATGCACCCCTGCTGAGTTATCTATAGACAGCCTACAGTCTCGAGGGGCACCTGCATGCAGCCTATGAGTCTGATGCACCTACCATCAACCAGCCATTCTTCAGGGTTACCTACAAATGACAAGAACTCCTACTGAGGTATCTATGGACAGCCTACAGTCTTGAGGGGCCACTGCACGCAGACTATGCTTCTGAGGCACCTACCAACAACCAACCATTCTTCAGGAATACCAACAAGCAATATTCACCCTATCTGAGGTATCTGTGGACAGCCTACAGTTTTGAGGGGCCCCGCATGCAGCCTAAGCTTCTTAGGAGACTGCCAACAACCAGCCATTCTTAGGGGGTACCTACAAGCAACATTCACCCCGCTATGGTATCTATAGACAGCCTACAATCTCGATCGGCCCTGCATGCAGCCTATGCTTCTGAGGCCTACCAGCAACCGGTCATTTTTCCGGAGTACCAACAAACAACATGCACCCCTGCTGAGGTATCTATGGACAGATTACAGTCTTGAGGGACCCCTGCATGCAGCCTATGCTTCTGATGCACATACCAAAAACCAGCAATTCTTCAGGGGTACCAACAAGCGACATGCAGCCCTGCTGAGGTATCTATGGCCAGCCTACAGTCTGGAAGGGCCCCTGCGAGCAGGCTATGCTTCTGAGGCCTACCAACAACCGGCCATTCTTCAGGGGTACCAACAAGCAACATGCACCCCTCCTGAGTTATCTATAGACAGCCTACAGTCTTGAGGGTCCCCTGCATGCAGTCTATGCTTCTGAGGCACCTACCAACAACCAGACATTTTTCAGGAGTACCAACACGCAACATGCAACCCTGCTGATGTATCAATTGACATCCAACATTCTTGAGGGTCCCCATCATGCAACCTATGAGTTTGAGACACCTACTATCAACCAGCCATTCTTCGGGGTTACCTACAAAGGACAAAAACTCCTACTGAGGTATCTATGGACAGCCTACAGTCTTGAGGGGCCAATACATGCAACCTATGCTTCTGAGTCACCTACCAACAACTGACCATTCTTCTGGGGTACCTTCAAGCAACATGCACTGTTGCTGAGGTATCTAAGGACAGCCTACAGTCTTTAGGGACCCGTGCATACAGCCTATGCTTCTGATGCACCTACCAACAACCAGCCATTCTTTGTGGATAACTACAAGCAACATGCACCCCGGCTGAGATATCTATGGACAGCCTACAGTCGTGAGGGGTCTCTTCATGCTTCCTATGCTTCTGAGGCACCTACCAACAACCAGACATTAATTGTGGATAACTACAAGCAACATGCACCCCTGCTGAGGCATCTATGGATAGCCTACAGTCGTGATGGACCCATTCATGCAGCCTATGCTTCTGAGGCACCTACCAACAACCACCCATTCTTCAGGGGTACCTGCAAGCAACATTCACCCCTGTTGAGGTATCTATGGACAGCCTACAGTCTTGAGGGACACCTGCATGCTGCCTATGCTTCTGATGCACCTACCAACAACCAGCCATTCTTTGTAGATAACTACAAGCAACATGCACCCCGGCTGAGATATCTATGGATAGCCTACAGTCGTGATGGACCCATTCATGCAGCCTATGCTTCTGAGGCATCTACCAACAACCACACATTCTTCAGGGGTACCTGCAAGCAACATTCACCCCTGCTGATGTATCAATGGACAGCCTACAGTCTTGAGGGACACCTGCATGCAACCTATGCTTCTGAGGCACCGAGCAACAACTAGCCATTCTTCAGGTTACCTACAAGCAACATGAACCCCTGCTGAGGTATCTATTGACAGCCAACAGCCTTGAGGGGCACTTGCATGCAACCTATGCTTCTGTGGCACCTACCAACAACCAGCCATTCTTCACGGGGAATCTACAAGCAACATGCACCCTACCTGAGGTATCTATGGACAGCCTACGGTATTGAGGGACCCCAGCATGAAGCCTATGCTTCTGAGGCCACTAAAAACAACCAGCCATTCTCCAGGCTACCCCACAAGCAACATGCACCCCTGCTGAGGTATCTATGGACAGCCTACAGTCTTGAAGGGCCCCTGCAAGCAGCCTATGCTTATGATGCGCTTACCAACAATCAGCCATTCTTAAGGGTACCAAGAAGCAACATGCACCCCTGCTGAGTTATCTATAGACAGCCTACAGTCTTGAGGGGTCCCTGCATGCAGGCTATGCTTCTGAGGCACCTACCAACAACCAGCCATTTTTCAGGAGTACCAACAAGCAACATGCACCCCTGCTGATGTATCAATGGACAGAAAACATTCTTGAGGGGCCCCTTCATGCAGCCTATGAGTCTGAGGCACCTACAATCAACCAGCCATTGTTCAAGGTTACCTTCAAAGGACAAGAACTCCTACTGCGGTATCTATGGACAGCCTACAGTCTTGAGGGCCCCCCGCATGCAGCCTATGCTTCTGAGACCCCTACCAACAACCGCTCATTCTTCAGGGGTACCTGCAAGCAACATGCACCCCTGCTGAGGTATCTATGGACAGCCTAAAATCTTGAGGGGCCCCTTCATGCAGCCTATAAGTCTGAGGCACATACCAACAACCAGCCATTCTTCTGGAGTACCTTCAAGCAACATGCAGCCCTGCTGAGGTATCTATGGACAGCCTATGCAGCATGCATGCAGCATATGCTTCTGTGGCCCCTACCAACTACCCGCCATTCTTCATGGGTACCTGTGAGCAACATGCACCCCTGCTGAGGTGTCTATGGACAGCCTACAGTCTGGAAGGGCCCCTGCAAGCAGCCTATGCTTCTGAGGCCTACGAACAACCGGCCATTCTTCAGGGGTACCAACAAGCAACATGGACCCCTCCTGAGGTATCTATGGACAGCCAACAGTCTTGAGGGACCCCTGCATGCAGCATACGCTTCTGAGGCCCCTATCAACAACCAGCCATTCTTGAGGGGTACCTACAAGAAACATGCTCCCCTCCTGAGGTATCCATGGAAAGCCTACAGTCTTGAGGGGCCCCTTCATGCAGCCTATGAGTCTGATGCACCTACCATCAACCAGCCATTCTTCAGGGTTACCTACAAAGGACAAGAACTCCTACTGAGTTATCTAGGGATAGCCTACAGTCTTGAGGGGCCACTGGACACAGCCTATGCTTCTGAGGCACCTACCAACAACCAGCCATTCTTTGGGGGTACCTACAAGCAACATGCAGCCCTGCTGAGGTATCTATGGACAGCCTACAGTCTTGCGGGACCCCTGCATGCAGTCTATGCTTCTGATGCACATACCAACAACCATCCATTCTTCTGGGGTACCTTCAAGCAACATGCAGCCCTGCTGAGGTATCTATGGACAGCCTACAGTCTTGAGGGACCCCTGTATGCAGCATATGCTTCTGTGGCCCCTACCAACTACCTGTCATTCTTCATGGGTACCTGCAAGCAATATGCACCCCTGCTGAGGTATCTATGGACAGCCTACAGTCTAGAAGGGCCCCTGCAAGCAGCCTATGCTTCTGAGGCCTACCAACAACCGGCCATTCTTCAGGGGTACCAACAAGCAACATGGACCCCTGCTTAGGTATCTATGGACAGCCTAGAGTCTTATGGGACCCTTGCATGCACCCTATGCTTCTGATGCACCTACCAACAACCAGCCATTTTCAAGGGTACCAACAAGCAACATGCACCCCTGCTGAGTTATCTATAGACAGCCTGCAGTCTTGAGGGGACCCTTCATGCAGCCTATGCTTCTGAGGCACCTACCAAAAACCAGCCATTCTTCACGGGGAACCTAGAAGCAACATGCACCCTACCTAAGGTATCTATGAACAGCCTACGGTATTGAGGGACCCCAGCATGAAGCCTATGCTTCTGAGGCCAGTATCAACAACCAGCCATTCTCCAGGCGAACCTACAAGCAACATGCACCCCTGCTGAGGTATCTATGGACAGTGTACAGTCTTGAGGGACCCCTGCATGCAGCATATGCTTCTGAGGCCCCTACCAACAACCAGCCATTCTTGAGGGGTACCTACAAGCACATGCTCCCCTCCTGAGGTATCTATGGATGGCCTACAGTCTTGAGGGGACCCTTCATGCAGCCTATGAGTCTGAGGCACCTACCATCAACCAGCTATTCTTCACGGTTACCTACAAAGGACAAGAACTCCTACTGAGGTATCTATGGACAGCCTACAGTCTTGAGGGGCCACTGGACGCAGCCTATGCTCCTGAGGTACCTATCAACAACCAACCATTCTTCAAGGGGTACCAACAGGCAATATTCACCCTATCTGAGGTATCTGTGGATGGCCTACAGTCTTGAGGGGCACCATGCAGCCTATGCTTCTGAGGCGCCTGCCAACAACCAGCCATTCTTCGGAAGGTACTTACAAGCAACATGCACCCCTGCTAAGGTATCTATGGACAGCCTACAGTCTCGATGGGCCCCTGCATGCAGCCTATGCTTCTGTGGCCCCTACCAACTACCCACCATTGTTCATGGGTACCTGCAAGCAACATGCACCCCTCCTGAGGTATCTATGGACAGCCTACAGTCTTGAGGGACCCCTGCATGCAGCATATGCTTCTGTGGCCCCTACCAACTACCCACCATTGTTCATGGGTACCTGCAAGCAACATGCACCCCTGCTGAGGTATCTATGGACAGCCTACAGTCTTGAAGGGCCCCTGCAAGCAGGCTATGCTTCTGAGGCCTACCAACAACCGGCCATTCTTCAGGAGTACCAACAAGCAACATGGACCCCTGTGGTGGTATTTATGGACAGCCTAGAGTCTTGAGGGACCCTTGCATGCAGCCTATGCTTCTGATGCACCTACCAACAACCAGCCATTCTCAAGGGTACCACCAAGCAACATGCACCCCTGCTGAGGTATCTATAGACAGCCTAGAGTCTTGAGGGGCCCCTTCATGCACCCTGTGCTTCTGAGGCACAAACCAACACCAGCCATTCTCCGGGGATACCTGCAAGCAATATGCACACCTGCTGAGGTATCTAAGGACAGCCTACAGTCTTGAGGGTCCGCTGCATGCAGCCTATGCTTCTGAGGCACCTACCAACAACCAGCCATTTTTCAGGAGTACCAACAAGCAACATGCACCCCTACTGATGTATCAATGGACAGCCTACATTCTTGAGGGGCCCCTTCATGCAGCCTATGAGTCTGAGGCACCTACCATCAACCAGCCATTCTTCAGGGTTACCTACAAAGGACAATAACTCCTACTGAGGTATCTAAGGACAGCCTACAGTCTTGAGGGGGCCCCACAACAAGCAACCATTCTTCAGGGATACCAAGAAGCAATAATCACCCTATCTGAGGTATCTATGGACAGCCTACAGTCTGGAAGGGCCCCTGCAAGCAGCCTATGCTTCTGAAGCCTACCAACAACCGGCCATTCTTCAGGGGTACCAACAAGCAACATGGACCCCTGCTGTGGTATCTATGGATAGCCTACAGTCTTGAGGGACCCCTGCATGCAGCCTATGCTTCTGGTGCACCTACCCACAACCAACTATTATCAACGGTACCAACAAGCAACATGCACCCCTCCGGAGTTATCTATAGACAGCCTACAGTCTTGAGGGGCTGCTGCATGCAGCCTATGCTTCTGAGGCACCTACCAACAACCAGCCATTTTTCAGGAGTACCAACAAGCAACATGCACCCCTACTGATGTATCAATGGACAGCCAACATTCTTGAGGGGCCCCTTCATGCAGCCTATGAGTCTGAGGCACCTACCATCAACCAGCCATTCTTCAGGGGTACCAACAAGCAACATGGACCCCTGCTGAGGTATCTATGGATAGCCTTACAGTCTTGAGGGACCCCTGCATGCAGCCTATGCTTCTGAGGCACCTACCAACAACCAGACATTTTTCAGGAGTACCAACGAGCAACATGCACCCCTGCTGATGTATCAATGGACAGGCAACATTCATGAGGGGCCCCTTCATGCAGCCTATGAGTCTGAGGCACCTACCATCAACCAGCCATTCTTCAGGGTTACCTACAAAGGACAAGAACTCCTACTGAGGTATCTATGGACAGCCTACAGTCTTGAGGGACCCCTGCACACAGCCTATGCTTCTAATGCAACTACCAACAACAGGCCTTTCTTCATGGGTACCAAAAAGTAACATGCATCCCTGCTGATGTATCTATGGACAGCCTACAGTATTGAGGGGGCCCTGCATTAAGCCAATGCTTCTGATGCACCTATGAGTAGTAGAACTTGCTCTAGATACAACAACATGCAGCAGCCTCTTCTGCAGGAGGGGCTACAAACAACATGCACACCTGCTAGGGTATCCATGGAGAGCATACAGTCTTGAGGGGCTCCTGCATGCAGCCTATGCTTCTGAGGCACCTACCAACAACCAGCATTCATTAAGGTTCCTGCAAGCAACATGCACTCTTGCTGAGGTATCTATGGACAGCCTACAGTCTTGAGGGGCCTCTTCTTGTAGCCTATGCTTCTGAGGCCCCTACCAACAACCGGCCATTCTTCAGGGTTACCTACAAGCAACAGTCACCCTTGCTGAGGCATCTATGGACAGCCTACAGTGTTGAGAGGCCAATGCATACAGCTTATGCTTCAGAAGATCCTACCAACAACCGGCCATTCTTCAGGGGTACCTGCAAGCAACATGCACTCTTGCTGAGGTATTCATGGACAGCCTACAGTCTTGAGGGGCCCCTTCATGCAGCCTATGAGTCTGAGGCACCTACCATCAACCAGCCATTCTTCAGGGTTACCTACAAAGGACAATAACTCCTACTGAGGTATCTAAGGACAGCCTACAGTCTTGAGGGGGCCCCACAACAACCAACCATTCTTCAGGGGTACCAACAAGCAATAATCACCCTATCTGAGGTATCTATGGACAGCCTACAGTCTGGAAGGGCCCCTACAAGCAGCCTATGCTTCTGAAGCCTACCAACAACCAGCCATTCTTCAGGGGTACCAACAAGCAACATGGACCCCTGCTGAGGTATCTATGGAGAGCCTACAGTCTTGAGGGACCCCTGCATGCAGCCTATGCTTCTGAGGCACCTACCAACAACCAGACATTTTTCAGGGTTATCTACAAAGGACAAGAACTCCTACTGAGGTATCTATGGACAGCCTACAGTCTTGAGGGACCCCTGCATGCAGCCTATGATTCCGAGGCACCTACCAACAACCAGACATTTTTCAGGAGTACCAACAAGCAACATGCACCCCTGCTGATGTATCAATGGACAGGCAGCATTCTTGAGGGGCCCCTTCATGCAGCCTATGAGTCTGAGGCACCTACAATCAACCAGCCATTCTTCAGGGTTACCTACAAAGGACAAGAACTCCTACTGAGGTATCTATGGACAGCCTACAGTCTTGAGGGACCCCTGCATACAGCCTATGCTTCTAATGCAACTATCAACAACAGGCCTTTCTTCATGGGTTCCAAAAAGTAACATGCACCCCTGCTGATGTATCTATGGACAGCCTACAGTCTTGAGGGGCCTCTGTATGCAGCATATGCTTCTGAGACCACTACTAACAACCAGCCATTCTTCAGGGTTACCTACAAGCAAAATGGATCCCTGCTGAGGTATCTATGGAGAGCCGACAGTCTTTAGGGGACCCCGCATGCAGCCTGCGCTTCTGAGGCCACTACCAACAACTAGCCATTCTTCAGGGGTAGCTACAAGCAACATTTGCCCCTGCTGAGGTATCTATGGACAGCCGACAGTCTTGAGGAACCTCTGCATGCAGCCTATGCTTCTGAAGCCCCTACCAACAACCAGAAATTCTTCATGGGTACTTGCAAGCAACATGCACCCCTGCTGAGGTATCTATGGACAGCCTACAGTCTTGAAGGTCCCAAGCAAGCAGCCTATGCTTTTGAGGCCTACCAACAACCGGCCGTTCTTCAGGGATACCAACAAGCAACATGCACCCCTGCTGAGGTATCTATGGACAGCCTACAGTCTTGAGGGACCCCTGCATTCAGCCTATGCTTCTGATGCACCTACCAACAACCATCCTTTCTTAATGAGTACCAACAAGCAAATGGCACCCCTGCTGAGGTATCTATGGACAGCCTACAGTCTTGAGGGACCCCTGAATGCAGCATATGCTTCTGAGGCACCTACCAACAACCAGCCATTTTTCAGGAGTACCAAAAAGCAACATGCTCCTCTGCTGATGTATCAATGGGCAGCCAACATTCTTGAGGGGCCCCTTCATGCAGCCTATGAGTCTGAGGCACCTACTATCAACCAGCCATTCTTCAGGGTTACCTACAAATGACAAGAACTCCTACTGAGGTATCTGTGGACAGCCTACAGTCTCGATGGGCCCCTGCATGCAGCCTATGCTTCTGAGTATCCTACAAACAACCGGCCATTCTTCAGGAGTACCAACATGCAACATGCACCTCTGCTGAGGTATCTATGGACAGCCTAAAGTCTCGAGGGGTCCCTGCATGTAGCCTATACCGCCAAGCCACCTGCCAACAACCAGCCATTCTTAAAGGGTACGTACAAAAACCAATGCACCCCTGCTGAGGTATCTATGGACAGCCTACAGTCTTGAGGGGCCCCGGCACTCAGCCTCTGCTTCTGAGGCACCTACCAACATACAGTCATTCTTCAGGGGCACCTACAAGCAACATTCCCCACTGCTGAGGTATCTATGGACAGCCAACAGTCTTGAGGGGCCCCTGCATGCATCCTATGCTTCTGAGGCACCTACCAATAACCAGACATTTTTCAGGGGTACTTACAAGCAACATGCACCCCTGCTGAGTTATCTATGCACAGCCTACAGTCTTGAGGGGCCCCTGCATGCAGCCTATGCATCTAAGGCACCTACCAGCAACCAGCCATTCTGCAGGGGTACCTACAAGCAAAATGCACTCTTGCTGAGGTATCTATGGACAGCCTACAGTCTTGAGGGGCCCCTGTATGCAGCCTATGCTTCTGAGTCATCTACCAACAACCTGCCATTCTTCATTGGTACCTACAAGCAATATGAATCCCTGCTGAGGAATCTACGGACAACCTACAGTCTTGAGAGGCCACTGCATTCAGCCTGTGCTTATGATGCACCTATAAGTAGTAGGACGTCCTCTAGATACAACATGCAGCAGCCTCATCTGCAGGGGGACCTACAAACAACATGCACCCCTGCTGAGGCATCTATGGTTGGCCTACAGTCTTCAGGGAACCCTGCATGCAGCCTATGCTTTTGAGGCCCTACCAACAGCCGGCCATTCCTCAGGGTTATCTACAAGCAACATGCACCCCTCCTGAGGTATCTATGTGCAACCTACAGTAATGAGGTGCCCCTGCATGCAACCTATGCTTCTGAGGCCCCTACCAACAACCTGCCATTCTTCAGGGGTACCTACAAGCAAAATGCACCCCTGCTGAGGTGTCTATGGACAGCCAACAGTCTTCAGAGGCCCCTGCACGAAGCCTATGCTTCTGAGGCATCTACCCAACAACTAGCCATTCTCCAGTGGCACCTACAAGCAACATGTACCCTTGCTGAGGTATCTATGGACAGCCTACAGTCTTGAGGGGCCCCTACATGGAGCCTATGCTTCAGAGGCACCTGCCAACAACCAGCCATTCTTTTGAGGCATCTACAAGCAACATGCACCCATGCTGAGATATCCACGGACAGCCTACAGTCTTGAGGGACCCCTACATGCAGCATATTCTTCTGAGACACCTACCACCAACCAGCCATTCTTCGGGCGAATCTACAAACAACATGCACCCCTGCTGAGGTATCTATGGTTGGCCTACAGTCTTCAGGGAACCCTGCATGCAGCCTATGCTTCTGATGCACCTACCAACAACCTGCCATTCTTCAGGGGTACCTACAAGCAACATGCACCCCTGCTGAGGACTCGACAGACAGCCTACAGTCTTGAGGGTACCCTGCATTAAGCTGTTGCTTCTGATGCACCTATAATTAGTAGAACTTCCTCTAGATACAACAACATGCAGCAGCATCTTCTGCAGGGGGGCCTAAAAACAACATGCACACCTGCTAGGGTATCTATGGAGAGCATACAGTCTTGAGGGGCTCCTGCTTGCAGCCTACGCTTCTGAGGCACCTACCAATAACCAGCATTCATTGAGGTTCCTGCAAGCAACATGCACTCTTGCTGAGGTATCTATGGACAGCCTACAGTCTTGAGGGGCCTCTTCATGCAGCCTATGCTTCTGAGGCCCCTACCAACAACCGGCCATTCTTCAGGGTTACCTACAAGCAACAGTCACCATTGCTGAGGTATCTATGGACAGCCTACAGTCTTGATGGACCCCTGCACCCAGCCTATGCTTCTGAGGCCCCATACAAAAGTCGGCCATTCTTTAGGGGTACCTACAAACAACATGCACCCCTGCTGAGGTATCTATGGAGCCTACAGTCTTGAGGGACCCCTGCATGCAGCCTAAACCTCTGAGTCACCTACCAACAACCAGCCATTCTTCAGGGGTACCTACAAGCAACATGCACCCCGTTGAGGCATCTATGGACAGCCTACAGTGTTGAGGGGCCAATGCATGCAGCTTATGCTTCAGAAGCCCCTACCAACAACCGGCCATTCTTCAGGGGTACCTGCAAGCAGCATGCACTCTTGCTGAGGTATCTATGGACAGCCTACTGTCTTGAGGGGCCCCTGCATGCAGCCTATGATTCTGAGGCACCTACCAACAACCAGACATTTTTCAGGAGTACCAACAAGCAACATGCACCCCTGCTGATGTATCAATGGACAGGCAGCATTCTTGAGGGGCCCCTTCATGCAGCCTATGAGTCTGAGGCACCTACAATCAACCAGCCATTCTTCAGGGTTACCTACAAAGGACAAGAACTCCTACTGAGGTATCTATGGACAGCCTACAGTCTTGAGGGACCCCTGCATACAGCCTATGCTTCTAATGCAACTATCAACAACAGGCCTTTCTTCATGGGTTCCAAAAAGTAACATGCACCCCTGCTGATGTATCTATGGACAGCCTACAGTCTTGAGGGGCCTCTGTATGCAGCATATGCTTCTGAGACCACTACTAACAACCAGCCATTCTTCAGGGTTACCTACAAGCAAAATGGATCCCTGCTGAGGTATCTATGGAGAGCCGACAGTCTTTAGGGGACCCCGCATGCAGCCTGCGCTTCTGAGGCCACTACCAACAACTAGCCATTCTTCAGGGGTAGCTACAAGCAACATTTGCCCCTGCTGAGGTATCTATGGACAGCCGACAGTCTTGAGGAACCTCTGCACGCAGCCTATGCTTCTGAAGCCCCTACCAACAACCAGAAATTCTTCATGGGTACTTGCAAGCAACATGCACCCCTGCTGAGGTATCTATGGACAGCCTACAGTCTTGAAGGTCCCAAGCAAGCAGCCTATGCTTCTGATGCACCTACCAACAACCATCCTTTCTTAATGAGTACCAACAAGCAAATGGCACCCCTGCTGAGGTATCTATGGACAGCCTACAGTCTTGAGGGACCCCTGCATGCAGCATATGCTTCTGAGGCACCTACCAACAACCAGCCATTTTTCAGGAGTACCAAAAAGCAACATGCTCCTCTGCTGATGTATCAATGGGCAGCCAACATTCTTGAGGGGCCCCTTCATGCAGCCTATGAGTCTGAGGCACCTACTATCAACCAGCCATTCTTCAGGGTTACCTACAAATGACAAGAACTCCTACTGAGGTATCTGTGGACAGCCTACAGTCTCGATGGGCCCCTGCATGCAGCCTATACCGCCAAGCCACCTGCCAACAACCAGCCATTCTTAAAGGGTACGTACAAAAACCAATGCACCCCTGCTGAGGTATCTATGGACAGCCTACAGTCTTGAGGGGCCCCGGCACTCAGCCTCTGCTTCTGAGGCACCTACCAACATCCAGTCATTCTTCAGGGGCACCTACAAGCAACATTCCCCACTGCTGAGGTATCTATGGACAGCCAACAGTCTTGAGGGGCCCCTGCATGCATCCTATGCTTCTGAGGCACCTACCAATAACCAGACATTTTTCAGGGGTACTTACAAGCAACATGCACCCCTGCTGAGTTATCTATGCACAGCCTACAGTCTTGAGGGGCCCCTGCATGCAGCCTATGCATCTAAGGCACCTACCAGCAACCAGCCATTCTGCAGGGGTACCTACAAGCAAAATGCACTCTTGCTGAGGTATCTATGGACAGCCTACAGTCTTGAGGGGCCCCTGTATGCAGCCTATGCTTCTGAGTCATCTACCAACAACCTGCCATTCTTCATTGGTACCTACAAGCAATATGAATCCCTGCTGAGGAATCAACGGACAACCTACAGTCTTGAGAGGCCCCTGCATTCAGCCTGTGCTTATGATGCACCTATAAGTAGTAGGACGTCCTCTAGATACAACATGCAGCAGCCTCATCTGCAGGGGGACCTACAAACAACATGCACCCCTGCTGAGGCATCTATGGTTGGCCTACAGTCTTCAGGGAACCCTGCATGCAGCCTATGCTTTTGAGGCCCTACCAACAGCCGGCCATTCCTCAGGGTTATCTACAAGCAACATGCACCCCTCCTGAGGTATCTATGTGCAACCTACAGTAATGAGGTGCCCCTGCATGCAACCTATGCTTCTGAGGCCCCTACCAACAACCTGCCATTTTTCAGGGGTACCTACAAGCAAAATGCACCCCTGCTGAGGTGTCTATGGACAGCCAACAGTCTTCAGAGGCCCCTGCACGAAGCCTATGCTTCTGAGGCATCTACCCAACAACCAGCCATTCTCCAGTGGCACCTACAAGCAACATGTACCCTTGCTGAGGTATCTATGGACAGCCTACAGTCTTGAGGGGCCCCTACATGGAGCCTATGCTTCAGAGGCACCTGCCAACAACCAGCCATTCTTTTGAGGCATCTACAAGCAACATGCACCCATGCTGAGATATCCACGGACAGCCTACAGTCTTGAGGGACCCCTACATGCAGCATATTCTTCTGAGACACCTACCACCAACCAGCCATTCTTCGGGCGAATCTACAAACAACATGCACCCCTGCTGAGGTATCTATGGTTGACCTACAGTCTTCAGGGAACCCTGCATGCAGCCTATGCTTCTGAGGCACCTACCAACAACCTGCCATTCTTCAGGGGTACCTACAAGCAACATGCACCCCTGCTGAGGACTCGACAGACAGCCTACAGTCTTGAGGGTACCCTGCATTAAGCTGTTGCTTCTGATGCACCTATAATTAGTAGAACTTCCTCTAGATACAACAACATGCAGCAGCATCTTCTGCAGGGGGGCCTAAAAACAACATGCACACCTGCTAGGGTATCTATGGAGAGCATACAGTCTTGAGGGGCTCCTGCTTGCAGCCTACGCTTCTGAGGCACCTACCAATAACCAGCAATCATTGAGGTTCCTGCAAGCAACATGCACTCTTGCTGAGGTATCTATGGACAGCCTACAGTCTTGAGGGGCCTCTTCATGCAGCCTATGCTTCTGAGGCCCCTACCAACAACCGGCCATTCTTCAGGGTTACCTACAAGCAACAGTCACCATTGCTGAGGTATCTATGGACAGCCTACAGTCTTGATGGACCCCTGCACCCAGCCTATGCTTCTGAGGCCCCATACAAAAGTCGGCCATTCTTTAGGGGTACCTACAAACAACATGCACCCCTGCTGAGGTATCTATGGAGCCTACAGTCTTGAGGGACCCCTGCATGCAGCCTATGAGTCTGAGGCACCTACCAACAACCAGCCATTCTTGAGGGGTACCTACAAGCAACATGCACCCCGTTGAGGCATCTATGGACAGCCTACAGTGTTGAGGGGCCAATGCATGCAGCTTATGTTTCAGAAGCCCCTACCAACAACCGGCCATTCTTCAGGGGTACCTGCAAGTAGCATGCACTCTTGCTGAGGTATCTATGGACAGCCTACTGTCTTGAGGGGCCCCTGCATGCAGCCTATGCTTCTGAGGGCTCCTACAAACAACCCCCCATTCTTCAGGGTTTACTACATGAAACATGCACCCCTGCTAACGTATTCATGGACAGCCTACAGTCTTGAGGGGTCCTCGCATGCAGCCTGTGCTTCTGAGGCCCCTATCAACAACTAGCCATTCTTCAGGGGTACCTACAAGCAATATTTGTCCCTGCTGAGGTATCTATGGACAGCCGACAGTCTTGAGGGGCCCCTGCATGCAGCTTATGCTTCTGAAGCCCCTACCAACAACCACCCATTCTGCAGGCGAACCTACAAGCAACATGCACCCCTGCTGAGGAATCTATGGACAGCTTACAGTCTTGAGGGGTCACTGCACGCAGCCTATGCTTCTGAGGCACCTAACAACAACCAACCATTCTTCAGGAGTACCAACAAGCAACATGCGCCCCTGCTGAGGTATCTATGGACAGCCTACAGTCTTGAGCGGCCCCTTCATGCAGCCTATGAGTCAGAGTCATCTACCAACACTCAGCCATTCTTCTGGGGTACCTGCTACCAACATGCAGCCCTCCTGAGTTATCTATGGACAGCCTACAGTCTTGAGGGACCCCTGCATGCAGCATATGTTTCTGTGGCCCTTACCAACTACCCAATATTCTTCAGGGGTACATGCAAGCAACATGCACCCCTGCTGAGGTATCTGAGGAAAGCCTACTTTCTTGAGGGGTCCCTGCATGCAGCCTATGCTTCTGAGGCCTACCAACAACCGACCATTCTTCAGGAGTACCAACAAGCAACATGCACCCCTGCTGAGGTATCTATGGACAGCCTACAGTCTTGAGGGGCCCCCGTATGCAGCCTATGCTTCTGAGGCACCTACCAACAACCAGCCATTCTTCAGGGGTACCTACAAACAGCATATACCCCTACTGAGGTATCAATGGACAGCCTACAGTCTTGAGGGACCCCTGCTTGCAGCCTATGCTTCTGAGGCACCTACCAACAACCTGCCATTCTTCTGGGGTACCAACAAGCGACATGCTTGCTGAGGTATCTATGGACAGCCTACAGTCTTGAGGGACCCCTGCAATCAGCCTATTCTTCTGAGGCACCTACCAACAACCAGCCTTTCTTCATGGGTACCAACAAGCAATATTCACCCTATATGAGTTATCTGTGGACTGCCAACAGTCTTGAGGGACCCCTGCATGCAGCCTATGCTACTGATGCACCTACCAACAACCAGCCTTTCTTCATGGGTACCAACAAGCAACATGCATCCCTGCTGAGGTATCTATGGACAGTCTACAGTCTTGAGGGGCCCCTTCATTCTTCTGAGGCACCTACCAACAACCAGTCATTCTCCAGGCTGACCTACAAGCAACATGCACCCCTGCTGAGGTATCTATGGACAGCCTACAGTCTCGGTGGGCTCCTGCATGCAGCCTATGCTGCTGAGGCCTACCAACAACCCGCTATTTTTCAGGAGTACCAACAAGCAACATGCACCCCTGCTGATGTATCAACGGACATCCAACATTCTTGAGGGCCCCCTGCATGCAGCCTATGAGTCTGAGGCACCTACTATCAACCAGCCATTCTTCAGGGTTACCTACAAAGGACAAGAACTCCTACTGAGGTATCTGTGGAGAGCCTACAGTCTCGATGGGCCCCTGCATGCAGCCTATGCTTCTGAGGCCTACCAACAACCGACCATTCTTCAGGAGTACCAACAAGCAACATGCACCCCTGCAGAGGTTTCTATGGACAGCCTAAAGTCTTGAGGGGTCCCTGCATGCAGCCTATACTGCCGAGGCACCTGCCAACAACCAGCCCTTCTTCAAGGGTACCTACAAAAAACAATCCACCCCTGCTGAGGTATCTATGGACAGCCTACAGTCTTAATGGGCCCCTTGTATGCAGCATATGCTTCTGAGGCCCCTACCAACAACCAGTTATTCTTCAGTGTTACCTACAAACAACAAGCACCCCTGCTGAGGTGTCTATGGAGAGCCTACAGTCTTGAGGGGCCCCTGCATGCAGCCTATTCTTCTGAGGCCCTTACCAACCAGCCATTCTTCAGGGGTATGTGCAAGCAACATGCACCACTCCTGAGGTATCTATGCACAGCCTACAGTCTTAATGGGCCCCTTGTATGCAGCATATGCTTCTGAGGCTCCCTACCAACAACCAGCCATTCTTCAGTGTTACCTACAAACAAGAAGCACCCTTGCTGAGGTATCTATGGAGAGCCTGCAATCTTCCCGGTCCCCATGCATGCAGCCTGAGCTCCTGAGGCACCTACCAACAACCGGCCATTCTTCATCTAGGAGGCTTGTGCTCCATCTTTGAAATCTTCAAGCAGTCTGTTCTTCTGGAAGAGCATTTGACAGGAGTATGCACTAATGCAAATGCACCGACAAGCAGCCTGTGTCGTTGCAGGACCTCCTAGAATCAGACAGATCTCAAGCACAAGCTCCTAAATGCAGCACTGAGCCAAGAGAATCCAACAAGCAGCTTTTTTTCTAGAAGGGGCATCTCCTAAATCTCCTAAAAGGGAACTTTCAGGGAACTTACAGTTCTATAAAAGCCACAACATGCAGTTGAAGCTCCAGAGGACCTTACAGGCAATCATTACCTATGCAAGCATCCTGCACTCTGAGGATTTCATACGCAACGTGTTATGCAACACTGGTGCTTCACCTCGTGCAGAGATGCATGCATGCAGCCAACAGACCTGCAGGGAACAGGAAACCAGTCTGATCTCCAAAGGTCTGTGCTCAAGATGCACCAACGAGCAGCATGTGCTCAGTGACATGTAGCTAGTTCATCTGCAGGGCACAGTCAAGCATTTACCTGCGCATCTGCTTGGGCATTTATTGGAAGCCTACTCCTTCAAGCGGCCTGTGCTCCTGGATCACATGCAACAACCAGTGCTTCTGCAGGGGAACTCACAAAAAGCCTGCACTCCTCTTCCATCTAGAAGCAGCCTGTGCTGCTGCAGGGGCAGCTTCAGCCTGATCTCTGTTTGCAGAAAGAAGTGAAATCAGAATGTATATCTGAGACATCTTCAAGCAGCCTGTACTTGAGCAGATGTACTTAATAGTAGCTTTCACTCATGAAGGAAGCTTTCACACAGCTTATTCCCCTTTGGCTGTACCAACAAACTTGTCAAAAAATTGAGAGATACCGCCAGACCAAGGGGACAGGGTTCTGAAAACCGGAAAGCACTTAAGATTCTCCTTGATGAATAACTCTAAAACTTCATGTACTTACACAACATCACATCCCTCAAACTAATTCCATACCACTGGAATTAAAAAAAAAAAACATGTAGGGCTTTAATTATATAGTTATTAAAATTCATATCTTAAAATTTTTTGTAAGATAGCCAAACCAATGTACCAATAATGCAAGGACAACATAAAGAAAATCAGTATAAAAAGGGGAAGACTTAATAAGACTTCAAATTTGTTTAACATAAGAAAATACATTCCCACTCCAAGTGGAATATATGACGATACTACCCGATCATGTTGATCGCGGTATCTTACAACGCAGGTTTTACAACGCAAGTTGTTTCAACGACTTGCGCTGGAGGGCGCTGGACTTAGGGATTGTGGGCCCGATTCACAGAACTAACTTAAGACAAAATCCTAAACTTACTACCATTTTGGTATTCAGAGAAGGCACTTACTCATTTCGGTATTCACAGAAGTTAGGACGCCTAACTTTAGAACTCCTAAATGCCTTCTGTGAATACCAAAAGTCTTAAAGTTAGGATTTTTCTCTGTTTAGGAGTAGTACAGTTAGGACTCCTAACTTTAGGACTCCTAACTACCTTCTGTGAATACCAAAAGTCTTAAAGTTAGGATTTTTCTCAGTTTGGGAGTAGTAAAGGTAGGACTCCTAATTTTAGGACTCCTAAATGCCTTCTGTGAATACCGAAAGTCTTAAAGTTAGGATTTTTCTCAGTTTAGGAGTCCTAAAGTTAGGATTCCTAACTTTACTACTCCTAAACTAAGAAGAATCCTAACTTTAAGACTTTCGGTATTCAAAGAAGGCATTTAGGAGTCCTATGGTTAGGAGTCCTAACTTTACTACTCCTAAACTGAGAAAAATCCTTACTTTAAGACTTTCGGTACTCACAGAAGGCATTTAGGAGTCCTAAAGTTAGGACTCATAACTTCTGTGAATACCGAAATGAGTAAGTACCTTCTGTGAATACCAAAATGGTAGTAAGTTTAGGATTTTGTCTTAAATTAGGGCCCTATTCACAGAAATAACTTAAGACAAAATCCTAAACTTACTACCATTTTGGTATTCACAGAAGGCACTTACTCATTTTTGTATTCACAGAAGGCACTTACTCATTTCGGTATTCACAGAAGTTAGGACTCCTAACTTTAGAACTCCTAAATGCCTTCTGTGAATACCAAAAGTCTTAAAGTAAGGATTTTTCTCAGTTTAGGAGTAGTAAAGTTAGGACTCCTAACTTTAGGACTCCTAATTGCCTTCTGTGAATACCAAAAGTCTTAAAGTTAGGATTTTTCTCAGTTTAGGAGTATTAAAGTTAGGACTCCTAACTTTAGGACTCCTAAATGCCTTCTGGGAATACCGAAAGTCTTAAAGTTAGGATTTTTCTCAGTTTAGGAGTCCTAAAGTTAGAATTCCTAACTTTACTACTCCTAAACTAAGAAAAATCCTAACTTTAAGACTTTTGGTATTCACAGAGGGCATTTAGGAGTCCTAAAGTTAGGAATCCAAACTTCTGTGAATACCGAAATGAGTAAGTACCTTCTGTGAATACCAAAATGGTAGTAAGTTTAGGATTTTGTTTTAAGTTAGTTCTGTGAATCGGGCCCTTAGTTCTGTGAATCGGGCCCAGTATCATTTACTATTCCAACACCAGTCTACGTAGAGTAGGGCAGGTGTTGGATAGTAAATCATACTATTTCTTAGCTTACAGCGCCCTCCAGTGCAAGTCGTTGAAACAACTTGCGTTGTAAAACCTGCAATGTAAACCTACCTCCCCTCCAAGTGTCACTGGATGTAAATAAGTATGTTAAGTTGCATATTGTTACTGTCCATACACTATGGGTCATGTTTATAAGTTCAGCAAACACTATTTGGTGGTCTGAAAACATACCACCTTCCTCTGCACAAACACATTTATGACCTCTCCCAATGAATATCTTGTTACCAGCACCTCAGGGGGGCCACGGTGCTCTTTAGTTAGGTCTCTTCAATCAACAGAAGAGATAACTTCTTGAAAAACCTGCAATGTAGGCTATCTCAATGGTATAGACCTTGGCCAATATGAGGTGTCTGGAGGAACATGGACCGAGTGATGGTCCGGACGCTTTTTTGAAGTGATTTTGAAGGAGGATTTTCTCATGAATTGGAAGACTTCCATTGCGACGGACTATATCACTGAGATAGCCGACTCGTGGCAGTGATATTTTACACTGTGAAGCTTCATGTGGTCTGGATTTGACAGACATTGTTTTATGGGAACAGTCCAGGTTTTTAAAAATGTTTTCCCTACTGTTGAGGGAAGGGACCTCACTAATAGATAAGAGCAAAATGGGCCCAATAAAGTGCTAGTAACAAGATATTCGTTGGAAAGAGTCATCAATTTGTTTGTCCTAAAGAAGGTGGTATATACATTTTGTGAAGACCGAAACACATCAATGGCACATATAAACACAACCCACTGTGCATGGACAATAACAATATGCCAATGAACATACTTATTTACTACTAGTGACACTTGGAGTGGGAGTTTCTTATGTTAAACAATTGGAGTGCCTTATACTTTCTCCCCCTTTTATATTGTTTTTCTTTGTATATTCATTCTTTGTCATCTTGGTACACTGGTTGTGCTATGTAACATGATTTTTTAATGTATGAATTTTAATAACGATATACTTAAAGCCCTACATGTTTTTTAAAATTACCCTGGTATCAAATTAGTTTGAGAGATGTGATGGTGTGTAAGTGCATGACGTTTTCGAGTTATTCATCAAGGGGAATCTGGATGCTTTCCGGCTTTCTGTACCAACAATCAACCTTTGCTTCTGAGGAATGCACAAAATCCAGTGGTAAAGCGAGAACTCCTACAGGAAGCCTATGTTCTTGGAGTCATGTGGCCGAGAAGAAATTAGATGCACCTGCATGCTTTGTAGTGGTACTTAATCTGATCTTCTTCGAGTGGCATTTCAAGCTCCCCCACGTCTATCTGCTGAGGATGGAGTAAAGCCCTGAAACGTGCAGAAATACAACCACGGCCTGCACCAACTTTGACAGCAAACGCTTTTCTACTTCTGAGTAATTTAAAGACACTATGACCTGCATCACCCCAAGGCAATATGAGAACTGGTGCTGACTTGCTGGCAGTGATCTTGCGCATCCCCTTACGTTTTACGGTCATTCAGGAGTCAATTGGGAGACGAGCGCTTCGAAGTACCTTAATGCTTTGCAGTTGATATATTACAACAACAAAAAACATTCCAAACACACCCTCTACTGTCTGCTGAAGTGTGCAAGAACCCAGCACCTAGTGCCCAGACATACAAGCGCTGTCTGCTTCCACACTGGCAGCAAAAACTTTTCAATTTATGAATAAGTCAACATTCTTATGAACCATAATGCAGTGGGAGAACTGAGGATGACTTTTGTGGCAGTTTGCCTCCTAACCCCTTGATGACGCCTTTAAGTGACCCACACATCTGTTGGGTAATTTTCAGGAAATCGACACCCCCACAGGCTCCCTAAACTCCATCACTGGAACCTAAAGCTACCTGCGCTAATGAAGAATGTACCAGTGCCATCGCTTATGCAGAACACCTACAACACCCGTGCACCGGCAAAGACATCTGTGAGACGTTTTTTCCCTAAAAATAGTGCATGCAAGCAAACACCCTTCTTCCTGCATTCGCAATCACACATTGCCGGCGCTTTGGAAACAAACTCCTTGAAACCTGTGCGCCTACAAGTGCACAAATAAACAGCCTATAGTATTGAGGCACTTGAACATAAGCCTAAACATGAGCCGGCGCATCTATGTGCAAACTGCACTCCTACAGTGGTACCCAACAGTAGCCTATGCTCTCAAGTCACCTCCCAGCTGCCTGAGCTTTAGCTGAACTTAAGTTCTCAATAGATATCTACAAAAAGCCTGAATTCTAGCTGAAGCGCCATTGGGCATCCTTCGCTCCTACAGAGGCTCCTTGGGCACCTACAAGCAACATGCACTTCCTACATGCAGTCTGCACACTGAAAGCACATTCAGGCAGCGAGGGTTTCCAGACTGGCACTTTCCCTCCAGCAGATCCATCTACATGTAGATAGTATATCTACTGGGGCACACAGAAGCAGTCAGCCCTCCAAAGGCACCTATAAGTAGCCTGTAGGCAACCTGTCTTCCTGATGTTTGTAAACGAGCAGCTGATGGTTCTTTAAACGCATCTCCATGCACCCTGTGCCTCTACAGGGGCACCTAAGGACAGCTTGTAAACCCTCTGGGACACTTTCAAGCCGCCTCTAGTCCTGGAGGGCACCTGCAAGCACCATCTGCTCCTGCAGGGGTTTCCTTAAGCAACTTGAGCTCTTGTGCATTCGTAACATAGAGTAGGCTACATTTCTGAGGCGTATGCAAGAAGCCAGTGCTCCAGCAGAGGTGCCTACCTGCAGTTTGCACTCCTACAATGCACTTTCATGCAGTCTACCTTCCTACAGTGGCACCGTCCAGCAGCATATGCTTATGAAAAAGGGGTAAAAATCAGTGCTAATGAAAGAGCACCTAGAAAAAACCGTGCTCTTGCAAGGACCTGGGCAAAGAGTGTCTTCGGTAGAGGTACCTGCAAGTGACCTGAGCTTCTGAGCGTCTTAGTTTAAGCAGCCTGCTCTCCCGAATGATCTAAAAGCAGCCTGAATATCTGCCCCACATACAAGCAGTGTTCCTTTCAGAGGGACACATCAACAGTTTTACTCCCAGGGCACCTACACGCAGCTGCACTTCTCTAGGGCCCTTCCAAAGACACTAAGCCTCTTACAAGCTGCAATACCAACAACAAGAAGCATCCTGTACTTTTCCACTGGCACATACATGTCGCCTGATTTTCAGATGCACCTAAATAAAGCCCGTGCTCCTGCGGGTGCACCTTCAAAGAGCGTGTGCTATTGAGGCACCTTCAAGTACCCTAACAACATCCGTGCATCTACATGCACCATGCACTCCTGCAGAGGTACCTTGAAGTAACCTACTCTCTCAAGCACATACATTTGGCCTCTACTGCTGATGCATCCAAGAGAAGCATAACTTGCTGAGGAACCAACTGTAGGAGTGGACACTTCTCCAGGGGTACCCACAAGCAACATCCACTCCTGCTGAGGCATTTACAGACAACCTACAATCTTGCAGGGGCCCCTAAATGCTCCTGAGGCACCAACAAACTACCAGCCCTTCTGCAGGGGCACCTACAGGAAGCCTTCGCACCAGCAAAAAAAACATCAAGCAGTGTGTTCTTCGTCAAGGGCAAGTGGCTGGAGCCTGCACTCGGCAAGTGAATCCACAAGAGGTCTGTGCTCCTGCGGCACCCGCTGCAATCAGCCAGATCATCTGCAAGTGCTTCTAAAGGCAGCCTTTGCTCAAGAGACACCACAAACAGCTTGTGTTCCAGCATGGGGGGCACAAAAGTAACTCGTACTCTACACTCCTGTATGTACTCCTAAAACCAGCTGATTATCCAGAGGCCCCTAAAAGCATTCAGATCTACTGCCTGGGAACCTACATGCCTTCTACAGTCTAGAGAATTCTATAATAATTGTGTTTCCCAGAACTACTGCTTTCCCTTCTCCAGATGCATATACATGCGGCCAGCAGACCTGCAGGGGCACCAAGAAACAGTGCCCTCTCCAGAGACATGTACAAGAGCCTTGAGTTCATGATGCACCTATGAGCATCCGAAGCTCAGACGCAACAACATATACTCTATGTTTCTGCAGCGGCGCCTTCTAGCCCCTACCTGCACATCTCCTTGGGTTCTTCTTGGCAGCCTCCTCTCTGTCACTGGCTTCTACGTGCAGGCTGTGCTCCTGAGGCCCATACAAAGTCAGTGCTTTTGCAGTGCCATCTACAAACAGCCTCCACTCTTCAGACACCTACAATCAGCTCATGCTTCTTAGGGGCACAATTAAGCAGCCGATTTCTTCTATAGAGGCATCTAAAAGGAGGGTCCCTTTCTGATGCATCTACAAGCAGCCTGTGCTCAGCAGAGGCACCTAATAGTAACTCTCTCTAAAGCAAAAACTCTTTCATGGAGCCTACACTCCTCCAGTGGCATCTACCAGCATCAATTGCTTCTGGTGAATATGGAAGAACCATTGCTTAAGAAAAGGCAATGAGAAAAATCCCATCCTCCTGGAATCATTTGGTTGACGAGCCACGGGATTCACCTGCATGCCTTAAAAATGGGATCTTACCTGGTGTACTACAAGTGATGTTTCAAGCACCCTCTATCTCTAGTAACTCTCTGCTGAAGATGGTCAAGAATCAGGTAACAAATTTCTGGAATTAAGAGCACTGTCTGCACTCAAACTGACAGCAAACACTTTTCTAGGTGTAATTCAGAAACATGCGTTGCATGCATCAACAAGCAGTGGGAGAATTGGCGCTGATTTGCTGGCAGTGTGCTCCCTCCCCTTCATTTTTAGGCTTCTCAATGAAGATTTCGGATAATCTGCTAAGTGCTGTACCTGCATGCTTTAGAGTGGGACTTTCATGATGTAGCACAAGACGCATTTCAAGCACCCCAAGCTGTCCTGCTGCTTTCTGCTGCAAATGGGCAAGAACCAGGAAACAAGTGTCCAGAAAGGCTAGCCCTGGCTGTGCCCACACTGTGGGGAAATCCTTTCTACTTGTAATTCAAAAACACTATGAACTGCATCTTCTCTACAACAGTAGAGGAACTACTGCTGACTTGCTGGCTGTTTGCACCCTCCCTCTTAGCCCCTGTTAGCCTTCTGCACAAGTCTTTTGGTTGACGAGCAACAGGATGCAGCTTCATCCTTGGGAGTTGTATCCTCATACAGCCTGCACTCCAGCAGGGGCACCTACCAGCAGCCTGATTTATCCAGTCATCTACTCTCTTTATGTGACCCTGATGCACCTACAAGCAATGTTCACCCCTGACGATGCAACTACAAGCAGACAGAAGCTCTGCAGGGGCTCCTACATTCAGCCTGCACCCTGGAAGCACATACAAGCAACATGTCTTCCGGGATTGGCCCTTTCCCTCCACCAGATCCGTCTGCATGCAGCCAGTAGATGTACAGGGGCACATAGAAGTAGACGGCTCTCCAGAGGAGCCTGTATGTATCCTGTGTTGCTGATGTGTGTACAACAGCAGTCAGTGGTCTTTCAGATGCAACGTAACGCAGTCAGTGCTTCTGCCTGAGCACCTAAAGACACTTTCCAGGAGCTTGCCCTCCTGCGGCGCACCTGCAAGCATCACCTGATCCTGCAGGAGTTGCTGCAAACAACCTGAACTCCTGTGTAGTTGTATCTAAAACAGACTGCATTTCTGAGCCATCCTAAAGGAGCTTGTGATCCATCAGAGGTTCCTAAAAGTGTCTGGTGCCAATGCAATAGCACAGTTATACAGCCTGCAGTGCTACAGTGGAACCTACAAGCAGCATATGCTTATGAAGAATGTATAAAAAAAAACCAATGCTTATGCAAGAGCACCGAGAAGGAATACCTGTGCTCCGGCAAGGACAAAGGCAAGTGATGAGTTCTCCAGCAGTGGTACCTGCAAGCAGCATGAGGCTCCCAGTTCAAGCAGTCTACTGTCTCGAAGCATGCAACAGAAGCCTGAAGTTCTTCAGCACCTACAAGCAGTCTTCTTCTCTGAGGCACCCACCAATAGGTTCTACTCTCAAGGCACCTACAGCAGCCTGCAGTTCAGAGAGGGCCCTTTCAAATGGACTACGGCAGATGCATGCTGCATCTGCAACAACACGCATCCTGTATGTCCGTATTGTCATGTGCAAGTCTCCTGTAGTTCAGATGAATCTACAAGAACCTGTGCTCCTTCACATTAATGTACAATCAGCTGCTATAGAGGTATTCCTAAGGTAGCCTGATCAACACCAGAGCATCTACATGCAGCATGCACTACTGTAAAGGCACTCTGAAGCAGCCTTTATTCTCAGGGCACCTGCAAGTGGCATATGCTCCTGTTGCACTCACGAGTAACAGTGCTTGCTGAGGATGCAACTTCAAGTAACAGGCACTTTAACGTGGGTACCTACAAGCATCATCTACCCATGAATCCCCCTGAGACGCCCACAGACTACCAGAACTTCTTCAGGAGGACATACAAGAAGGAGTCTTTCTTCCACAGGGGCACATGGGTGGAGTCTTTACTTGTCCACTTGCGCCCATGTGCGGACTGCAAGACCGGTTATAATCAGCTAGATCTTCTGCTGGTGCACCTAATTAAAGCCTCGGCTCGAGGGACACCTACAAACAGCTTATGTTCCATTATGGGGACGTAGAAGCATCTACCACTCCTCATGGGGAGCTTTCAGTAGCGTATTGTTCTGCAGGGACCCCCACAAGCAGCGGATACTCCAGAGGCACCTAAGAGCATTCAGCATTTTTGTATGTAAACACACCTGCCCCCTGTAGTCTGGAGATATATAGAAGCCGGATGCTTTCCATGACTACCACTTTCCCTTCTACAGATGCACCAACATGCAACCAGCAGACCTGCAGTGCCACTAAGAAGAGCGTTCTCCAGAGCCCATTACAAGTGGCTTGCGTTCCTGATGCACCTACGAGAAGCATACCCTCCATCAGATGCAACGACGTACACATAGTGGTTCTGCAGGAGCAGCTTTACACTTGCACACCTGCTTGGACACTTTTTGGGAGCCTACTTTCCTGCATTGACTCCTGAGGCACATTCAAAAACCAGTGCTTTTGCAGTAGAACCTTCACTATTCAGGCATCTACAAGCAGCTATGCCCCTGAGGGGCCCCAATGAGCAGCAGAAGCAACTGAAAACAGGCTGTATTTCTGAGGCTGAAGAGGTCCAATCAGGTTGAAACCGGTCTTGGGTTGCTTGTGTTCTGGTTCAGAGAGGACCTGGCTTGGCAGTTCAGACTGGACTGTGCCTGTTGGAGCAGATCCAAGGCTGATTTCCAAATCACCGAGTCTAATCTGAAGTGGCATGGCATGGTGGGAAAAAGAAAGATGGTGGGAGAAAGAAAGATGGATTGGAATGCTAACCAGAGTGATTGTCAGTAGTTAGACAAATTGCAAGTATTTCTGCCATCACCTTTTGTGTGTTAGAAGTATGCCCTAAGTGGCCAAGGGGATACCGAGACATGCATCTCACTGTGCCATTGGAACCAAGCTGCACCCAACTGACGAGGCCCAATCAGGCCGAAACTGGTCTTGGGTTGCTACAGAGAGGACCGGGCTTGGCAGGTTAGGCTGGACTGTTCCAATTGGAGCAGGACCAAGGCTGATTTGCATATTGCTGGGTCTAATCTACAGTGACATGGTGGGCAAAAGAACAATGGGTTGGTATGCTACCCTGAGCGATTGACAGTGGTTGGACACATTGCAAGCATTCCTCCAATCTAACTTTTTTGTACTAGGAGGACGTCCTAGGTGTCCAAGGGTATGCCCAGACATGGACCTCACTGTGCATTTGGATCCAAGCTGCACTTGACTGAAGAGGCCCAATCAGGCCGAAACCAGTCTTGGGCTGCTTCTGTTCTTGTTCAGAGAGAATCAGGCTTGGCAATTTGGGCTGAACTGTTCCTACTGGAGTAGGACCAAGGCTAATTTGCATTTGGCAGGGTCAAATTAGATGTGACATAGTGGGCGAAAAAAAATTTCTCACATTACCTTTTGTGTGTTTGATGTACTTCTGAGGATCCTGCAAGCAGCCTCTACAAAAGCACAGGAACAGGGCCTCTGCTTTCAAAATAATTTGATCATTAAGCTTTGGAATTCACCTGCTTGCTTTGGAGTGGCACCTTTCCAGATATACTATTAGCAATATTTCAAACACTCCCAAATCTAACTGGTACTTTCTTTTGAAGATGGGCAAAAATCATGAAAGACATCTTCAGAAATACAAGTACTGAGTGCAGCCAAACCGATGGCAAATACTATATATATATATATATTTTTTTTTTTTTACAAATAATTAAAAATCACTATGCAGTGCAAGAACCATAAGGCAGTGGACACATTGGTGCTGACTTGCTGCCAGTGTGCCCCCACACTCCTTGATTGTTAGGCTCTTTAAGGAATAATTTTGTTGATGAGCCGTGGGATGTGTCTGCACGGTCCGGAGTGGTCATTTATATGATACATTACAAGAGCATTTTAAGCACCCGCTGCAACCTCTGCGAAGACAGACCCAGAAACATTGTGCTGAAGAAGAACCCAGAAACATATGCCCACAAATGCAAGCCCTGGCTGCTCCCACACTGGTGGCACACACGTGTCTACATGTCAGTAATTAAAAACAGCGTGAACTGCAACTCCCAAAATGCAATAGGAGAAAGGGTGCTGATCTGTGGTCAGTATGCTCCCTCTCACCTTGACCTTTAGGTTCCTTCTAAATTCATTTGGTTGACAAGTGATTTGATGTGCCTGCATGCTTTGGAGGTGCACTTTACCAGATATAGAGGCGTTTCAGGCACCCCCAAATCTAACTGCTACTTGTGAAGAACCCAGAAACATGTGAAAAGCACTCACTGTGCTCACAGTGGTGGCGGACTCTTTCCTATTTCTGAGCAATTCAAGAACCCACTGAGCTGTATCCAGCCATAAGGTAATGGGAGAACTGGTTGCTGACTTGCTGGCAGTGTGCCCCCCTTCCCCGGTTTATTGCTCGGCTCCTCTGGGAGTCATGTGGGTGATGAGCCATGCCATGTACCTGCATGCTTTTGAGTGGTAATGTACCTGGTAAGTGGTAATTCAAAGCACCCCCAAACCTAACAGACACTTTCTGGTGAAGATGACCAAGAACTACAAAAACGTGTTCAGAAATGCAAGTGCTAGCTTCTCCTACCCTGGTGGCAAAAACTTTTCTACTTGTAAGTAATTCAAAAACACTATGAATGACAGTTCCCACAATGCAATGGGAGAAATGTTGCTGACTTACTGACAGTATGCTCCCTCCAACCTTGATGAGACCTATAAGCAGCTTCCATATTCACCAGGGCAATTGCAGGAAGCCAACATTCATGCAATTACTATTACAAGCAGCCAATGCTTCTGAGGCACCTGCAAGCAACCACTGCTACTACAAGAGAACCTACAGAGAGCCTGCATTCCTCAGACATCTCCTGCCAGTGCACATGTGAGCTGTCTGGTGTCCTGTGCAGATGCAACTAAAGGCATTCCATTTCTGACAACTCTACAAGAAGCCTGTTCCACAGAAGAGGAATGTGCTTTCTTGCAGGGGCACTTTGAGACAGCCTAGACTCCTGTGGAACCTGCAACCTGCATATGGAGAATGTATGAGAACCAGTGTTTATGCAGAACACCTACAAACAGATGGTTCTCCTGTGGTGATTCCTGGAAGCCGCTTCGGAGCAGACACTTATGCAGCACCTACCAGCCTCCTGCTGCTTGCTATCCCGGACACCTACAAATAGTTTCTGCTCTCAAGACACCTTCAAGCAGCCTGCAGTCCTTTTAGGGGTCTACACTCTTGCAAGGTTCTTAAGTAGCATATGCTACAAGAAGCCAGCTCTTCTGCAGGGGCACTTACACTATGTCAGTGCTCTTGAGTCTTGATCAGACATATGCAAGACTTCTGTTCTCCTGCAGAGCCACATGTCAGGAGACTACACTTCTGCAAGGGCACCTACATGCAACCAGTTTTCGACAGGCTTCTAAAATCAGTCTATATTCAACAAGGGCACCTACAAGCAGCTTGCCCAATGCTGAGCACTTTCTGCAAGACTACACTCTTGCAGGGCCCCTTATGCTCCAGAGGCCCTACACCGACACCACTGCAGTGTTTGCTCCTGAAGGGACACCTTCAAGCCCCCTTGATCTCCTGCAAATGCATTTACCTGCAGCCAGCACATCTGCATGGTCACTGTCTGTAATAGAACATGTATTTGTAAAGCGCACGTTCACCCGGAGGTACCTTGGCGCTGAATAACAGTAATGTTTATTGTTACCCAACTCAATGGTACTCATTATCGACCTCAGATGGATGAAAGGCTGAGTGGACCCGCCAGGATTTGAACCTGTGACCCTGAGGTCGAACACAGGGCCCTGGAGAGGACGCATTAGTCCATTGAGCCACCAGTGCCTGTGATCCTCTGGGGCACTTTCTGGCAGTCTGTACTCCTGAAGAAGCATCTGATAGCAGTATATGCCCGTGAGACGCCTAGAAGCAGCCAGCACTTCTGCAGTGGCACCTGAAACCAGCAAGTGCTCGTCTCAAAGCACTCTGTTCTCCTGCAATGGCACCTACAAGCAGCTTGCACTGGTACAAGGGCACTCACAAGCAGGCTGTGCTGCTCTGGCACCTTAAAACAGCATGGGTGTTTGGGAAACCTACCAGCATCCTGTGTTCCAGCAATGGATCCAACCATCCACCTTGATACTTGCAATCACAAGAAGCATGCACGTCTAAGGCTCCTGCAAGAAGCCTCCTCTCCCCAGGCCCCTAAAAGCAGCCTCCACTCTCAAGGAAACTGCAAGCAGCCTACACGCCTGAAATCTACATTCTTGAACATGGAAACTCAAGTGCTCTGCACTCCTCCTGCAAGGGGGCAAATAAAAAAAGTATGCACTTCTGAAGAACCTGGAAGCTGCCTGTAATCTGATAGCTACAGCTAAAAGCAGCCTGTGTCCCCAAAGAGCTGCAAGTAGACATTATTTCAGAGGCACCTACAAGCAGCCGGCTGGGGCACCTGCAGACAGCTGCTTTACCCGAAGCACCTACAAGGAGCCTACACTCCTCTAGGTTCAGTATGAACATGCTGTGGTATTGAGGCCCCTACAAGCAGCTTGAAGCCCTGCAGGGGCACTTCCTGGTATGCTACACTCCTGCCGGGCCCCAGAAGCAGCCTGTGCTCCTGAGGTTCCAACAAGTAACCTGTACTACTGCAGGGGCACCTACAACCTGCCTGTTCACCTATAGGGGGTTCTATGAGCAACCTTCTTTTCTTCTGGGGCATCTAAAAACAGTCTGCACTCAGATGCCAACAACCAGCCTGTGGCCCTACTTACAGGAAGCTTGTACTCTTTCAGGTAATTGATGGCAGCATACTCTCTTGTTATCTAAAAGGACAAGGGGGAACCCAGCGGGTAGCTATGGACCATGGGTATCAGTTAAGTTTTAAGGAGACAAAGGTCCTAAGCATATATAAAATATTAGACAGATATTATATAGACCACAATAGGCTACTATATATTTCTAATCCATGTCCAGCCGGACAGGGGATTTTTAATAGCTCAGATAAATAGAATCACATGTCAATATACATTTGTACAACGACAATTCAGAGAAAATGAATGGAGGGTAGAAGAGAGAAAAGGGTGTTTCTGGCAAAAGAAAGGAGCAGACAGGGTACTGTCTAGAGTCAAAAATTGTTACAGTATCGCCTGGAGTAGTACATATAAATACAAATATACATTAATTCACTGTATGTCTACTCAAAAGGAGTCGACGTTTCGATCCCTTGCTCGAAATCTAAAGGGATCATCTTCAGGACTTAATAAATGGTTTGCCTGGGGTAAAAATTAGTTAGGCCTGTTGGGGAGAAAACAAGGAATAGAGAGAAATTGGAGAGTTGTCAGTTTGATGACTAAGGAGAACGGTCAGCTTTAACCATCTGCAACATTCTGTAATTCGGAATCGCAGTGAGTGAGCTGTGCTGGTGATCGTGAACATCATGTGTTAAGAACAAATTTCGTGAACATTTGAAGTAACACATACATTGTCCTCGGAATCACAGTGATGTGCGTGTGTTTACGCGGTTGGACTAAATTCAGTGTTTGAGAGTGTTAAGATCGTGACTACAGATAAATGCTCTATCCTCTGTGCTTGTGCTGAGGAAGGCAAGGTGCACTTAACATTGACTGGGGGGCAGATTGAGCCGAGTTCAGACAGGGTTCTAGGTTCTGGCCCTAATACAATTCGGGGGCATGGGGAGATAGCCTACCTCTATTGTGAGGTCGGGGAGGGAAAATCTTGGCTGCAGAGGCGCCGGGATGTCAGTGTCAACAGGGCTTCCCTTATCACTGCAGGCTATTAATGTAAACATAGAGAGTTTCAAATGGTGTCTTCCCAGGTTAGTTTTATGGCGGAAAGAGCACATAGTTAGGGTTTGGACATACCTAGCGCTCGATGGTTTCGAGCAGTCGAGGCGCTTCAATTGGTTCGGAGTGGGCTAATGCCCTCCGTGTTTGTAGAGAGATGGTGGGGCCAGTCATCAACGTGATTAGGTTCTAAGATATGGAAGGAAAGAATGATTAGGGGCCGCACCCGTTAGGCTAGTACGCGATAAAATTATTTCCAAAATGGAACCTACCCTTTGGTTCAGCAAATTGCGTTAAGCACTATGGAAGTAACATATTTGCGCAGTGACGGGACGGCTCGGTGGCCGTTGCCGGAATGCGGTCGGAAGGAACAAGCGATCCGCTGAAAGGAAATGAGAGGGGGAGTGAGCCCTCTGATCCAAGTGGAAACGCTATTAAGGGCCGTGAAATCAAAGCCTACCCTTTTATTCAGCACGTTGTGCTAAGCATTAGGAGAGGCTTGGTGGCCGTAGTTCGGAGGCGGTCGGCTGAGAATGGACGATCCGCTGGAAGGGAATGGCATGGAAAGTTAGCCCTCTGTTC
This sequence comes from Lissotriton helveticus, assembly GCF_964261635.1. Lineage (NCBI taxonomy): Eukaryota > Metazoa > Chordata > Amphibia > Caudata > Salamandridae > Lissotriton > Lissotriton helveticus. The sequence goes on along the minus strand of NC_136065.1, from coordinate 239,316,610 downwards.
CATGCGGAATCGTTTTCAAGGGCTGGTGGTGCGGGGACTTACCGAAAGCTGGACGCTGCCAGGGCTGCAAGGATTCTTCTGTTTGCACGCTTGGACAAATGGGGCGGGCATGTTGTTATTGGATCAGGAAAACAGGTCATGTGATCGGTCTGAATGACCTGTCTGAATTGATTCCTACGTGGGCGCCATATTGGAGTGGTCTGTTATGTCAGTCCATTCGAAGGGAAGTTGTGCTGATAACAGAACACCATTCATGGACTCTAGTGCAAATTTACACGGGGTAAACATAAGAGATCTTGGGGTCAGGAGGATCAAGGTAAATGTAGCTACATGGCCTAAACGGGCGCCATTTGCATAATGGTGTTTCTAGTGCAGTAGCGCTTAAGGGGAACTATTTGGACGGGCCTAGTGAAGATAAGAAAGGGAGGCATTGGGATTTGTGATCCGTTTGTGAATGAAAACGTGACTTTGCTTATAAAGACTTTCATTGGCTAGGTGTGAAAGGTGGATTCTGGCGAGAAAGTGCAGGTGACACAACATAACTGCAGATTACATTATAAAAAATCGTTGTTTCAAGCTTCCTGATATCCTGTTTGACAGGACAAATTATACATTCATAGTAATTGTTCTGTTATAGGAGTGTTGTCCAGTCCTCACTTCTGTTGAGTCCCGTCTGAATAGTGTTAAACTGGATTATGGACTTGAGTTCTTCACGGTTCAGAAGTTGGTTCAGGTTGCCCCCTCTCTGTGGTAGCTTCACTGTCTTTAAAATGGTCCATTTGAGGTCATCTGCAGTGTGTTTGAATTCAGCATAATGTTCAACCAGAGGAGCATTTGGGGTCCCGCATCTAATGCGACTCCTGTGTTGGCATATTCGTGTTTTTGCCTTTTGAGTGGTTTGACCCACATACATTTTCGGACAAGGACAAAGAATAGCATAAATTACGTTACTGCTATTACAGTTGGTAAAGCTTTTCATGTCAACAGTTATGTCATTGTGGCTAAACATGCGAGTTTCAATAGTGAATTCACATACTGTACAGTTCCCACATATCACATGCCCTAGGATAGGTGGAAAGCCCCAATTGGATTCGATGGTATCTGCAGTTATGTTGTGTCACCTGCACTTTCTCGCCAGAATCCACCTTTCACACCTAGCCAATGAAAGTCTTTATAAGCAAAGTCACGTTTTCATTCACAAACGGATCACAAATTCCAATGCCTCCCTTTCTTATCTTCACTAGGCCCGTCCAAATAGTTCCCCTTAAGCGCTACTGCACTAGAAACACCATTATTCAAATGTAAAAAATTACTTGAACAAGTAGAGAAAACAGTGGCAGATTTCCATCGCATTGAACAAAACAAGAAATCCAATAAAATTAAGAAGGACATAAAAAACTACAATATAGAAAATACCTATCCATATTTGAATAAAGATTTCTACACTAACAGGCCACATTTTAAACCCAACAATAGACCATGGGGGAGGTATAACAAACGACAGAACATAGTTGGCTTCTCAGATACTTCCGAGGAATCCTCTGACACCTCAGATCCCGGTGAAGGAGGTAGCTACTCTAGACGAGGAGGTGGTGGTGCCCAGTCCAATTTTTTATCCAGAGGTCAACCAGGCACACCCCAAAGGGGAAGGGTAAAGAAACCCCAAAGATGGTTCAACCCTCCTGGCGAGCGAAAAACCCGGAACAATTTCTATCAATGGTAAAAACCACCACTGACATTGCTCCAACGCCCCCGTCACATACGTCCTCTGAGTTAATACCCATCTTTAACCTATCAAGACACACGCTGCAAGAGCCCGAAGTTGAACTGTTGAAAAAAGGCCTATCCTTCGTGCCCACTATCAGACCCAACTTCATGGAGCTGCAGACCGAATTACTCAGATTTTTCAGACTGATTCGCCTGAAAGCTTTTTTCCAATTGCATCCATCTACACCTCTTAATTCTATTACACCCTTCAGTCCCCCCTCAACCTTCCTCCCAACCTCAGGTATGATTCCATCTGAAATCATCACCTTCGAGAAATTAGTCCAAAAAGATCTCTGCGACCTTGAAAAGAAAAAACTATACATCCCCTACAACATCTCAAGATGTGAGAAAGATGCCATAAGCACACTTAAAACCAACCCCTCACTCATAGTGCTGACAAGGGCGGGGGGATTGTCCTCCAGGAGATCGATTACTACAAAAATGAAATAAATCGCCAACTCGGTAATACAGAACATTACCAAAGATTATCAAAGAACCCAACTAAAGAGATCCAAGAGACCATACTCAAGCTCACTACTGCTGCTCGAGCCGAAGGGTATTTGAGCAAAAAGGAACATGCATTTCTTAATGTCAAAAGTCCACGCCTCCCTGTGATATATACTCTCCCGAAGGTTCATAAAAGTATTGATACTCCCCCGGGCAGACCGATAGTTTCTGCCTGTGGTTCGATATTGGAACCATTGGGTGCGTACATGGATTTTTTCATCAAAGAGTTTGTGCCATCTACCTCCTGCTACCTACGCGACAGCATGGAGATGATAAACCTGGTGGAGCACTATCCCTATGATCCGGAGGTTAACACACTCTGCACCATGGATGTAGAGTCGCTCTACACAAATATCCCCCAAACAGCGGCTCTCCTGGTCATCCAAAAAACCCTGGACACTCGCCCACGACCCCACAGGGTTCCCACACTGTTTATCCTGCAATTACTCGAGCTCTGCCTGTCTAGGAACTTTTTTGTTTTTGACAATACATTTTACCAGCAAATCAAGGGCACCTCAATGGGGGCTATTTTTGCTCCACACCTGGCTATCCTGTTTATGGACGCCCTGGAGACCGGTACGATCCTGACGGATGAGAATCCATTCTGCTCAGGCATAGCGGTCTGGGTCGTTATATAGACGATATCTTCCTGATTTGGAAGTCCGACACTGCCACACTACATTCTTTCCTCCATTGGTTAAATAACAACTGTGCAGACCTCAAATTTACTCTTGCCCACGATAAAACAGAAATACCATTCCTTGATTTAACAATCTATCATGAGGCAGGTGAACTACTAACACGCCTATATAGAAAACCCACCGAGCGTAACACCCTCTTGAGTTATGGGAGTAATCATCCGAGGGCGCTGAAGGACTCATTGCCTTACTCACAATTTCTGAGAATTAGACGCAATTGCTCATCAAAGCCGCATTACTTCAGAGAAGCAAACAACCTAGCAGATAAGCTTAAAGCGCGTTGCTACCCTAGGAGACTAGTGAAGAATGCTTCCAAGAGAGCATGGTACTGCCCACGCGAGGTACTCCTTGCACCAAAAATTTGCGAAAAAGTAGAGAGGACCGCATGTGTCACCACATTCTCTCCTATCTCTAATAAAATTCGCAAATCCATTCTGAAACACTGGTCCACGATAAATGCAGGCCAAATAAACCGAGAAAGACCGCTTTTTGCCTTTAAAAAGAGTAAAACTTGAGGGACCATTTGGTACGAGCAGCCTTACCTGCTCCCAGCGCCAACAATACCATTGAATCCAATTGGGGCCTTCCACCTATCCTAGGGCATGTGAAATGTGGGAACTGTACAGTATGTGAATTCACTATTGAAACTCGCATGTTTAGCCACAATGACATAACTGTTGACATGAAAAGCTTTACCAACTGTAATAGCAGTAACGTAATTTATGCTATTCTTTGTCCTTGTCCGAAAATGTATGTGGGTCAAACCACTCAAAAGGCAAAAACACGAATATGCCAACACAGGAGTCGCATTAGATGCGGGACCCCAAATGCTCCTCTGGTTGAACATTATGCTGATTTCAAACACACTGCAGATGACCTCAAATGGACCATTTTAAAGACAGTGAAGCTACCACAGAGAGGGGGCAACCTGAACCAACTTCTGAACCGTGAAGAACTCAAGTCCATAATCCAGTTTAACACTATTCAGACGGGACTCAACAGAAGTGAGGACTGGACAACACTCCTATAACAGAACAATTACTATGAATGTAAAATTTGTCCTGTCAAACAGGATATCAGGAAGCTCGAAACAACGATTTTTTATAATGTAATCTGCAGTTATGTTGTGTCACCTGCACTTTCTCGCCAGAATCCACCTTTCACACCTAGCCAATGAAAGTCTTTATAAGCAAAGTCACGTTTTCATTCACAAACGGATCACAAATCCCAATGCCTCCCTTTCTTATCTTCACTAGGCCCGTCCAAATAGTTCCCCTTAAGCGCTACTGCACTAGAAACACCATTATGCAAATGGCGCCCGTTTAGGCCATGTAGCTACATTTACCTTGATCCTCCTGACCCCAAGATCTCTTATGTTTACCCCGTGTAAATTTGCACTAGAGTCCATGAATGGTGTTCTGTTATCAGCACAACTTCCCTTCGAATGGACTGACATAACAGACCACTCCAATATGGCGCCCACGTAGGAATCAATTCAGACAGGTCATTCAGACCGATCACATGACCTGTTTTCCTGATCCAATAACAACATGCCTGCCCCATTTGGCCAAGCGTGCAAACAGAAGAATCCTTGCAGCCCTGGCAGCGTCCAGCTTTCGGTAAGTCCCCGCACCACTAGCCCTTGAAAACGATTCCACATGGAACAGAGGGCTAACTTTCCATCCCATTCCCTTCCAGCGGATCGTCCATTCTCAGCCGACCGCCTCCGAACTACGGCCACCGAGCCTCTCCTAATGCTTAGCACAACGTGCTGAATAAAAGGGTAGGCTTTGATTTCACGGCCCTTAATAGCGTTTCCACTTGGATCAGAGGGCTCACTCCCCCTTGTCATGTATTCCTATAGGTTCTGAATCGATCCCCCTATTCCTGACCCTATTCTAGTTAAACAAACCAACAAGTTAACTAGCAGTCAGCCCATGAGGCAGAAAACCCCCATGATGCAGATACCGTTATCTGACGCAGTCACACTACGGCACAGGAACGTGTTATCTGATTAGGTCATAACGCTTGCGATCTAATTAGACAAGCGATATTCCTCCAGCCCCTGATAAGGCATACGGAGTTCTCATAACAAATCAAACCTATGACAACCTGGGCAAAACCCTGCGGCCATTGTTTTGATTTCACCGAGAACTTTAGTAAAAGAATGTGCTAACGAGCAAATCGTATGACATCTTTATTGACGTATCTATGTCCATCCTTACGGCAATCTCGGCACCTTAAAGGTATAAATATTACCGATCTTGCCATATGCAAACACACGCGTGGTGACGAGACGGAGCAGCCATACTTGCCGAAGCCAAGAGCAGAGCAGACCCCGCTGGCAGCAGCCCCGCCTTCCTGACGCGCTGAGAGAAGCTGCTTTCTCCTGCCGAGAATCCAGCACCGGCGTTTCCGGGTAGCCCTCGCAGGCAGCCTGGAATATCGAGACCAGAGAGAGAGATACCATTCCTCATTCATCCTAAACTTCCAGGTACAGAACTGAATAACCCCTCACAGAGAATTCTTTAGTTATTCACTTGGCAAAAACAAACTTAACTTAAACTGTAACTATCTATTCCCGCCCTCGTATTAGACTTAGGTCAGGTACACGGGGTAGGCGTATCTAGAAACACCAGTTGAGTACGTTTAGTCAAATGTATATGTGTATGTAATATATTTTATTCATTTTAAACATCTTATGGCTTAGAAACCATATCAATGTTTTTACAGTATTATTTTATACTGCTGCTCTTAATGTATGCACTTTACTTAACTATAAGTATTGCAATAATATCGATCCATTTCTCTTGTATGAGAAATGAGACTGATCAATAAATAACACCTTTTTATTGAACACGCCCGTCTCTTCCTTTTCTCTACATTCTGATGAGACTAAGAATGCACGTACTGACTGAGTAAAATAATTTGCCTTTTGTTCACACGACTCTCGAGATTGACTCTTGATTAGGGGAGAGCAAAGTTGTCATGTTCTATGGTTGTCAGAAACTAAATCCCTTCTTGTCTAATCAGGGAAGTTAAGTCCTCCTTGAACATTCGAGAAAGTTTCTAGTGAACTCTGAGCTAAGCTGGCAAACCCAAAACTTTAAGTCTAGTATCGACAGTAGTAGACCTAGTTAACGTCTGGCCTAGGCCTTTACTGCTGTAGGTATTATTCCAATGCGCAGAGCCTATTGGGAAGATAGGAACTACACTACATGGCGCCCAACGCGTTTGGAAAGGGCGATAAAACTAACGTAAGACATTTAGAGTAACTCAGTCGTGCTTTCTCACTCAGACCCCTTTTCCCATAATACTCCAAAGACGTCTGGAGTGGGTGAAAGGTTATATCCGCCAGACCTCGCAGAAGGGAACTCCTATGTATGGTTCTTGGTATAGTCAACGTTGAAGGATAAACAGTTCCAAAATATTGTGCATCTAATCTTTGTTTCCATAAGAAACCTGATCTGCAAACAAACAAAATAACCATCCTGTCGGTAAAATGGCAGACAGTGATGAAGAAAGAGAGGCAGTTAGATTAGCAGCTGACATAGCAGAAGCTGATACTGCACTACAAAATGCAGACCCGGAGATAATACTCATCCCGGTCATTAAAAGAAAATCTATAACCTTAAAACTTATAGAAAATGGACTGACACCTAGAGGTGGTACAGTCATATTCGTAATTGAGGCACACGAATATCGGCAGACAGAGGTATACTATTCATGGATACATTTTCCAGCAGCAAATGCTGTAACAAAGTACTTCCACTATTACAAAATAGAGGAACCTCCTAATGAGTACACTCCTTTCGAGGAGGTGGAAGTACCACTCAAATTCCAAGAGCATTTGCTCTTATTTGATGGCGCCCTAAAACATAATAATCACATCACCAGGCTCGGTCCTTTAGGTAGACCAGGAGCAACGTGGCCGGTCCTAGCCGGATACACACCACATCCAGACATCGATGGGATGTCTGCACCAAACCTTTTAACACAGCTAAAACAATTAATAAAAATTCATAGACAATTAGTTCAGTATGTGATGCGGACTTCAACAATTCAGCCAGCGATTAAACTTCCACAGCTGACCCCTCACCAGGGGAACACAAATAAAATTACACCACAGAACATCCAATCCTGCCTAGGTAAAGTACCGGCTAAACGGGAACAAATACCATTCTGGTTGGCACAGAAAATTACCCAAATAGAGGCGGTGTTTCCTGACACCACCCCGCTAGAAAAACACAGGATTCTGACTATCTGTCTCCCAATGGGAATCGCACCACACATAGAGGACTGTGACACTTGGGGTACAGTCTTTGCTTCCATCTACACAAAAACGCACGGTGTTCCATCCATTTCGGTGATACCAGATGTGCTAAAACAAATTCAAGACGAATACGGTCCAGAACCTGCTTTAACTCTTGGTATGAAATTACTGAAAGACTTCAAGCAGGTCTCGGCTATATTATTAGCCAACATAAAAGGTGAAGCAGCAAACGTGGCGATCCGCCAGAGGTTAAAAGAGACAGATATAGCAGACCAACCAGCTGAAATTGCCAGAATCATAGAAAAATCCTATGAGGAACTAGGTAGAGATAGTTTAGGTGGAATACCAGTAAAACCGCAACTGACTGAAAGTCCAGAAAAAATATTTTTTAATAATAATTCACCAAAAAAGAACTGGGATGGAAACAAACAATCCAATCCTAAAGAAAAGAAATTCCAGTCCAGAGGAAGGTCTCCTAGGCGAAGAGAGAAATCTCCGAACCAAAGACACAGGTCACCCCAGAGTGACCCCTCTGGGAAAAGATATAACCTTAGAAATAGGGATAATATAAAAAAACCTGATAGATATCAAGACATTGATACACGTCCCTCTCAATCTTTTCAGACTTCCTCGCAGAAATCGGAAAGAAGAGGACGATCAGAACAAAGAGAAGAGCACGCCAAGTCCAAAGACAATGAACCTGCTCAACTAAAAAAGAAATTACAATTTCCAAAAAAGAAGGTAGCCAGTATCAAGGTAGTTAACAATGCCGAGAATACTGAGGACACAACTGAAAAACGGAGAGTGGGCTCAGACAATGCTAGACAGCGCAGCAGAAGTGAGCATAGCTCGCAAAGTCCTTATGAATCATCTGGAGACAGTGGACACGAATGAATATCTTCAAGTGGAAACTGCAGACACCAGGGTTAGCAAACCTCACAAGATATACGAGATAACATTACGTATAGAGGGAGATAAGACTAGGAAAATAAGGGGACTATTTTGGGATAACCTCTCCAAGGGTTATGACATCCTTCTAGCTGAAAAAGACTGGCCACCAGAGTTTGTCAGGGAGTGCCCTCATGGCGAAGAAGTAATTATGCCTGCCTTCTCAAATCAAATTCCAATTCATAAAAAATACACACTTGCCAGAAAGTGGGCAGTGGCTCTAGCACCTGCTTTATATAAAAATCATGTAGGATGGGATGAGGACTCCCCTCCTCACAAAATCCAGTTAAAATCACAACCTACTGCACAAAGGCAGTACCCAATTAAGCAAGAAGCTAAAAAACAGGTAAATGAAATACTAGATCAGCTAGAATACCAGGGGGTGATTGAAACTTGCACCTCACAAATGAACAACCCTTTGTTTCCGGTCTCCAAACCAGACAATTCTTATCGTCTAGTTTTGGATTACCGACACCTTAACACATGTTGCAAAACTTTTGCAGTGCAAAACTCACACTGTGCTGCACTAATGAATAACATAGTGCGCAAAAAATACAAAACAACCTTAGACATCTCCAATGGATTCTTTTGTCAAAACATAGCACCAGAGAGCAGATATTTAACTGCATTCTCAGTAAATGGCACTCAAAAACAATTCTGTCGGTTAGCCCAGGGGTACAAGAACAGCCCGGGGGTATTCTCAGCGAGAGTAACAGAATTATTTCATCTATATGATGATGAAGCATTATCTTATGTCGATGACATTTACTTAACAGATGATGACTTGGAGACTCACTTGAAAAGAGTGAACACCATAATACTTGGGTTCGCTGCAGAGGGTTACAAATTCAATTTTAAAAAATCCAGAATTGCCCATCTGACAGTCCTATTCTTAGGATATGAGTTATCAAGTGAAGGCAAAAGCCTGGCTGACAATTTCCTAGAGAAATGTGTCGTACTCCAAGCACCTAGAACACTAAAAAACTTACAGTCGATTCTAGGCTTCCTAAATTTCGGAAGAACATACGTTGCAAATTACGCAGAAAGGGTCAAACCCCTTTATGATCTAATTAAACCAGATTTTAAAAGATCCAATTGGACTCAAATACACACAGAAATTTTGAGATCCTTACAAACAGACATGCTAATTAAAACAAAATTAGAAACACGTGATAACACACGCAATCTTGTGATTCGAGTCATCCCAGGGAGATGTGGATTCACATACCTGACCTCTAATGAGGGAGAAAAGGTACCAATTGCATTCAAATCACACTTGTACACAGAAGCTGAACAGAAATTCAGCAACAAAGAAAAAATTGTTCATGCAGTTCAAACCGCAATAGCTAGAGAAAAAGATCAAGCAGACGGTAGACATATCACAGTCAGAACAGCTGAATCAGCCTTTGAGGCATTAACAACATCGTGTAATTTACCAACAACAACATTGGATCCAGAATGGTTACAATGGGTGAATTCAATCACAACGGACAAAGTATACTACTACTTTGATCCAGAACTAGAAGAATTGAAAAATCTAGTATATGAAGAAACATATCCTCTGCCAATCGACATTCTGCCTTTACGACATTACGCCTGTGTAATCTATACAGACGGACATGCTCAACCGTCCGTTTGGGGAGAACAAGCATACAACCCCACATGTGAGATTACAAAAGAAGTGTGGCGCGGAGGTAAACTAAAACCTCTATTAACAAAAACACACTCAGTAGAAACTAATTCAGAACAACAAACTGAAATAATAGCATTGAAAATGGCGCTAGATAATGCGGATCGCGAATTCCCGACACTTATAGTGTCAGATTCATATTACTGCGTCAAATCATATAACAGCGATTTGCAGACATGGATTCAAAACGGTTACAAAGATGACACAGATGCACCAATAAAGCAGAAACTGCTCTGGGAACAAATAGCTCTTTTACAAAAAGAACTACCAAAGACTCACGTGACTCACTCACTGAGTCATCAGCGTGATGGCGTTCACGTTGTAGGGAATTCATTGGCTGAAACAGCCGCAGCGGCAGCCACTAAATCGGCTCCCGTAGTTCGAAAAAAGCGTACATTAAAATACATTGACGGTGAAACAGTGCTGGCGGTGAAAACGTCATCAAAAGGCGACTGCTCAGCGTTACCGATCAACTATCCACTCAATTATACATACATAATCGATGCAAACTCCGTCCCTTTTGCTCGAATCCCTGGAGTGGGGGATAGAGTGATTCCAAACATGGACAGGAGAAACTTGTTAATCGCAGACGCACACATGGGCGAGGGTCTCAGACACCTTAAACTAAAAGATTCTCTGGAAGAATTACAATCACGGTACTGGTGGCCAGGCATGAGCCTGCGTCATACCATGTTTGTAAAAAACTGCCCAAACTGCAACAGAGATCGCAGTGGGGAGAGAAACAGTTTAATACCTCGTCGTTCTACTCCAGGAAAAATCAGGAGTAAAAAGGAAGGGTTGCGATTAACATATACAGGCTAGTTCCACTTATAATGTAGATCACCAGCACTCGGCTGACGTCCGGACTGTTATACAAAGATTTGCGGGTCTAAATGGCATATACGCTAAGCGCATGCTACGTTTGACTATTGTTTTCACTCAAGCCCTCCAGCCTGGGGGGAAACATGGCCAAATGAGCATAGTCCAGCGGGAATCTTCTCACTTCCTTCCTGAGGGTACGGGACGGTGTAAAGAAAAAACCAAGGCATAAAGCAATCTATAACGGAAAGGATATTAGGTTCGGGAGCTGGGTGGGTCAAACATCTAATAAGTGTCCAACGTAGTCTCAATAACTTGCCAAGAAATTCTCTGAAGGGATTCAGTGCGTACGAATTATTATTTGGAACTAGGATGATGATCTCTGACATTGATAGTCAGACTTCAGTGGTGAAAGAAAAAACCTTTGATATCAAAGACCGTTTGGCTATTTTGCAGGACTTAAACAAAACAAGAAAAGACCTGAGCAACATAAAGTTGAAACAACAGCCAACAACCACTGAAGAACCACCACCTGTCCCAGCAAGACCTGTCTGGATTCCAAAAGTCGGGGATCTAGTCAGGGAAAAGATCGCGGTAAAGAAGGAATTTGGGCCTTCTTACAGAAAAGCAGTTCCTGTCTTGTCTGTCAACGGGACAAGATCAGTTGTACTACCGCCACTTGCTGGAAAAAAGGAGAACCGAGTTGTATCAATCGACCTGGTAAAACCACAACATGTGGCCGATAACAAACAGTAGGCCAAGTGGACTCCCAATAAGTAGCAGAACACCAAGGTTTGCTACCAGTACAGAGGTCCTAACAAAGAGGCTCATCACATTCGAAACGCCTACAGAAGAACAAGGACTATGCAGCAATGCAATAGAACTCAGACCTCTGAAAACCCAAATAAAAACATTTAGCAGAGACACACCAATCTATAATGAAGTAACAAGTGAAAATGCAAGAAACAGAAATCCTGAACCAATTGGAACAATTGACAGAACTGCATCCGGCTACTTCATAAACTTCGATGATTCCTCTGAAGGCTTCAGTGAATCAAAGACACAGCCATCATCAAAAACCTTTAAAGATAAAGCTAAGGAACTTTTGAAACAACTGAAAGAAACATATCTGATTTCTCCATGGATTGAATTTTGGGTGGGTTTTGGTGCATTTATCCTCATACTTTGGCTCATCATGGTACTTACTTTGGGACGCTTCATTGAGGGAAAATATGCTAAAATGGACACAGCAAGTCAGAAAATCAACTTGATCCTCAAACCACACACATCCTCAGACGTCGAGAAAAGAGAACTTTCTTCAGCCAACTTCACAGCCAATCCGATACCGGGTGGGGTAGCCTGGGACAACACTGACTATGAAATTTATGGTCCGGTCGAGATCCTGAAATATCCACACCAAATTAAGATCTCATTGAGTGACTTTGCAAAACCAAACTCATTTGCTGATGATTGGGACTTCGAAAGCATTAATAATATGATGTCTGACTTAGTAATGTCTGCTAAATTTACCAAACATGATTATTTGCAGGGTTCTACAAATTATGATAGTATGTATTGCTATAACCACTATGGTAACCAGTTTTTACATAGATCTGCACAACCTAGAAATGTTTTAAATTATAATCAATGGGAACATTGTGCAACACCTCCAAAAGTGAGCTCAAGAACCGTTTACGACAAATATTCATATTTTTCAGGTTTTAACACAAGTAATGCTGAAACATTTTATTTTAAATTGTCAAACAAAACAGGGACCAAGACCATGATAACCAACACAAAATTGTTATATTCAGACTCATTCTTTGAAAAAATGAATACTTTTGGTTTTGAATATTGGGACAAAAATGTTGAATTGAAAAGTGTTTGGGGTACAAAAGAATGGCAAGTACAGGGTATAGAAGCTTTGTTTAGAGCCTGCATGATCCCAGAACAAATGATATTTTTAAATGACACTGTTCAACAAACCACCTGTCTTGGCCTAGCCAAAATCAAAGATTTAAATAAACCGTCTATTCCAAAGCCAACAATGTTTAGCAATAACTCTGATACAGATGAAGAGATAGACGTAAACCATATATTAAACCAAAACAGAACACATCCTGATTGGAAACAGTGGTTGATCTGGCCCACAGATACTAATAACTGTCAAGACAGATTCCTGAACACAACACAGGGGTTCAAAATGACCAGGCCAGACCCTAGATATCCTCAAAGACATCACCCAGGGATAATAACCACCTACAGTGTGGGCAAATTATGCCTTCAGTGGCTACAAACTTCCACACTGGCAGAAATTAAGCAACACCTAACTTTACTTACTGATGGTGCTGACTTGCGTGATTTCACTTTGGGACCACGCAAACAGCGTCAAAAGCGTTTCATAGCAGCCTCTGTATATGCAGCATACAATGAGGCCTGGAAGGTTACTCAAATTGAAACAGCAGAGAGAATACGGGAAATTGACCGTATTAATTTGGAAAAATCACTTTCTGTAGTGGACAATGGGTTAATGACTCTGTCCTCCAGAATTTTTTCTTTGGACAGCATTGTGTCTTCAGCAATCGACATATTATCGCAAGACTTACTGTTATTACAACACGGTCAGTCACAATTGCGTTCTATTGTACAGCTTGGCTGGACGTTACAAAATCTGCGTTCAGGCTATGTGCCTTGGCGTTTAATCAACACAACGTCACTATTCCAAATCTTTAACCTTACTGATAGACAAATCAGTATGGCACAAAAGGGTGCTGATTATACAATCTTGAGCATTGAAAAACTCGAAAGATTACCAGTGACAATGTCAGAACGACCTGTCAGTGAATGGATAATACATGGGATAATAAATATTCCAATCTCAACCTTCAGGTTTCAATACTGCCAAAAATATATACAGGCTGGCATGTACGAGAAATTGGGAAAGGGGTACCTTAAAACAACATGGAACCTGCCCTATTCACATGCATGTGTCAGTAATAAAGGACAGAAAGTGTTTCTTAGTGGCAACAATTGTGCGATGTCACTAAGTGGCACACTTCTGTGTAACGGAATTAGTTTGCATGGAGCCTGTGAAGGGGATTCATACAACCTTTCATGTCACCAGCAAGGCGCACCTGCAACAGAAATAGAACCATTCTTTCAAAGACTCTATAATGGGAGTTACATTCTTATTGTAGACCGTAGATGTTGTAGTCTTATGCCCGGGACTCCTTATCTAGTAACTACGACTGCGAAGGTCAAGTGCTGTGGACGCTCATTGTTCCCCAGCTCCTTCCCAGACAGGGAGGCAAGGGCATGGCCCGATTTGAAAATTACTTCTATTCGAATAGATACTTTAAGCAGAATGAAAACAGTGCTTCTTCAGACGCCTACCAGGCTCTCGTCATCAAAAGAAACGTATGATCTACAAGTCGCAAGGACGACTACAGAGATACATACATTATTATCAACTAATTCCCCCATACATTTCGCGGAAATCCTGAATGAAATCTTAAATATTTCTGATACCAATGGGGTCTCAAAGGTATTTAAGACAGTATTTTCGATGGCATTAACACCATTCAAAGCCATACTGGGTATTTTTCCAGATTTCGTCCATTCGATTTTTGGCGGACTTCCCCTGATCTTGGGACTAATTGCAGGAATCCTATTCTTAGTCCTTATTTTTCGTTATGGCAACCCATGTCACAGACAAAACTCTTGCGACAAGGGAAGAAACAATCCTAGCCATTGGATACCGGGACCGGATATCAAAAATCCTGGAACTCTCCCGGCTTAGAGACCTGAACATGACTTGGTTTCTATCATTTCGACCAATGTGGCAAAGATGTGTTTTACCTGTATTAAGGTGTCTGCTATGCGGAGAAGAATGCGTGTTAGACACCTGTCTGACGCTACAATCGGATGCGCCGATGGATGCAGAAACATTGTTGAGCCCGATCAAGGTTCATGCTTTGTGCTGCCCTCAAAGGCTACCAATCCTGATGACGGCATTCGTGGAAGCTTCTCCACTACGATTGATGGGTAGTGAAGTTCAAGATGAAAGCAGCATCGAACAGGTACGACCTTCTGTCAGCAATGCGAATCAGAATGTCAATGGAGACAATCATGCACAAGAATGCATGATTACACCTATTTCCGAGTTAGTGGAACTTTCCCAGGAAGCTGTTGACAGTTTTTTCGAAAGCCTAAATGATATGATGTTCTCACCCGAACAGGAATAGAGACTTTTGAACAAGCCCGCACACGGCGTTCCCTGAATTCGGCCTTCAACTTTAAATAATAAAGTCACATGAACTATTTTTCACTCCAGTTCACGGACAGCAACTCTTTCAGAAGCCCCAATTAATTTTTTCGGTTTTTCGGGACACTTATCTTCTGCTTAAAGTAAGAAACTATACCTAAAGAACTAAGATTTCTATTTTTTAGATACTTTATAGACTTTAGCTGCCCGCTGGTATGTTCATAAATATTTTATTCTGTGATGGAATGGTCTCGAATCTTTTTTCTGTATTTAAGAAACCATTTCATGTGTAATTTTCATATACCAAACGAGCAATAATGTATACAAATGCGATTACTTTGGCATTATTCTACAGCTTGAGTGCATACAATATATATGTCTGCAATTTTTCAGTATATTTGAAGAATTTCAAAATGCATTTATGTATTTTGGGGTGGTAAGGTATACACACTACTCTATAGTATGTTGTACTATGTTATACTATGCCTAGATTCGTAAATATGTCCATAGTTAGCGTGGAGTGGGTGTCATGTATTCCTATGGGTTCTGAATCGATCCCCCTATTCCTGACCCTATTCTAGTTAAACAAACCAACAAGTTAACTAGCAGTCAGCCCATGAGGCAGAAAACCCCCATGATGCAGATACCGTTATCTGACGCAGTCACACTACGGCACAGGAACGTGTTATCTGATTAGGTCATAACGCTTGCGATCTAATTAGACAAGCAATATTCCTCCAGCCCCTGATAAGGCATACGGAGTTCTCATAACAAATCAAACCTATGACAACCTGGGCAAAACCCTGCGGCCATTGTTTTGATTTCACCGAGAATTTTAGTAAAAGAATGTGCTAACGAGCAAATCGTATGACATCTCTATTGACGTATCTATGTCCATCCTTACGTCAATCTCGGCACCTTAAAGGTATAAATATTACCGATCTTGCCATATGCAAACACACGCGTGGTGACGAGACGGAGCAGCCATACTTGCCGAAGCCAAGAGCAGAGCAGACCCCGCTGGCAGCAGCCCCGCCTTCCTGACGCGCTGAGAGAAGCTGCTTTCTCCTGCCGAGAATCCAGCACCGGCGTTTCCGGGTAGCCCTCGCAGGCAGCCTGGAATATCGAGACCAGAGAGAGAGATACCATTCCTCATTCATCCTAAACTTCCAGGTACAGAACTGAATAACCCCTCACAGAGAATTCTTTAGTTATTCACTTGGCAAAAACAAACTTAACTTAAACTGTAACTATCTATTCCCGCCCTCGTATTAGACTTAGGTCAGGTACACGGGGTAGGCGTATCTAGAAACACCAGTTGAGTACGTTTAGTCAAATGTATATGTGTATGTAATATATTTTATTCATTTTAAACATCTTATGGCTTAGAAACCATATCAATGTTTTTACAGTATTATTTTATACTGCTGCTCTTAATGTATGCACTTTACTTAACTATAAGTATTGCAATAATATCGATCCATTTCTCTTGTATGAGAAAAGAGACTGATCAATAAATAACACCTTTTTATTGAACACGCCCGTCTCTTCCTTTTCTCTACATTCTGATGAGACTAAGAATGCACGTACTGACTGAGTAAAATAATTTGCCTTTTGTTCACACGACTCTCGAGATTGACTCTTGATTAGGGGAGAGCAAAGTTGTCATGTTCTATGGTTGTCAGAAACTAAATCCCTTCTTGTCTAATCAGGGAAGTTAAGTCCTCCTTGAACATTCGAGAAAGTTTCTAGTGAACTCTGAGCTAAGCTGGCAAACCCAAAACTTTAAGTCTAGTATCGACAGTAGTAGACCTAGTTAACGTCTGGCCTAGGCCTTTACTGCTGTAGGTATTATTCCAATGCGCAGAGCCTATTGGGAAGATAGGAACTACACTACACCCTCTCATTTCCTTTCAGCGGATCGCTTGTTCCTTCCGACCGCATTCCGGCAACGGCCACCTAGCCGTCCCGTCACTGCGCAAATATGTTACTTCCATAGTGCTTAACGCAATTTGCTGAACCAAAGGGTAGGTTCCATTTTGGAAATAATTTTATCGCGTACTAGCCTAACGGGTGCGGCCCCTAATCACTCTTTCCTTCCATATCTTAGAACCTAATCACGTTGATGACTGGCCCACCATCTCTCTACAAACACGGAGGGCATTAGCCCACTCCGAACCAATTGAAGCGCCTCGACTGCTCGAAACCATCGAGCGCTAGGTATGTCCAAACCCTAACTATGTGCTCTTTCCGCCATAAAACTAACCTGGGAAGACACCCTTTGAAACTCTCTATGTTTACATTAATAGCCTGCAGTGATAAGGGAAGCCCTGTTGACACTGACATCCCGGCGCCTCTGCAGCAAAGATTTTCCCTCCCCGACCGCGCAATAGAGGTAGGCTATCTCCCCATGCCCCCGAATTGAATTAGGGCCAGAACCTAGAACCCTGTCTGAACTCGGCTCAATCTGCCCCCAAGTCAATGTTAGGTGCACCTTGCCTTCCTCAGCACAAGCACAGAGGATAGAGCATTTATCTGTAGTCACGATCTTAACACTCTCAAACACTGAATTTAGTCCAACCGCGTAAACACACGCACATCACTGCGATTCTGAGGACAATGTATGTGTTATTTCAAATGTTCACGAAATTTGTTCTTACCCACATGATGTTCACAATCACCAGCACAGCTCACTCACTGCGATTCCGAATTACAGAATGTTGCAGATGGTTAAAGCTGACCGTTCTCCTTAGTCATCAAACTGACAGCTCTCCAATTTCTCTCTATTCCTTGTTTTCTCCCCAACAGGCCTACTAATTTTTACCCCAGGCAAACCATTTATTAAGTCCTGAAGATGATCCCTTTAGATTTTGAGCACGGGATCGAAACGTCGACTCCTTTTGAGTAGACATACAGTGAATTAATGTATATTTGTATTTATATGTACTACTCCAGGCGATACTGTAAAATTTTTTGACTCTAGACAGTACCCTGTCTGCTCCTTTCTTTTGCCTGAAACACCCTTTTCTCTCTTCTACCCTCCATTCCTTTTCCCCGGTACTGCACAGGACTGTGCTTTACTACAATGAATTGTCGTTGTACAAATGTATATTGACATGTGATTCTATTTATCCGAGCTATTAAAAATCCCCTGTCCGGCTGGACAAGGATTAGAAATATATAGTAGCCTATTGTGGTCTATATAATATCTGTCTAATATTTTATATATGCTGAGGACCTTTGTCTCCTTAAAACTTAGCATACTCTCTTGTGGCAAATCTAAGAGGCCTCGGTGTAACATGGACGCCATTTATGGGTCCCCAGGGGTCGCAGCTGCGATTCCTGCCTTGCCTCGTGTGATCCCTGGTACTCCCTTTGTGAACCCTGGTCTCAGAGGTGGCAAAATCAGTGGCAGGAACACAAGGGCAGCTGGTCTTTGTGTGCTTCGGTTGGGGCTCCACTCTCCTTGTCTTCAGCCAACTTTTAAAAATTACATGAATTGTGAATAATTATGTACTAGAAAATAGAGCACAGTTAGCTAGAATAGGTCCTTCTTTGGCAGATGAGGTTAGTAAACATGCCATTAAATGTATGTTGTGTGCATACTTGCGGATTAGAGTCACTTTATGTGAGACAAAGTGAGTGTTTGTGTGAATGTGTGAATGCGTAAGTATGTGTGTGGAAGTGAAAGTGAGTGAGAGTCCGCGGCAGGTAGTGAGTGGTAATGTGTGAGTTTGAGTCTCGTTAAGTTAGTTAGAGTGAGTGAGACTGAGAGAGTAAGAGTGACTTCAAGTGAGTGAGAAAGAATGAATGTGAGGGAGTGTTAGAGATTGTGTGAATCAATGTGAGTGAGAATGAGTGAGTGACAGTGAGTGAGTACGAAAAAAACATTAAGAGTGAGTGTAAGTGAGAGAGTGTGATTAAGTCAGAGTAAGAGTGAATCTGAGTGAGAGTGAGTATGAATGAGTTACAGCTTGTGAGTAGGAGTGTTGATAAGTGAGAGTGAATAAGTATTAGGGAGCAATAGTAAAAATGAGTGCAAGAGAGTGACAATGAATCAATGAGTGCAGGTTAGAGAAAATGAATACGTGAGAGTGAGAATGAGTGTGAATGAGTGAATATAAGCAAGTGTGAGTGAGAATGTGGTATTATACATGTGAGTCTACTGTTGCCCTGGCACAGTGAAGTTAAGTCTTGTCTCATGGAGGCGGCCATGGCAAAATACTGATGCTGACAATCCTTAGCATGACAGGCACCTGTGACAAAACACTGGCAGACTGGGGGTAATTCTTGCCAAAATGGTAAAATAATAATACTGGCATACTGTAGGTAATTAGTGCTGGTGGTAGTACTTGGCATAATGGCAAAATAATGGTACTGGCAAATTAGAGGAAATTCTTTGGCTTTTGAGTACCTGGGGAAAATTGGTATAACTCCAAGGGAGTGTCAGTTTTGATTGGCTTACCACACCACAAAAGGACTTGACTATTTAAGGAGTGTCCCTTCAGAGTAAGTGTTTTCTTTTAACAAATTTATGCGAAAGTTGAGCTCCAAAATGCACCATCGAGCGCATTTAAAAAAAAAAGAGGTTTCTCTGGAGCAGGACCCCTTCCTCCTCAAACTCTCTTAGAAGAGGTCTGGCTCACTTTCTTCACTTGCTTCCTACAATTCAGGGCTAGTATTACACCCCAGAACCTTCAAAGCTCATGTCAGCCCCCTAAGATATGTGGTGTCTAAAATAGACGTGCATCTGCTGTGTTATATTAATCCTAGAGTTATTGTGGAACTTCAGTAATGTCCCATATTGTGAAGCTTTCATTTTCGTGAATCGACATCTATGGATGTGTACTTTTAAGCAACCTGCACTCCTACAGTGGCATCCACAAACAGCTTGTACTTCTACAGGGGCGTGGCCAATCAGACTGCTCTTCTGAAGAGGAGGTAACAAATGGTCTCTTCTTCTGGGGTACATTCGAGCAGCTTGTTTTCGTGACGGTGATTTCAAGAAGCCCCCAGTTATTCAGGGGCAACAACAAGCATATTGTCCAGCTCAGGCAACAAATCAGCCTGTGCTCCTGCTGCACCTACATATCACCTACACTTCTGCAGCCAGAAGCATATGTAAGTGGCCAATGCTCTGTGCACTTAATGCATCAGGTGATTCTGAGGATGCTTCTACCAGAAGCCCGAGTCTACGGTTGTCCTGCAGGGGCTCCTATGAACAGTCTAGGGTCCTGCATCTGCACCTATTTGCACCCTTCCCGACTGCTGTAGCACTTTAAAGTAGCCTGCAGTTTTGACGCATACACATGCATCTAGGGTTCAAGTCTCAGCAATGACGCTCAACATCCTGTGATTCTAGGCAAATAACTTAATCGCACCATGCCTAAAAAAAACGAGCACTGGCATAGCCAATAGGTCTCGACTTTGGGATCTTATGAGTATTTAGTTATGCAGCAGGTCCCAAAGGCAAGACCTATTGGTTGTGCCAATGCTTGTTTTTGTTGAAGTTCTGGTCCTTTCTTCAACCTTTTGGATTTCTTTTACATCCAGTTGCTGGGTTTGTTCGAGAGTTGGCATGCTGGACCCTACAGATGATCAAAGTGGGGCTAACCGAAGCCTGTAAATCTACAAAGTCATGAGCGATCTGATAAGGCTCAAAGTTCAGCTGAGACTGACTTGTGAAGCGCTCAGTTTGCTGGTGGCGCTTACAGACTTATAGGGTCTTCGGTGACGTTTACATTCAGATTGGACTGGAGGTAGTGAAAGGCAATGAGCAGGCAGCATAATGTGAAGAGGCCACCTGACCATACTCAGAAGTTGTATCAACGTCTTCAAACAAGTTCTTTTCTAAGACAGACAACCCACTCTGCAGAGACATTACTCTGCAGCATAGGGGGAAACTGACATCATAACTTCATTTCACTCAAGGAGCACCCAAAACCAGCAAACAAAGGCCCATAGCTCAACGACAGGGAGACAACTAGTACAGAAAGATATAGACACGCACAGTTCAAGGGACAGGCAAAAACGCAAGCGTTTACAACCTTGAGACACCATAAAACACCGGTGCACAGGGGACAGGTAGCTGCAAAGGAAGACTGCTCTTTGCGCAGGGCACAGAGCACAGGCAGAGCAGACAAGAAAGGTGGGAAAGAGGGGCCCATACTAACAAGGCAATATAATGTGCAGAGACCAGGGGGCTCAACAAAAACAGGTAATAGGCTGCAGGGGACATATATATCGAGCAACTAAAATGGTCTGTGGAGAAAATGGATTGTGTACAGGGAGAGTGAGTACACACATACCTGGAAAGGGAGACTGCCCTTTGTAGAGATCATAGAGCTGTTTACAGGAGGCGCAAGAAGAGACCCACGAATCCAGGCAGTGTGGTCTGTCCTGCGTAGAGTTAATAGGACTGTGTACAGGAGGCCGTGAGAAGGGACCAACATACCCAGGCAGGGGAGCCTGCCCTCTCTAGACATGACAAATCTGTGTGATGGAGGCCGTGAGAAGCGGTAAACACAGACCCAGGCAGTGAAGTTTTTGTCTTCTGTAGAAATAATAAGACTGTGTAAATGAGGCCACGAAAATTGTCACACAGAGGCAGCCACTGAGTTCAGTCATCTGAACAGATGATAGGGCTTTGTATAGGAGCCCACGAGGAGGGGATCCAAAGACCAAGGTAGGGGAGTCTACCCTCTCTAGAGATGATAGTTCTGTGTGATGGAGGCCGCGAGAAGGGTAACACGTGTGGTGCATGCGCACTACCAGGAATGTGAGGTATGTAGCTGGCACCCGGCCTCGCTGCTGCTCGCTCCCGAGCACCCTAGGCCAGGGGACAGAGAAGGCGGAACGTGCACCTGCCTTGGGCCAATTGCGTGCTGTCTTTCATAGAAAGACGCACGCAAAGGCCAATAGCGGGAGATAAAAAAAAGCACACGCACGAGCGTGTGTTTCCAGTTTAAAGCGGTGAACAACCTTTATAACGCAACTTTTAGCACGCAGTGCTATTACAACGCAGACTTTAAAACGAAAACCATTACAACGCATTACACTGGGGGGCGCTCTAGGATAGGGAATAGTTTTAATGGACTGGTGTTGGAATAGTAAATTAAACTATTCACTATCCAGCACCCCCCAGTGTAATGCGTTGTAATGGAATGCGTTTTAAAACTTGCGTTGTTACAGCATGCGTGGTTAGCCCTTACTAAAAGCCTCGCAGAGCAGCGCTTGCACGCTGGCTCAGCCGAGACCTAATGAATGTGTACTTGTGTAACGAAACTGGTGCTACATAAAGCACTCTGATACCCGATATCTACGGGTCTAGTTCGCGCTATATCAAACTCTAAAAATAAAAAAATATGCAACACCAGACAGGCTGTATTGCATTCTTATGGGACCTACAGAAGGACTGAACATCTTCAGAGGCACTCTCAAACAGCCTCTGCTCCTGAAGGGGAACGGGGAAGCAGCCTCTGCTCCTGAAGGGGCACGGGGAAGCAGCCTCTGCTCCTGAAGGGGCACGGGGAAGTAGCCTCTGCTCCTGAAGGGGCACGGGGAAGCAGTCTCTGCTCCTGAAGGTGCACAGGGAAGCAGCCTCTGCTCCTGAAGGGGCTCCGGGAAGCAGCCTCTGCTTCTGAAGGGGCATGGAGAAGCAGCAAGGGCTTCTGAAGCACCTTCACGCTGCCTGAGCTCCTACAGAGTCACTTATAAGAAGTCTGCATTTCTGTAGGACTTCTTCCAAGCAGCCTGCTCTCCTGCAGGGCCAGCCATCTGCACCATTCACTCTTGCAAGGTCGCATACAAACGCACACTTTCTTGGGACTAACAGGCAGCCTGTAATCCTGGGGTGATATCTACTTGGATGTATGTCGTTACGACGCATGCTTTTTCCACGCATGCCTTTACAACGCAGGTTTTACAACGCAAGTCGTTACAACGACTTGCGTTGGGGGGTGCTGGATAGTGGAATAGTTTAATTTACTATTTCAACTCCAGTCCCTGTGGATAGTAGTGAAGGTTTTGGATAGTAAATTAAACTATTCCCTATCCTACAGCGCCCTCCAGCGCAAGTCGTTGTAACGACTTGCGTTGTAATACCTGCGTTGTAA
The DNA here is from genome assembly GCF_964261635.1 of Lissotriton helveticus. Taxonomy (NCBI): domain Eukaryota; kingdom Metazoa; phylum Chordata; class Amphibia; order Caudata; family Salamandridae; genus Lissotriton; species Lissotriton helveticus. The sequence continues at coordinate 239,293,530 of NC_136065.1, read as the reverse complement.
AAGTACTGCGCGGAAAAAGTTTCGTTGTAAAGGATGTTTCCCATCTACTTGGAGCAGGCGCTTCCAAGGCAGCTGCACGCCAAGCAGTTTCCGCTTCTGTGGCAGCTAGCTTGTAGATCAACCTACAATGGTCCTGCAGTTCTAAAGCATCTTTAAGCAGGTAGCGCTTTGGCAGGGCCACCTACAAGCACAAGCAGTCTATGTTATTAGAGTACCTGCAAGAAACCAGAACTCCAGCAGGGACACCCAGATAACCCCTGTGCCTCAGCAGAGGCACTTGAAAGCCTCCTGTGGTACCTACATGCAGTATGTGCTTGTGACACACCTCTGAGTAGTCAGCACCCCTGTAGATGCAAATACAAGCAGCTAGCGCTTCGACCGGGGCAGCCACAAGGAAATTGCACCCTATCTGGTGTACTTTCAGGCACCCCACACTTGTGTGGGTGCATCCTGCAGTGGCCTTATAAGCAGCCAACACTCCTGGAACTGCTACGAGCAGCCAGCTCTTCTGCACGGCTCATACAAGAAGCCTGCCCTTCTGCAGGGGCTACGGAAAGATCTCTGTTCTGAGGCTCTCCTTAACTTCTGGAGTAGCAACAAGCAGCTTGATCTCCTGTATTGACACTTACATACAGCTTGGCTTCTGCAGGGGCATCTGAAAGCAAACTGCCCTCCAGTGGCCCCGACAAGCAGCCTGTCCTCTAGCAGGGGCACCAACAAGGAGCCTGATTTCCTGCAAATGGTACTGGTGGCACATTTTCATTCTTTAATATTTTGCCCTAACATGATATTAACACATATACATGCAAATGTCATTTGTAGAGAAAACGTGCATTCATGTTTAGATTGACCATCGCTATTGTAGGCTGCAATAAAATGCTCACGTGTCACAAAGGAAGACGGCAACCAATGACTATCATACATTTCCATCTTGCTCTGTGACACATGAACATTTTATTTCTAGGTGAAGCTGGGGTTCTAAATATCAAATCCAATTTCCTTTGCGTTCTTTCCCATGTGAAGATGTTTCTTTTCCTCTGCTATAATCCTGGAATGTTTTAAAAAAATATATATTTATTGAAAATACATGAGTAACAAACAGAGAAGACAAGGCACATACAACAATATGAAATGAAACAGGTTGGCGGTAACATCTGACCAGAATCCGCGGCCAAATATGAGATTGGTACTTAGCATCACATATGTACAGGGGAAAGTTAGAGAACAAATGATAGCCATCCTGGAATGTTTTAATGAGTCGCGCATTCATGAAGACCCCTGCAGAGTACAGGCTGGTCCTTGCATCTCATCCTGCTACAGACACCGAAGGTTTGAAGGACGCTGAGATAAACTGTATTGTAATTAATCTGGGAACCTAAGAAGCCTATAACTGTATCATTCCTGCTTTAACCCGATTGGGCAGTCTCACAGGAACTGTGTGTATGTGTATCAAATGTTACAATTGTGTGATATAAGTTAGTGCAGTATAGATTAGACTTCAAAGTAATTTTTGATGCTGCTTAGAGTAGAGTAGGAGCTTTAGCATACTCTACCAGGTAAAACTACTGACTTTCCCTGAGCTTTCCTTTGAGGCAATGTTTGTCCTCTAAATATATGACTTTGATTCAGTTTGAATCACATATTAATTGAAATGTACACATTTTGATTAAGTTTTGACACTAACCTGATTGATGTTTGACCTGTAAACGATTTCTCTTTTAATAAACCTTTATGATTTGAACCTTAAGCATTATCTGCCCTTTCTGTGGAGCCTAATGTGCTTCACATTGATTGAATGTATTAATTATTGACCAAGCTAAGGTACGAATCTCTAACCATCTGAGAGTGCTTTTAGTCCCAAACATTTGCACAAAGAAAAGCGCTAGCAGTAATAAAAATCAGCCTCTTATCTTTAGGCTCTTATAATTCGCTTATTCTCCTGAGGTGGTACCTACAAGAGGCCTGTGCTCCAGGGGTACCAAGAAATCTGAGTGCATTGGAGGATACACCTACAAGACACCAGTGGCACTGCAGTCTGTTCTCCGGCAGGGCCGCCTGCCCGCAGCCTGAGCAGTGACGTATCTATAACCAGTCTGAGATGCAGTAGATGTCCATATGTAGCCTGCTTTCCCGCAGAAGCACTTAAAAGTATCCTTCATTCTATTTTTCCGTCCTCCCCTCTCCCATCCCCTCACTCATCCCATTCCTTGTCCATCCCTAACCCCTGTGTGTATATTACTAGGTCTGCCTCCCAGTCCCCAACCTCCTGGGGGCAGTAGCGCCCCAGGCCCTGGCAATGTTCCTCTTGGCTATCCCCGCTGCCAATCGCAACCAGGTCTCAGTATATCTAGGCCATGTGGTTTCCCCAGTAATCCCCAGAATGAGCCGTTTCGCATCCAAGGGTACCTCAACCCATGTGACGCAAAACATTAATTCAGGGGTGTAGACCCAGAAAGCCTGTATGTGTGGGCATTCCCAGAGAATATGAAAAAGGGTACCCTCATCTTGACATTCCCTCCTACAGTGCAGGGTTTCAACTCAACCAATTCTATACATTAGTGTCTGTGAGTAGTAGGTCCGGTGTCAGCCTGCATGCCTGAGGCAGCTACTTGCAGCCAGCATTCCCAAGACCCTACACGTAGCCTGTGTATGAGCAATTTCAAGCAGCTTGCACTACAGCAGGGAAAACTGCAAGAATCCTGCACTCTTGCAGGGGCACGTACCAGTAAGCACTTCTTCCCAGGCACTTACAAGCAGTTTGCAATTACACACAGACTGCATTCTACCCGTCTGCACTCCTGCAATGGCACTGACAGCAGTCAGGGCTGTCAAGGTAAATACAAGCTTCCAGGGTTCATACAGAAGCAGCTCCTAGCAGGCGGATTTTCTGCAGGGGTGCGAATTTTCAAGCTTCTACTGTCCTCCAGAGGCAGAAAAAGGCAGCCTGCACTCATGCAGGGCTACAAGCAAGCTTTGTGCTCTCCATTGGCCCCTACAGACAGCATCCGCTTCTCTGGTGGAGTGGCGTCTACAAGTAGCCTGAACAGCCAAGGCAGCTACAAGCAGCATCCACTTCTGAGTCTGCTACAGATAGCCTGCAGGGAAACGAGCAGTATTTTTGAGCAGCCTGTGCTCCAGCAGGTGCACTTACAAGCACCATGTGCTATTTGAGTACTTTTTTTTTTTTAAATAAATATCTGGTGCATACAAAAGTTAGATAATGAATCAGTATTACATTTAAACATCACTATGTTTACAATAGAGAACATTTGAAGATAAATGGCAATAAATTCATCAGAAACACAATAATACACAGCAATATACATAGAATGTCATTATCCAATGCTGATCAAAAGCCATAAAAAGATTTTATACTCTAGCTTCCCTCCAATTTTTGAGGGGGGCCCAGATGTTCTGCCCCAGCTCCCTCATCCTTTTACCCCTTCGGGAGTATAAAGATGCTTCCATATTATGATGAATCCCCAGCAATCTTGACAGCCACATCTGAAATGAGGGAGCCATAGAGTCTTTCCAGCCCGCAGCCAATATTATTTTTAAAACAGCCACACAGATAAATACAAAGGCTTCCTCCTCCTTTTTCAATCTCAAATTAGAATCAGTTCCCAGAATCATTAAAACCAGGATAGGGTGATTTTAACCCTTAGCAGCCCCTCCCAGAATTTTTCAATCTCTGTGCCTAGCTTCCTAAGTGTACTACAGTGAAAAAACATATGTACCAAGTTTGCTGGCCTCTGGGAACATCTTGGACACTTATCATCATCTCTTTTTCCCCCACTCAAAGAGCTTGGCTGGAGTATAATATAGATTATCTAGGGCCAGATGTAGGTAGAACTTATTTACCGATTCTTAATTACCGAATTTTACCGATTCGGTAATTAAGAATCGGTAAATAAGAAGGGGGGGTATGTAGGAACATCCAGATGTTCCATTTACCGAATCGGTAAATATCTGTATTTACCGATTCGGTAAATACCGACCGGTAATGCTCCATTCATTCCTATGGGCTTTGAAGCCCATAGGAATGAATGGGGCATTACCGGTCGGTATTTACCGAATCGGTAAATACCGATTTTGACAAGGGTGCAGGGGGTGTCACTTTGACACCCTCTAGCACCCCCAAAAAAGGTTCGGGGGCCATGTGGCAGGCATACCTGCCCTAAGGGTAGGTCTGCCTGTCATATGGCACAGGTGTGCATGCACACATGTGCATGCACACCGGAATCGGTATTGTACCATCAAATTGAATTTGATGGTAAAATACCGAATTTGTAGGGCTTGTGGGACTCAGAAGAGTCCCACCTACATCTCAATTTTACCGATTCTGTAAAAATACCGGTCGGTAAAGTTACCGACCGGTGTATTTACCGAATCGGTAAAATTACCGAAATGCCCTGTTGCAATCCCCCTACATGTCGAAAGCAAAATACCGGTCGGTAAGGGCCGAATTCGGCCGTTACCGACCGGTATTTGACTACCTACATCTGGCCCCTAATGTCTTATAATGTTGAGCTTCGAGGAGCGAAATAGATTGCCTGCCATAAATAATGCTTTATCAAGATCGATATCAGGGTCACCTAGTTTCAGGGCCCAGGAGGCCTCTACCTTATCTATATCATCCCGTAACATAGGGATCAGGCCTCCGTAAATCGTACCAATCTTAGTACCCACTGCCAAAATATACTCTACAATATTAATTTTACCTCCTAGGGTGATCCGGGGCCTGATGCTATTTGAGTACTTATAACCAACCAGAAACCCAGCGAGGCCAGCTACATACAGCCTACAACCCCGCGGGGTCACTTAGATGCAGTCTGCGCTGCTGTGACACTTACAAGCAACCTGAGTTCTTGCGCACCTAACAGCAGCCTTTTCTCCGGTACAAACGCCACAAAGAACCCGCGAATCTGCAGGAACGCCCACAAGCAGACTGTACTCCTACAGCGCTTTCAGACCACCCTAACACTTGCAGATACCCCTACATGCGACTAGAACTTGTGCTGGGCACCAAGAAGAAGACTCTGCTCTCGCAGCGCCGTCTACACGAAGTCTGTTTCCCAGCAGTAGTACCTTCTCTTCTGCAAGGGTGCCTGCAAGCATTCTGCACCCATGAGCCACCAACAAGCTGCCATCCCTTCTGTGGAACTTGCAATCATCATTGTCTCCTGCAGGAGCAACTGGAAGCAGCAGTCACTTCCGGGGCATCAACAGGGAGCCTGTGCAACCATGGTACCTTCGAATAGCTTGCACTCGGGCTGGGACACCTTTAGGCAACCCTCACCTCTGCAGAGATGGGTACTTTCAAGCACTATGAACTCCTGTAGGGGTTCCTTTAAACAGTCTGCGCTCCTGCAGGGCAAGTCCCCGCAACTAGCGCTAATGTGGCACCTACAAGCATCTTGCATTCCTGTCACACAATTGCAAGAACCTGCAATCCTGTGTTCAAACAAGCAGCCTGCAGCCCTGCATGGGCATCGCCAACCAGCCTGAGCTCTTGTACAGGCACCAACAAGCAGCCTGCAGCCCTGCATGGGCATCGCCAACCAGCCTGAGCTCTTGTACAGGCACCAACAAGCAGCCTGTAGCCCTGCAGGGGCATCGCCAACCAGCCTGAGCTCCCGAAGGGACACCAACACACTGTCAATGATTCTGGGGCACCCACGACCTGCCTGAGCTCCTATAGAGGCACCAACAAGCAGTCTGCATTCCTGTAGCAGTACCCTCCTACAGGGGCAAAAATACGCGGAACTCCTGCAGGGCCACATAGTAGTAGTCTGCTCTCCTATAAGTAGTGTGCACTTCTATAGCGACGCCTACAAGAAGCCTGAGCTCCCGAGGCAACTACAAATAGATTCTGTTTTTGAGGCGCCTTGAACAGTCTGTAGAAGCACCTACAGGTAGCCAGTAATTCAAAAGCACATTTGAGCCACCTGACTACTTTAGATTTACCTACACACGCTCTGTACCACAGGGTTACACACAAGCAGCCAGAACCTCTCCATGAGAACCTACACAGCGTGCACCCTGGCAGAAGCATCTTGCACCCCTTTAAAGCGCCAACAAGCAGCTTGTACTTTCAATGTATCTACGAGCAGCCTGCGCTCTGGCAGATGGCACTGGTGCCAGGCAATGACTATAAGTAGGCTGCATTTCTGCAGAGGCCCCCACAGGCAGCAGATGCTCCTAGGTACATACAGTCGACCATCACTTCTACAGGGGTTTATTCAAGAAGGCCCTGGTCCTGCAAAGACATCCACAAGCAGTCCGTGGCACCTGCCAGCAGCCTGCAAATAACATGAGCTCCTCCAAGGATACAAATAATCAGGCTGATCCCCTGCAGTAACACCTAAAAACAACATACACCAGAGGCTCTTTTGCGGAACCCACATGTAGTTTCTAATCCTGCTGGGGCTCTTTCAGGCATCTTACATTCCTGTAGTGGCATCAACAATACTCCAACACTCCTCAGACTCCTAAAAGAAGCCAATGCACATGACAAGGCACCTGGAAGAACACTGTGCCCCATGCAATGACATCAGTAAGCACTCTTTTCCCTGCAAGGTCAATCAGCTAGAGCTTCAGGTACACTTGCAAAGAGATTGGGCCACTGCAGATGCATTAGATGCCAGCTGCCCTTCTGCAGGGTGTTCCTGGAGGCTCACAGTCAAGCCCTCTAACCTGCTGCAAAGACCAGTATCAGTATTTTGAGCTACCAAGGAAGCTACAAGCAGCCTGTCAGGGGGTACCTACAGGTGGCCAGGAACTTTGTGGCACCTACAGTCAGTCTCCACTCCTAACACGATCCTGTGCTACTGAGGCTCGCCCAAGCAGACTGCACTCTTTCTTGAGGGTCACTTACTTGACTTCTGTACTCCTGCACAGGCTTCTAAAAGGAGCATGCGCTCGTGGGGTACCTACAAGCATCCTTGCTTAAGGCACTTACAAGCATCCTGTATTCCTGCAAGGGCAAACACAATCAGATTGTGTTCCTGCAGCAGGATCTACAAGCAGCCTGCTCTCCTCAGGCACCTACAAGCAGCCTGCTCTCCCGAGGCACCTACAAGCAGCCTGCTCTCCTGAGGCACCTACAAGCAGCCTGCTCTCCTCAGGCACCTACAAGCAGCCTGCTCTCCCGAGACACCTACTCCCGAGGCACCTACAAGCAGACTGCTCTCCCAAGGCACATACTCCCGAGGCACCCACAATCAGACTGCTCTCCTCAGGCACCTAAAAGCAGCCTGCTCTCCCGAGGCACCTACAAGCAGCCTGCTCTCCTGAGGCACCGACAAGCAGCCTGCTCTCCTCAGGAACCTAAAAGCAGCCTGCTCTCCCGAGGCACCTACAAGCAGCCTGCTCTCCCGAGACACGTTCTTCCGAGGCACCTACAAGCAGCCTGCTCCCCCGAGGCACCTACTCCAGAGGCACCTACAAGCAGCCTGCTCTCCTCAGGCATCTACAAGCAGCCTGCTCTCCTGAGACACCTACAAGCAGCCTGCTCTCCTGAGGCACCTACAAGCAGCCTGCTCTCCCGAAGGAACCTACAAGCAGCCTGCTCTCCCGAAGCACCTACAAGAAGACTGCTCTCCCGAGGCACCTACAAGCAGCCTGTTCTCCTGAGGCACCTACAAGCAGCCTGCTTTCCCGAGGAACCTACAAGCAGCCTGCTCTCCCGAGGCACCTACTTCAGAGGCACCTACAAGCAGCATGCTCCCCCGAGGCACCTACTCCAGAGGCACCTACAAGCAGCCTGCTCTCCTGAGGCACCTACAAGCAGCCTGCTCTCCCGAGGCACCTACAAGCAGCCTGCTCTCCGAGGCACCTACAAGAAGCCTGCTCTCCTGAGGCACCTACAAGCAGCATGTTCTCCCGAGGCACCTACAAGCAACCTGCTCTCCCGAGGCACCTACAAGCAGCCTGCTCTCCCGAGGCACTACTCCTGAGGCACCTACAAGCAGCCTGCTCTCCTGAGGCAACTACAAGCAGCCTGCTCTCCTCAGGCACCTACAAGCAGCCTGCTCTCCCGAGGCACCTACAAGCAGCCTTCTCTCCCGAGGCACCTACAAGCAGCCTGCTCTCCCGAGGCACCTACTCCCGAGGCACCTACAAGCAGCCTGCTCTCCTGAGGCACCTACAAGCAGCCTGCTCTCCTCAGGCACCTACATCCAGCCTGCTCTCCCGAGGCACCTACAAGCAGCCTGCTATCCTGAGGCACCCACAAGCAGCCTGCTTTCCTGAGGCACCTTCAAGCAGCCTGCTCTCCTGAGGCGCCTACAAGCAGCCTGCTCTCCCGAGGCACCTACAAGCAGCCTGCTCTCCTGAGGCACCCACAAGCAGCCTGCTCTCCTGAGGCACCCACAAGCAGCCTGCTCTCCCGAGGCACCTACAAGCAGCCTGCTCTCCTGAGGCCCCACAAGCAGCCTGCTCTCCTGAAGCACCTACAAACAGCCTGCTCTCCTGAGGCACCTACAAACAGCCTGCTCTTCTGAGGCACCTACAAGCAGCCTGCTCTTCTGAGGCACCTAGAAGCAGCCTGCTCTTCTGAGGCACCTACAAGCAGCCTGCTCTTTTGAGGCACCTACAAGCAGCCTGCTCTTCTGAGGCACCTACAAACAGCCTGCTCTTCTGAGGCACCTACAAGCAGCCTGCTCTTCTGAGGCACCTACAAGCAGCCTGCTCTTCTGAGGCACCTACAAGCAGCCTGCTCTCCTGAGGCACCTACAAGCAGCCTGCTCTTCTGAGGCACCTACAAGCAGCCTGCTCTTCTGAGGCACCTACAAGCAGCCTGCTCTTCTGAGGCACCTACAAGCAGCCTGCTCTTCTGAGGCACCTACAAGCAGCCTGCTCTCATGAGGCACCTACAAGCAGCCTGCTCTCCTGAGGCCCCACAAGCTGCCTGCTCTCCTGAGGCACCTACAAGCAGCCTGCTCTTCTGAGGCACCTACAAGCAGCCTGCTCTCCCGAGGCACCTACAAGCAGCCTGCTCCTCTGCAGTACCTACAAGCAGCCTGCTCTTCTGAGGCACCTACAAGCAGCCTGCTCTTCTGCAGTACCTGCACGCTTCCTAAACTTCTTTGGACAGTTCAGCATGCAGCCTTTACTTCTGCAGGGGCACTCACTAAGAGCCTACACTCTTCAGATATCTATAAGCAGCCTTTGTTCCTTATGCTCCAACGTGCAGCCTGTCCATGCAGGCACACGTACAAGCAGCATGCACTCCTTCAGGGGCACTTACAAGCATACGATACTCGAGAGGTACCTACAAGCAGCTTGTGCTTCTTACTCACCAACCTTCTCCTGACGTTGCAATTGCAAGCAGCCAGTGTTTTTGCAGGGGCACCTACAAGCAGTCTGCTTCACAGGGCACAGACGAGCAGCCTGAGTTTCAGAGGCACCAACAAGAAGCCTGAGCTTTAGAGGCACCAACAAGCAGCCTGAGCTTCAGAGGCACCAACAAGCAGCCTGAGCTTCAGAGGCACAACAAGCAGCCTGAGCTTCAGGTGCACCAACAAGCAGCCTGAGCTTCAGAGGCACGAACAATCAGCCTGAACTTCAGAGGCACGAACAAGCAGCCTGAGTTTCAGGTGCACCAACAAGCAGCCTGAACTTCAGAGGGAACAACAAGCAGCCTGAACTTCAGAGGGAACAACAAGCAGCCTGAGCTTCAGAGGCACGAACAAGCAGCCTGAGCTTCAGAGGCACAACAAGCAGCCTGAGCTTCAGGTGCACCAACAAGCAGCCTGAGCTTCAGAGGCACAAACAATCAGCCTGAACTTCAGAGGCACGAACAAGCAGCCTGAGTTTCAGGTGCACCAACAAGCAGCCTGAACTTCAGAGGGAACAACAAGCAGCCTGAACTTCAGAGGGAACAACAAGCAGCCTGAACTTCAGAGGCAACAACACGCAGCCTGCGCTTCAGAGGCACAACAAGCAGCCTGAGCTTCAGAGGCATAAATGAGCAGCCTGAACTTCAGAGGCACCAATAAGCAGCTTGAGCTTTAGAGGCAACAACACGCAGCCTGCGCTTCAGAGGCACAACAAGCAGCCTGTGCGTCAGGTGCACCAACAAGCAGCCTGAACTTCAGAGGCAACAACAAGCAGTTTGAGAGTTTGTGGTACCTATAACATACCTATGAACTTGCAGGAGCACCTATAAGAAGGTGAACTCTTGTAGGGACCCCAAAAGCAGACTGAGCTCCAGAGGCACACACAAGCAACCTGCACCTCAGAGACACTTACAAGCAGCATGCTCTCCAAAGACACCTACAAGCCGCCTGGCTTCCAGAGGAATCTAGAAAAGGCTTTTGCTTTCAAGACACCTGCAAGCAGCGTACATTCCTGCAGGGACTTATTTTGAGTTGACGTACCCTCTTGAGCTTATAGGGGCTAACAAACAGCCTGCGCTGTAGCAGAGACCCTTATACTTGGCCTGCTCTTGTGCAGGGGCACCAAGTAGCAGCCTGCATTCATGCGGTACCTGCAAGCAGCATGTGCTTCTGGATGGAGCACTTTCAAACATCTTTAACTCATGCACTCCTCCAGGGGCACATACCAACAACCAATGCATCAGCCAGTGCTAAGAAGGTACATATAAACAGTTTGCCTCATTTCTCAAAATTACTAGCTGCTTGAACTACTGAGGTTCCTACATTAATTGTGTGCTCTTGTAAGAGGATCTATAAGCAGAAGTGTTCTCCTGCAGATATATCTAAAAGAAGCCTGTACTTCTGAGGGACCTACAAGAAGGCCTGGGTGTGATACAAATTCACTGATGACGTGGTTCAGAGTTGGCACACCCATTATTGTCCATTGGCTAGATTGGCTTTAAAAATGAAAAGTCACTGGTGACGATTTTGCTAACATAAAGTCAGCAAGCAAACTGGTGGACATCTTGAAACCTGGCAAACCTTTGTGGGTGGGGCACCGGCCTGCCCCAGGAAGCCCTTCTGACTGGCACCACTGGTCTGTGGGGACCAGGCCTCCCAGGTAAATGGCATGGCTTCACCCACCCCTCATTCTTCCTCTCAAGGGGGATTACTGGAACCGTTCAGCCTGCATGAGATCCAGACTCCTCCTCAGCTCGATGCCACCCTGCTTTCACACTTGCCCAATGACTGGGCCTTCGGAGGGTCCTCACTCCAATCCACATCCTGGAGGGATATGAGAGTCCACCTCAGTCTGCAGTCACCATGCCCTTAGGTAGGGACTGTCACCCCAGTCCATCGGATAAGGGTGCCTCTGGCCAGTGCCTTTCACCTTTCCTGGTGCCCGAGCATGGGTAGCTAAGGAGGGTTAAGCCTCCAGCTATTGTCCCCTTGGGCCTGCCGGGAAAGCTGTTTTTCTTTGACTAATAAACCCCCACAAAGGGGGGCTTGCACAACCGAGAGGGAGCTTATGAGGCAGAGTTAGTGGAGCCAGACATCTTGCAGGTCACCTGGCCAGCCAGCCAACCAGTCACCTGATTGGCCACCACCGATTAGTCAAATGGTAGTCCAGCCAGCAACCAGATGGCTTTGGCAGGCGTGGGTACCAGAGTGTCCAGGCAGCAGTCGACAACACGGCCAGTGCTGAGGAGGCTCCTTCCTAGAGCCACCCTTTGGCTAATTGCCTCTGGGCGACTTCACTGGTGCCTCCACCAGCCACCTCGTCATCCTGCTGACTTGCAAGAGATTGTGCCCCTATCCCTGTGACCTATGCTGCAGGGCGGGAGGGGGAGGCCTGCATTCGATGCTGAACATGGTGGAGGCAGCCCCACAGTGCCCCGCCCCATCACTCTTGCCAGTCCGGCAGCAGAGGGACCCAAGAGGGAAAGGGCTGCACACGGATGGAAACAAAAGTTTAGCTCAGAGAATGACTTTCAGTAGATCTCAGTGAGGTTGCTATTCTGCTATTTTTGAAACTCTGACTTAGAATCAGGTTGTCGAGGAATTAGCACAAGGTAAAACATGTACATGCAGTGCACTAAGGGCAAAGAAGGCGGAGCCCTTCTATCTGGGCTCCAGTTCCCAAATGAGTGGCTCTACACACTGGCCAGGAAACTGGCTATCCATGCCTCTGTGGTATCATTATGTTTTAGGGGGAATTCTGACTTAGTCATAATCCCACAGGTAGTAGCTTTGCCCATTGACAGCTCAACCAAGCACATACACTAAATGTCACCCGCGGTTCATCTCGTACTGAGCAGGATAACTATAGCAAGAACACATCATCAGGAGGTTAGTTCTGCTTCACAATGATAGGAAGAGCCAGCATCGAAGTTTCAAAAAGCGATGTCACTATGAACACTTGCCTGCCACAAACCAGGTATCCCTCTGGTAACTTTTTTGACACCTCCTGCTTAAAACCCAAAAAGGCAGAAGGAGCATGCTTCATGAGGCCCAGCTTTCATGGTCTGTATTCAAACTGAAAATTGAGATCAAGTGAGCTCTTGCACTTCTGCTCCGTGAGAAGTTTCTGTCTTCCATGAGTTTTAAAACACAATCAGTTAAACACACGCTTCCATGCACACATGAAAAGAAGCCCAGCATCAGCCCTTTCCCGTGCCCGTCTTCAGAGGCTTGTAATCCGCTGTGAATCTCTGCCCCTCCCCCGATGGCTGACGCTCCCGTGCCTGCAATCCCGGGCTCCGGGCCCCTTTTCCCCGGTCCACTCACTGCTCCGAGGCAGGGAGCGGCGGCCCGCGGGCGGGAGGGGCCTCCTGCAGGGAGCGGGCCCTGTGGCATGGCAATGGGGCTCCGGGGGCCGCGGGGAGCGCCGGGAGTGGAGACAATGCCAGGGAGCCCTGGTAGCCGCGTGCCTGCACCCTGGGCTGTGGCACCCACGACTCGGGGGCAGCCGGGGGACTTTTCCCAGCAGCGGGGCATGGTCCGGGCTCAAGCCCCGCATGCATCAACAGGCGGCGAATAGCTTCACATGCAGGCAGAGGGCATTCACTGCCAAGCACCGAGCGAGAGGAGACGGGCGCAGACTAAAAATAATGCTCCCCTGCCCCCTTGTTGCGCGTGCTTACTCCCCTGCCCCCTGGTTGCGCGCGCTTGCTCCCCTGACCCCTGGTTGCGCCTGCTTGCTCCCCTGACCTCTGGATGCACGTGCTTGATTCCCTGCCCCCTGGTTGCGCCTGCTTGCTCCCCTGCCCCCTGGTTGCACGTGCTTGCTGTCCTGCTGCCCCCTCATTACGCGTGCTTGCTGTCCTGCCCCCCCCTCGTTGCTTGTGCTTGCTGTCCTGCCCCCTCGTTGCTTGTGCTTGCTGTCCTGCCCCCCTCGTTCGTTGTGCTTGCTCTCCTGCCCTGATATTGGCATTGTAAATGACAATGCCATTTATTTATGTTTGAAAAACAAAAACATAAATAAAAATAATGTCATGAGCAATGCCAATAGCTCTAACTTTAAAAATGCCGAGACCATTGCATTGTAAATGCTTGTTTTTTAATTATAGCAGGAGGTGCTGGACATAGAACAGTATTATGTTATGTTATTTACCTTTGTATAGCACATAATTTGTTATTGGGATGGCATCTTAGCACTAGCAGTAGACTGTGAGTGATTTTACAAATGGTTCTCAGGTTTCTATTGCATGCCTGAGTCTGATTTGGTTTGACTGGATATGCTATTAGTAGTGTGACCGAGTCACCTTCAGTTAACTGTGGAGAAATGGGTTTGGTGTTTAATAACTAAGATCAAATGGCTGTACAAAATTGCTTGTGCGTCTTCTAGGATGGTAGTAGGAATGCAGCTTGCCCAGCAGAAGTATATATGTTGGATGTCTAGACGATGTTTTATTTTAGGTGCATGGTTACATAACCTGGGCTCTGGGGAGGGGGCGCTTACTTTCTGCAGTTTCCAAACCTTGCCCTTCCATCAACCGGTCAGCAGAATATAGGAGGATGCTGAGGGCATAAGGATGGGACAGTCAAGTCAATCATTTGACTGTAATAGGTAGTCAAACAGTGTGTGACATCACTTCCACTATCCCTTATATTTAAATTAAGCAATGTCCAAGTAAACCTTTAAGGAAGCATATATGAACAAATAAACAAGAAAAGAAAGAAAGACAGAGAGAGAAAGAAAGGAAAGAAAGAAAGAAAGGAAAGAAAGAAAGAAAGAAAGAAAGAAAGAAAGAAAGAAAGAAAGAAAGAAAGAAAGAAAGAAAGAAAGAAAGAAAGAAGAAAAGGCCTTAGCCTGGCTATGTTCAAGTGCTTGAGAACACAAGGCTATGCCAACAGATGGAAACATTTGAACGTTGTGATGAGGGTAACACTTTATAGGTTCGTGCCAATCCTGAAATTCTATTTTGTAGGCATAGGGCAAAATCAATATTTAAAGAGGCTCACAGGAGAGCCGTGAATTCTCTACTTAAAATCAGAGAAAAATAAAGGCCAGGCCTGTGAACACTTCCCAAAGAATAATAAAACAACCAGGTGAAATGAATATACTGGCGGCCCCAGGGCTGTGGCTTGAACACGAATTAAAGGGCTTAATATTTGTTCTACAGGTCTGCAGTGAAATAATAGTCACAGCGTCAAGCACATGCCCAGGCCATTAACCAGTTAAAGGCCCTTCTGGGCCCATCCTTTCTCGTTATTGGTGAAATAAACGCCATAACATGTTTTCATCTCTTCAGTTGCGCGCGCTCTTGTTTCCATCATGACTGACGTCCGTCTCGCGCCGTGCTGAACGTCGTGTACCCGTCAGCGCGGCAGATGGGCTCCGCAGTCTCCTCGCGACGGCAGAGCTTGTGCTGACTTGTTTACTCTCAGCCGATAATTGGTTTCTTGCTATCACTGTTGTCGACGATGTTACTAGGATTGGGCTCATTTGGAACAGCCTTATCAGTGCTTGAAATGGGATACAAATAAGTGCCGGTGCTCATCAATTTGAGGAGTGAATAAGAGTGGGCAGTTGGGGGCGGGGCTAGAGGCGGAGCTAAGCGGCAAGCATTGAATGGAAGTGGCATTTTCTTGGTGAGCAATTTTGTATGACAAAACCGAAAAATTCTTCCTATGTGCCAACGCATACATCTGTTATGTTTGTACTTTGAGGCCAATTCAGATTGTGTCTGACCTTTTGCAGATTACAAGTCACGCATTTTCTCATCGTGCAACAGGCACTGTGGGCAGTTTGACTAAGAAACCCTAAGAAGGATAGACCTGTCTCTTTTGGCCTCCATTCTTTAGAGTACACCTTCCATCGTGCATCTTAACATTTTTTCTCTCTGTTGCCTCCTCCACTTTTCACATTTTAAATATCAAAAACTGAAGTCCCTGAATCAACCCATAGGAAAGGGAACATTTCCAGTCTGATCATCACCACAGTGCAGACTACACTACTGCCTCAGTCACCATCTCCTATACAGCGTGCACGTGCACGTGCCCACCCACCATGGCCAGTCAAAGCTCCTTCAAAGGGAGCACAAGGTGCCTGGCGTGAGCACTGGGTAAATTAAGTGATTACAGGGAACTAGAGTGGTAACATGTGTGATGAGGGACTGAAATAAAAGGTTGAGATGAACGCAATAGAGTGTGTTGAGACCAACATATGTCAGCGAAAAGAGAATGAGACGAACCATGGCCGGGGGGGGGGGGGCTACCAGCATAAGCAAGGCATGCGCAAGGTAGCCAAGGCAAACAAAAAGCGCAGATGAGCCTTGCACTGTCTAGA
Organism: Lissotriton helveticus; assembly: GCF_964261635.1. NCBI lineage: Eukaryota > Metazoa > Chordata > Amphibia > Caudata > Salamandridae > Lissotriton > Lissotriton helveticus. Next base: position 239,277,858 of record NC_136065.1, on the reverse strand, counting down.
TCAGGTGAGAACTAGGTGAGTGAGGTGAGGAAGGATGGGCCAATTAAGGCAGGCTTACTAAATCAAGCGTGATTGGTCAGTGTAGATTGGAAGAGTCAAGGACAGCTTGCATGATGTAAGCAAGGGCTGGCAAAGGCAAATACAGGGGGGGTGAGTCAAGCATGGGCAAGCACATGGTGGTCTAGAGGATGACCAGTTGAGTAAAGCAAGTACTCTGGGTCTCTGGAAGAGGCCAGCACAGCTTGCGTAAGGTAAGATGTGCAACACAAGTACAGTCTGGATAAATCCACAAGAGTGGGCACAAGAAATGTTAGGAGACAATAGGACTTTGAAGTAGTTTTTTTATAGGGTGGACCACGCCTCCTGGGCATCAGAGCGATGAAAAGGAAACGTTAGTACGATTTTATAGCATTTGGATGTTCCCTAAAACATCCTACAGGATAATACATGTGAAGAGAGACAATGGAAAAACATTTTGGCTTCAGAAAAGAGTTTCATATGGAAGGGGCATGAAACAGAAGGTTCCACCTCTGATTCTCTTTTTTTCAAAACAAGGGACCACCAACAAAATACTTTATGCACAGCCTGATCTCTTCAGAGAACAACAGAGCCTCTGACTGTAATACAGACCCTTTGTCTTGCTATCTCTGATTAAAAAATAATAATAAAGGGGACACCCAGTGAATCTTGTCAAAATAGATCTCAAAAGTCCCTACGTGACATAATCAAACATTCTATACTATCTTTTTCTTTAGAGATGCTGACCTGGCTAAGAGGACTGTTATTTCGCTACACTTAAGAGTCCCTTTAAGGATTGGGGTAATTATATTTACAAAAATAAGCCAAAAGCCCCAAACAGGGGAGAGGATGTGGCCTAACGGCTAGAGTGGTTTACCTCGAAGCTGGGGAACCAGGTTCAAGTCTCAGCAGGGGCGCTCAACATCTCCCCTTGCCTACCAAAAATGAATTTGTCCGTCTGTAATGTAACTGGTGCTCATTGAAAGCGCTCTGATACCTCAGGTCGAGTTTGTGCTTTATAAAACTCCCCCTAAAAAGGAAAAAAATCCATCACACTTACTGCATACTCACAGGGTGTAAGAGCAAACTGCTCAAGATAACCTATGGTGTGAGAGGCTAGGTCAAGACAAAATGGTTTGAGGAAGTGCCTGAACATGAAAACAGAATGTGAGGAGGTCACACCTGGACACGATCTCTCTAGGCATAAGGATCAAAGTATGTGTTGTGAGAGTGTGCATTATTTTGAAGACCACTCTTTTTCAAGCCACTCAAGTCCCTGCATTTTCGTGCCAATTTTCTTGCCCATCTACTTCGGCCTCTCAAAATCCATTGGATTTTATGCAACCCCTTTTTCTCAGTGCAAGGGTAATCTGATTATTATCTGGTCCCTGTTTATCCCCTAACATCCATGCATGATCACTTACCAACCTCTTGCATTTTTTGCAGTATTGACTCATTGCCTGCTCTCCTATGACTGGGGTAGCTTTACCTTGTGTTCTGCGGGGCATCTACCTCTCAACCTCTGTCTGATAAATCCAACAGGATGGCCCCACGATGCCATTGCTGCATCTGGTTTACTCCGATATGGTTGGGCTCCATTAGGTAGGTATGAGTCTGTCCTCACGACTAAACACATTTACGCACACATAGTCACCCTTCAGATAAAAACCTTACATTCATGACCACTCGCACACAATTTCATTCAGAGTTCTAGCTTGTATATTTACCTTATGCTGATGGCCTGAAAACCTGGACTCAAACTGGTCCTTCTGGACCTACGTTGGGAAACCCTTGTCCACAATAAGCCCTCAAAAGTCATAAAAAGTAAGATTCATGCACACAATGAAAGGCAGTCAAACATGAGACGAGGTTGCAGTTCGGAGTTACTTTTTCACTGGGCAACCAAACTGAAGACATTCTTACAGGCAGGGGAATAGGTATACACCTGTTACAACGCATTTTTTACAACGCACTACCATTACAACGGAACTTTTACAACGCAAATACTATTACAACGCATTTATTTACAACGCATGTTTTTACAACGCAGGTACCTTTACAACGCATACCATTACAACGTAAGTATTGGTAAGTATATAATTATATTTAAAATGTTATATGTTAGGTTTTTTTTAAAGGGGTATTTTTAGGGTTCAGGGTCAGTTTTGGGTTTTTTGGTAAAGGGTTATTTTTAGGGTTCAAGGTCAGTTTTGGGTTTTTGGGTAAAGGGGTATTTTTAGGGTTCAGGGTCAGTTTTGGGTTTTTGGGTAAAGGGGTATTTTTAGGGTTCAGGGTCAGTTTTGGGTTTTTGGGTAAAGGGGTATTTTTAGGGTTCAGGGTCAGTTTTGGGTTTTTGGGTAAAGGGGTATTTTTAGAGTTCAGGGTCAGTTTTGGGTTTTTGGGTAAAGGGGTATTTTTAGGGTTCAGGGTCAGTTTTTAGTTTTTGGGTAAAGGGGTATTTTTAGGGTTCAGGGTCAGTTTTGGGTTTTTGGGTAAAGGGGTATTTTTAGGGTTTAGGGTCAGTTTTCAGTTTTTGGGTAAAGGGGTATTTTTTGGGTTCAGGGTCAGTTTTGGGTTTTTGGGTAAAGGGGTATTTTTAGGGTTCAGGGTCAGTTTTTAGTTTTTGGGTAAAGGGGTATTTTTAGGGTTCAGGGTCAGTTTTGGGTTTTTGGGTAAAGGGGTATTTTTAGGGTTCAGGGTCAGTTTTCAGTTTTTGGGTAAAGGTGTATTTTTAGGGTTTAGGGTCAGTTTTCAGTTTTTGGGTAAAGGGGTATTTTTTGGGTTCAGGGTCAGTTTTGGGTTTTTGGGTACAGGGGTACAGGGTAAAAATAAAATAAAATTAAATTTAAATTAAATTAATTAAATGAAATTAAATTAAATTAAATACAATTACATTAAATTATATTAATTTTAAATAATTTACAATTAAAAAAATTATATATACTTACCAATACTTACGTTGTAATGGTATGCGTTGTAAAGGTACCTGCGTTGTAAAAAAATGCGTTGTAAATACATGCGTTGTAATAGTATTTGCGTTGTAAAAGTCTCGTTGTAACGGTATGCGTTGTAAAAGTATGCGTTTTAACGTCATACATCCAGGGGAATATAATGCCACAGCTTTGTCAGTAGGTGGACATCATAATTAAGGCTCCTGGTTTTATGGTATTTATGTTTTTGACATTTCTGTCTGTATTTATCCATATTTATTTTTATGCTATTTTTATCTGTATCTATCCATATTTATTTTGGGTTTTGTGAAACACTGATGCTGAAATTAGTGTATTTCCACATTTATTTTAAACGATAAGTATGCAATCATGCTTGAATGCCTGCCAGGTTTCAGTGCTGTGAACACCTGCTGAAGTTAAATCAATGGACTTATGTGAAAACATGCACATTTCAGAATCAGCCTTGTGTATATCTACTGCTGTTAAAAACTCTTAACCAAAATCCCTTTCTTTTTTAACCCCCTTTCGTATCAACCCACACAGCTATTGACTTGGCAGTCATGGTAGACAGACTTTAGAATGACTCAAAAAACAACCTAATTTCCCCTTTTATCCATATTAAAAAATAAAAACAGAGCCGGAAATAAATATTTTCTGTCTGTATTTATTTGTAAAAATCATTAAAAACGGAAAACAGGGAGCCCTAATCATAATATAAAATGCTTCTCTGCAGACTACTCGTTGCCCCAAAGATGTCTTTTGGTGCTATTTTCAAATAGTTTGTTAATTAAAAGAATAAACCACACAACTGCAGACTCAGTTTATGCTCCGAACCACTAGTCTGTCGAAATGACTCCAAAGTTCTGTTATTGTTAACTGGGTTTTATTGTTATTGTTATTGTTAGGTCTCTCTCTTTACTTTGGCACTTTTGAACTATTCTTTGCAAATTTTATTCGTGTTTTTAATTGCGCTTGACTAAGAAGCGTTTTAATTATTTCCCCTGAAATTTTAAACTGTGTGTTTGTCTGCGCTTGATTAAGAGGCGCTAGAGACTAGAGACTCCCTTGGCGCTCACAGCGCTTCATGCTCCTTCCCCACTCCCCTACCTCTGGACCGCCCTCGGCCGAGCATTGACGCCGAGGGCTGGGATCTCGATCTTGGCAGCCATATTGGGTGTGGGCCAGGCGGATCACGCGCTCTAGCAGCGCTATAAAAAGAACGGTCATGACTCCGCGCAGCGGATGCGTACTGCGGACGTGCCGGATCTGCGCCAGAGTCGCGCCAGAGTCCTGCCCGTCTGCGCCCGTCCGCACTCGATCGGGCTCAGGGACTAGGCACTCTGGTAGGCGTTTGTCCTATTCTGCAAATGACCTCCTTTTACTGGACTCAGATGGGCACATTGTAAACTCTACAACACTGTCCATCTTAAAGGAATGTAACATCCTACGTTCTTCTAGTCGAAGAAACAATTGCCAACTATCTCCTTTAAAGCTGGCCACCTTAAATACTAGGTCACTCCAGAAACATCATTTGGAAATATTTACTCTCTTACAGGATGAGACCATCGATATATTGACCCTTACCGAAACTTGGTTGGGTGAAAATTCTTCCCCCGACATCATATCTACTCTCCCAAGTGGATGTGATATGATCTGGCACAATCGTCCAGACGACGCTCGAGGCGGAGGTGTAGCTATTATTTTTAAAAAACAACTAACTGTGGCTAAGATCCTAGCTGAAACAATAAACTCTGTAGATCTACTTGGTGTAAAAATCACTTTGAATAATTTCTGTTTTATTGTTCTCACTGTTTATTGCCCACCACGAAGTACTTTGGCATTTAATGACCTTTTCTTCCCCATTGTATCAGACATATGCACTCGATACAAGAAAATCCTGGTGACAGGCGATTTTAACGTTCATTGGGACAGGGCAGACAAAGATCTGCCAACACGTCAGTTACAGACCTCCATGACCACATTAGGTTTTGAACAATTAGTGGAAGCCTCAACTCATATAAAAGGCCACACTCTCGATCCAATCTGGACTTCTATTCCGGAGGTGGCCCTTACGAGTATTGTACCATGTATTTGGTCCGACCACCATCTACTCTTGTGTGATGTCCCATTGGACAGTCCTCAGGTCAAACTCCCGTTAAAAACTAAAAAAGTGCGTCAGTGGAAAAAAGTTGACTCGGCAACCCTCACCGATGCCCTTTCCAAATATATACAACAGTCAACGAGTCCACATGACATTCTAGATTTAGATCAAAACTATAACACCATAGTGGTGAGTCTTAGACAATCCATCGACCAGATAGCCCCGGAAAAGACACAGAAAATAAAGGGCGCGGAAAAAGGAGCCCCTTGGTTTACCCAGAGCCTGAGGGATCAAAAAAGAAAGCTTCGCCATCTTGAGAGATGCTGGAGGAAATCTAAAAATGATATAGACTGTGAACTTTATAAATCATCTTTGAAGATGTACAAAAAATTGATTGTATCAACTAAAAAGGACTATTATGAAACCCGTATAACAAATGCAGTAAATGTCCAAAAAGAAACCTTCAAAATTTTAAAAGAATTAAGTAAGAAGGAGGAAAAGGCAGATACAGTGATAGATTGTAACACCTTCCAAGCCTATTTTCTTGATAAAGTAGCAACCATTCTGGCAGATATTAAGAAGGATATCCCTAACATACCTATTATTTTATCGGCCCCCCAAATTCCTCCGACCTCTATTATTTCTAGATTCCCCAGTATAGACTCTACAACTCTTAGACAACTTGCCATCTCAACTAAATCAGGCTCCCCTGCAGATCCCTGCCCCCCTGGAATCTTTCGGATGGCGCTTCCCGCTCTGGAGGACCAGATTCTAGACCTGTTAAACAACTCCCTAGATACAGGCACATTACCAGCTAGTTTTAAAGAGGCACGCGTCAGACCCTTGATAAAAAAAACAGGGTCTGATCCGACCTGCTTGAAAAACTATAGGCCAATATCCCAGCTACCCTTTCTGTCCAAGATCCTTGAACAGCATGTATTAAAATCATTGTCACCTTTCCTGGAGTCATATCATCTACTCCAGGAGCGGCAAGCGGGGTTTCGTGCCCATCATAGCACCGAGTTAGTAATGCTCTCGGTGCTGGATGAACTTAGATGCATGGCTGACAGTAAAAAACCAAGCGCCCTGATACTTTTAGATCTGTCAGCGGCGTTTGATACTGTCAGCCACACCTTGCTGCTGGACAGACTGGTTGTAACTGGGATAAAAGATCAGGCCCTCCAATGGTTAAAATCTTTCTTGCTAGAGAGGACCCAGAGGATCCAACTAGCAGACTGTGTCTCTGAGGTGGGTGTCCTGGAGTGCGGAGTCCCGCAAGGGTCCGCACTCTCGCCACTCTTGTTTAATCTTTATTTACAGCCACTGATAGATTCCCTGGTGAACATGGGCTGTAAGGTTTTTAATTATGCCGATGATACTCAGCTGTTGCTGATTATCGACAATACTACATCGGCTCAGTCCACGGCCCAGAATATACTTCCGTTCACGGTGAGCTGGATGACGAGGAATCTACTAAACATTAATCCTGATAAAACAGAGGTCCTGGTGGTTTCAACGGCCACCTCACCTTGGAATGACCTGTTCTGGCCTCAAGAACTCGGACCGACCCCAAAACCATGTTCTAGTGTAAAGAGCCTTGGTATCAAGATCGACCAGGAGCTCTCAATGACTAGCCAAGTATCCGCCGTCGTTGGAACTTGTACTAACTTGATAAGGCAGCTGCGAAAGTTAGTCCCCTTACTCTCTATAAATATGCTTCGAACCATTGTTTCTGCAACAATAGTTTCCAGGATTGACTATGGGAATGCGTTATACCTAGGTCTGCCAAAAAATGTAATCAACCGCCTGCAGGTCACCTTGAATGATGCAGCACGGCTAATTTTTAGATCATCCAGACAGACCCACGCTTCCCCATTATTGCACAGGCTACATTGGCTCCCCATAAAGCAAAGGGTGGAATTCAAAAGCCTGTGCATCACCCATAAAGAAATTTATGGGCAGGCACCTGCCTATATAAAAGAGAGGCTTGAAGTTTACAATCCCAAGCGAGCCTTAAGATCCTCCAACTCCCAACTGCTAGCATGTCCGCGCTTTAAGTTGGCAACTAAAGGCGGGAGATCCTTTTCAATCCAAGCACCTCAAATGTGGAATAAGCTACCTGAGGCCCTTCGCAAAGAAACTAATCTCCTCTTTTTTAGGAAATCTTTCAAGACACTCCTTTTCAGAGATGCCTTTGGGTCCCTATGAGTGAGGCCGACAACTTTTCCCTGTTGATTTCCTTTCTGTTGTTGTATCTGTTAGAAGCGCCTTGAGACCTGACGGTGATTTGGCGCGATATAAAACCCAGTTAACAATAACAATAACAACAATTGACTGCCCAGCAGAAAGGTGATCAGCCCGTCAGTGCAAAGCAGCGGGTGTCACCACACATGTGCAGTAGCTCGCATGGAGTACCACTGTTCATCGCCTGCCATCAACGCTAGTAAAATAAAGACACAGCCCTCGTTTACTAGATTATTGCATAGAACAGCGCTGCAAAGCCTTCTGCTGCGCTGCCCTACGTGAAAAAAAAGGGCAGGAACATGCCGTATCTATAAGATATGGCGCATTCCTCTCCTCTTAGACTACACTGGTGCTCAAAGGGCAGGAACCGTTGCACCATGGTACAAGGCTATCCACGTTGTACGGATGATTGTTTTTGTGCAGAAAGGGACACCTTCCTACACAAAAACAATCAATGGAGGCGATTTCCTCTTTCTATGTGTGCTGATGATTGCAGCACACATTGAAAGAGGACACGACTAGGAGGAACAATGTTATTTCTCCTCGTTGCGCCTCCCCTTAGGCTTTTAACGCATTCCCAGCTTACAGCTTGTTATAAATCTAGGAATGTGTCAAATGCCATTGGCGTTACGTGGGTACACCCACTGTAACGCCCATAGCATGCTTCGCCTGGGCAGTGTGAGGCAACGCAGCGACTTGCGCTATGTTACCTTACACAATACCTACAAGACCATGCAAAGCCATGCAGGGTGGCTTTACGTGGCCTCATAAATATGGGTATGCCCAGTGCGCTTCGGGATCGTCATTAAAAGTGACGTTGCGGTGGCACACAGAGGCTTGTAAATGAGCCCCACAATCATGAAATAATCACCCCAGTTACAATTTCTACCTCCACAGGCGGACCATTAATCCCCAAAGACCAGTGCCTGATTAACCACCTCCTGCCTCGGCTGCCTGCAAACAGATAACGGGAGGTGCACTCTCGGGTGTCAAGTTGTACATACATTAGATTTCCTTTTCCTGCTTTTCACAAGACGTGGTAGGGAACAGGCCTTGTGTCACACACCTACAATGTAGTGTGATTGACTGTGCAGGGTCTGATTGGACCCTGCACTCACAATCACAGACGGTCGCAGGGCGTCCAAAACCCCAAACATCCCAAAAGATGAGCAAATGAGTCTCTGCTGAATTATTCACCAGTGACTCCATTCAGGGCTACACCGGGTCCCTCACTCCATTCTGGCAGTCTTCTCTTTTACAGCTGCAGTTGAGCAGAGCACTCTCTGGGCATCTGCACAGTCACGAATACCACCAGGTCTGTCCTGCCTGGCTGCCCACTTCCGGTACTGGTACTCTCCTTGGCCAAAGAGACATTCCAGTATTCAATGGGAAAAAAATTCAAAAGTGGCGATACTCGGTACTGGTGAGTACCGTCTCATTTAAAGCATTGCTTATCGTTAAAGCTGCACTTAAGACAGGCTCCTTCCGTGGAGACAATTTCATCCTCGCTTGCCATTGAGTGTGTTGCATCCTTGATGCCTGTTGCTGCCTTGGCCAGTGCTTATTTGGATGGAAGGTGTATGCTTGGCATCCAAGATAGCATCATCATCATTTCATTTAGAAGAAGGACACGTTCAGGTCATGCTGAAGATGACAGTCATCAACACCAAAGTGAGTCTTTCTTGGCTATCTAAGCCTCTGGTGGTGAGGTCCGAGTTACAGCTCTTCAGAGATATCTCCTCTTGGAGGTTGGACAGTTTGGTTTCTAACAAGGTCTTGACACAGAAGTGTCTCTGCTACACAGTATGGAGAGTCACCTCAAGGATCCCGACCACTGTGGGATCTCGCGCCTTGTGTATACCCTTGAAGGATTATCGGTTGCTTCCAAGGTCAATGTGCCCATATTTAAGTGATTTAGATGGTTTTCTTCTGGAATCCATGGAGAATTTACTTCAGCCCACAGTCGTGAAGATATTTGTAGTGTCTCGCAGCCTGTTCCCCTCCCTCTCCGTTATTTTTTAATATTGAGACCCTGACACTCATAGGTATGCTGAGAGACCCAATGAAACACAGACTTAGGGGAAAGACCTGTCTGCATGCATAGGGCACATAGTGGCAGGGTGGTAGAGGTCCAACTTTCTATCAGGTCTTTTGTTGTATGTACCAGCTCGGAAGTGCTTCCCCTGGGCACTTTACACCTCCACAGGGCCATAGTTCCTATAACATAGTGTAGGGTTTGAAGTTCTTGACACAGTAGCCATGTAACATCTTTCTTCTGTCTTTAATATTCTGGTTAACCTGGTCTTCCTGTGCCGAAGAAACATGTCCCAAGTTCCCTAACAGTCCATGTTATTAGATGTTTCTGAACAACAAACACTCAGCTGCTTGATAGGGGTTCACCCAGAGCAGTACTCCTTTGATCATGGGCGTTTCAGGTCCCCGTGACACGCCTAACGGTTACTGGCAGCTGACCTATATACATTTGATACATGTCTTTTTATTTGCCCCCAGCGGTGTAGACTTCCTACAGGCTATCCTTGTGCACAAATGTGCAGCCTAGCTCTTAAATCCTCCCCACTTTAACAGTTGTATATGAAGCAGTGCCTGAATGTATAGGGGTTGGGTACCCACAGTTGGATCCTCATTTGAGTAGGTAGCCTCTCTGGTTGCTGGGTGTTTGACAGATGTTTTGGTAGACAGAATGCTGTCCCTCATTCTCTGCAAACCCACCCTGCACAGCTCTCTTTTCAAGAACTGCTGCAGCTTGTGTAAAGCCAAGTAAATGTGTTTGGTTTGAATTCACTTAACATTCAATACAGCAGGGAGAGCTCTAGAGCTCTTTGACTGTGTCCACCTTCCCTGAATCCAGTCTGTTCCTTGGAGGTCATCCTGTGGCCTGAGAGAGATGATACAAGGACGTGGCCTCAGTTCCACTCAGACACAAAAGAGATGGGCTGCATCTTGTGTCCTGATTAAGATCCAAGAGCCTGATTGGCTGGAAGGCTGCCTGGCTCCAATCTACTAACCAAGTGAACAGTATTTGCTACCTACTGTTCTTCAGGAAAGCAGGATGACAGTGCACTTCTGGAACCCTACATGAAGAATGAACTTTAACATGATTAGTTCTTCCAAATATTTGGGAACATTTTTGAATATGAGTGGAAGTGGCCTTTTGGATGGAGCACCACTGTATATCTATCTATGCTGGCTGTATCAGCTCAAAGATCACATTTCCACCTGAAGAAGATATATATGCTTGTGCAGAGAAAGACCTGCACAGGAGGCTGGCTATATTGGCTCTCACCCCAAAGAAGAAGCAAATATGCCCTAGGTTTGAGGAAAAGGCATGCTGGTGTTGCAACCCTAGAAGATGCAGAGGATATCTTGATTGGCATTCAGAGAACCTATCTTGATTCCGGTCAAATTTTCCATGTTTTGCCAAGAGGGAACTTTGCTTCAAAGACCATCATGATTATATTTATCATCACTGCATGTGTTTATCTCTAGAGAAGCAGAACAGAAAAGGCTTCAACACCTTTTCTAAATGTGAGTAACAGCCTGGTGCATTTGCTCTGGCAGATCATTCTACAAATGCCTCGTCTTGGTTGAAAAACACGTCCCTTCCTCTAGCGTATTGTACTTTTAGAGGGACATTTTAGTATTCTTTTCTAGACCTAAAAGTGGATGTGTGTGTAATCACTTTAAACTTGTCTCTGGCATCTAGAGGGTGCCATGCCATGTACTCAAGACCCTTGGAAATCCAATTTGTCCAGATTGGAGACGTGAGACTGCTGTCCTGTCCAATTCAGGTTTGTGCATGCGCACCCCGATAAGGAGTGCAGTCAGTCACATAGCTATTCTGATGATTGCTGTGTGAGTGTGATTGCTTGAATTCCTTCTACCCAAAGCATGAAGTTATGTGCTGTCCTCGGAGGGATGCTTCCTGATGTTACATTCTCTTAGGGCCTGTGACTTTCATAGTTGTCCACCATTGCACTGACTCCTTGTGACTAGAAACCCCATTGTGGGGCTGCCAACATCCCTGTGATGATTGTCGCTATTTGATTAGGCACCCGATGACTGCAACCTTCTGCTTCTGCAGTGACTTGGATCCACCAGGTGGTGAGCGCCCCCTCGCTCCATAACCATCTCCTGCCTTGTGCGAGAGCCAGAACACGCAAGGTTATTGCAATCTCTGAGGCACCACCACAGGCTTATCGACCGCTTTCAACAGAGTATGAGACTGCTGCACTCCAATGGCCAAAGGACTGCCACCTGGAGAACCAATCATGCAGTGCAGGCTTCCCATGCATCAAGTAAGACTGAAACCTGTGAATACTTGTATCCATTTGTAAGGCCAGCCACAGTGATTTGGCTACTTTACCCTCACATTTTAGTTTGGGACAACTCTATAGAATAGGGATAAACAATTTAGTACTGAGAGACCATTACTCAGACTCTTACCCGCATTGTCCAGGATTACATTCACTCAGAAATTAAAGCAACGCAGCAATCCACCGTTCTGCCCTGCATGAAAGGACACTTACTATAATACAGCGCTTTACTGTCCTTTCCTATCACTGGTGTACTTTTAGCTGCAGTAGCGGCTGGCAGGGAACGGCGGTGGAGAGGTGTGGGGTTGGTGGAGGGACACAACTAAATACCCCTCCCCCCCAAAAAGAACTCCTTACAGCCGCCGTGACAGTCTTGCGGTCGTCATGTCTCCTTCTCTGGTGAGTTCCGGAAGCAGAAAGCACCCAGGCCCTCCTAAGCCAATCACAACGCTGTGATTGGTCTGAGTGGCGTGGTTCGGCGTTCAGACAGGTAATGGGAGCCTGTGTATGTTCCTCAACAGGCTGTGCATTACAGCCTGGTGAGCAACATGCAAAGTGCGCTCAACTGTGTAGCCAGCCGAAGACGGCTAGCCACACTGTCATGCGTACTTGCAATGTGCAAACCAGTCTACCCCCTGTGCCTCTAGCCCCGACCTGCCCCGCCATAGGCAGCCCCGAACCTACGAAAAATAAAATGATAACTACGTTATTATCATTTTCTTTCCTTCTCTGAGAGCAGTGGTGTGACGCTCCTCTGCCTTAGCGCCCATGTTTGGCTACCCTGTCATGTTGCAAGGGTGCCTGTGTTGCACGCAGGATTGTTTTTGTGCAGGAAGGAACACCTTCCTTCACAACAACAATCTTCAAAGGCATTCTCCTCTTTCTAAGTGTTCTGTGGAATGCAGCACACTTAGAAAGAGGAAACAACGAGGGGAAATAAAGATATTTCTCTTTGTTGCACCTCTGGTCGGGAGGTTTACATTTCTAACACATTTCCAAGTCTACCAATGTTGGTACATTTGGGCATGTGTTAGAATCCATGGGTGAATGCGTGGGAACACCCACGATCCACCATGGCATGCCTCCCTGCTGCTGATTAACACAAGGCAGAAATTTACATGGTCATGCGTTACTCTGGATTTATCAAGCCACTCAGGGCCCTGCAAGGTGGCCTTGCAATATATTGATTATTCTCATTTAGGTTTTGTGTCACCCTTGTGTGGCGCATGGGCGATGCAAACTCTTGATAAATATGCCCCTAAGTGTTTATACTTAACCCTTTGCCCTATAGATGCATATACATTATTACAAAAATGCCTCCCCAGGATATCCCTGGAAATGAAGTTGATGAGAGTAAAAAAGTGGGTACTGTAAATAGTGATGACTCCATGGAGAGAGTTTACTCTATACCACACTATTAGCAGACAGTGAAACTCTCATGAGAAAAACACCACAAAATATTAAAAATGATCTACTAAGAACAGTGTACAATCTATGCAACACTGACCAAAAACAGAAACTACATGCTCAAAATAACGAATGTCTGTAGGTGGTAAAGATCATAATATCTGCAGATTTCATACTGTAGTGAAAACTTCACAGATAGCCCATCTTCCGCAGCAAAAGAAGCACATGTACATAGGTTATTACCTGGTGTACACAGTATTCTATGGTATTGAGAAATTGTCATGCTGAGATGATTCTGTCTAATAACACAAGGCTGCTTCCAATACTGCATAGAATGTTTGCCCTGTTGGAAACTTTTTCTGCAGAACCAAAGACTCTGTGTGGAACATACTGGACACAAGTTGTCAGCTGTCATCTGCACACAGAGTTACTCTTCAATACAAAGATTTATACCGTGTTCAATACCTCTACACACCTATGATGCATTAAAAGCCCATGCGTTTTGTAAACAGTTACATCCATTAGCTGGACACATGCGGTACAAAAGTAGGTAGAAAAGTGATATGGTAGTTACCCACCACTTTGTAAACAAACTAGTACTCTCATTGGATAATGTCATCAGCGATGTCAGCAGTGGTGTCATCAATGACGTCATTTGAGATGTCATCAATGATGTCACAAATTATGTCATAGAACATGTCATAAGGGTTATAATGTGTGAGGTCATAAGCAGTGCATGGTGGGGGCACAAGTTATAGTTAGTTCTGCTAACTCTAACTGGTGACTTTCTGTGTTTTTTTTAGTTCAAAATGTTAATGTTGTCGCTGATATATTCACCTGACTACAACGTTACTTTAACTTTTGTTTTTGTCAATGAATTTCTAAGGATTTTTTTTAGATAACAGATCGTTTTATCACACCTAACTATAACACTACTTCAACCTTTGGTTTTTTCAGTGAATTTCTAGGTTTTTTTAAACTAAAGTTATATTTATTCCATACATAAAACCAAACCCCCGCCGCGCACCGCTTTCGGCCATGCATGGCAGCGGACTTTCCACTGGGCCTAACCTGTGGCCAGGCCCTGCAGCAAACCCCCCACAAGCAGCCAAGCCCACGCTGCGTACGGCCTTTGGCCAGGACCTGTGGCCAACCCACCAAAAGGGAGGTGACCACCCTGCAGGCAACCCAACCTCACGTTGCGCACAGCCTTTTGTTGCTAGCCGCGTGGCCCCTCCTCTTTTTTGTAGGTTTCAGCCCTGGGGTGGGCTCGCCTGAGCCTGTAATGCCTTAGGGATGGGGGCCCTTTGGCCCTCTCCCCTTTAATTAAATAAATTTGCCCAGGGACGGGCGCCCCGTGCCTTTGAAAGTTTGAGTAGGGGGCCATGCGACCCTCCACACTTTTGTACACATTTTGACTCCAGGGAAGGGCTCCCAGAGGCCTAAAATGGCTTGAGGAGGGGGCCACGCTCCTCTTCCCCTTAATTTACCAATGCAGCCCCAGGCTGCCATTTTGTTTTTTACGGACCATGGCAAAAACTGCCTTTCGAACATTTTGGCCCAGGTGTGGGGGGGGTGGAGTCCCTCTGGGTCTCCCCTTGGGGCCTAGAGGGCAAGGTGTCCCTACCCTGCCCCTTTGTATCATTATTTTTCTCAAACTTCAGGGCAGGGGACTAAGTCCCTGAGTCCTGTAATGGCTGCCAGCAACATTTTTCTGATGTTGCTAGCAGCCAATCAGAGCGCTTGCACCCGTGGGAGTCTGACTCCTGAAGGAGCCCTATTGGCCCAAGGGAAGTTAAGCTCCCTGGCCAATCAGAGTGTCTATTTGTGAATTGGATCCAAATATTTTTTAGCCTTAATATCTCAAAAACGACTGAACGAATTTACACCAAATCACAAAAAGCACTATATATGGATTACAATGGCTTTCTGCCAAATTTGGTGTAAATCCGTTCAGCAGTCTTTGCTGTAGCCCTGCCTAAAGTAGTCTATGAAGATGCATGGGGAATTTGTATTTTGGGATCCCCTCGTTTCTAGGTCCGGCTTAACAGATCACCCCAAAACTTTGCTTGCACATACCTAGTCAAAAAGTAACAACGTTTTGAAAAGTTTTGTGGCGATTCATCAAACTGGGCCAAAGTTATTAGCTACACAAAAACCACTTTTCCTATGGAACAGTTGACCTAACTATCATTACTCAGTTGCGATTCATGCTAAGCTGTGAAATGATAAGAGCCTTTTACCACTCCAGGCACAGTATTACAGCTTTGGATTGGTAAAATACCATCCAAGCTAACCTGAAATGAATAAAAGCTACCCCTGACACGTGTTTCGCTTTCATTTCAGCTCTTCAGAGAAGTTTAGCTTTCTTCAGACACAAAGGAGCAAATATACATATAGGGTATATAAATATGGCAGACAAAATGATCTTCCCAATAACCGAAATTCAAGTAAACTTTGACTATTCTTCCTGCTCCCTGATAGTCAAAGCATAAAGAAGAGGATCTTGACATTTTCGTGAGCTTGCAGTAGTATCTAGCTCTTGTGATTCAGTGGACAACAGATATACAAGGTTTGCTTAGAGCTCATTCTCAGGCACACAGCCTTCAGTTCTATGCACCAATCAAGTAATACTTGGAAGAACTGCACAAAAGGGTATATCCTTCAGAAGGTGACCTGGGAAGAAATTCTAGTATGGATGATGCTCTCATGAGAGGGTTTTCATTGACTTGTTGATGTTAAATTGAGATCTTTGTATCTTGTCTCTTCACTTAGTTATATTTGGCGATGTGTACACGTAAGTGTGGACTGTGAAACGACGCTGCAGGCCAGACTGCAGAAACTATATCTGGCTTACTTCAAAGTATGCACTGGCTTTGTGTCAGGGTGGGGTTCCAATTTCAGTTATCCTGGCCAACAAGCAAACATCTGAGTGGTAGTGCACTGCATCCATTTGTGCAACAGGACAATATGTGCCATTCTTACTATAATTATGTAGCAAGTAGATGATACTAGTTTTGTTCCAGGGTGTTTGTGTACACAGACAGGCTGCTTGTCTGTTACTCAACCAACACTAAGAGGGGGCAATAAAAACAAGAATGGAGTAAGCTACATGCGAGGGAAACAAGGAATTAGGCTTAATAGATATCTGGCACGAACAGCACTCAAACGTGAGGTCATAAATATTATTCGGCCAGATTTAATGTGGCCTCTGGGCTAGATAATTTTTTTCATTTATAAATCTCTACAGCATGTTAGCATAAGAGAGTGTCCCCCGAAGTTACCGTATCTTACAGCTGCAGTGCTGCAATTCAATTGCAGAATCAAGAACCAACTGTTTAGATAGCAATTAGACCGAACATTCTTATCAGAAAATTTGTTTCAGAGTAACATTTGAGAATTCATGCCACAATTTTTTGAGTAACTTTAATGCACCATTAGCATTCATGTGCCTTCATCAGTCTGCATGAGATGTTCTTGTTTTTAACTCAACCATCTTCTTAGATGAATTGTACTTTGCAGCATCTTTTTACAACAAGGACAGGTTTCAAAACCAAATGGAAGAATGACAAGCGTTGGCATAGCCAATAGGTCTCGCCTTTGGGACCTCATAAGTGTTTAGTTATGCAGCAGGTCCCAAAGGCGAGACCTTTTGGCTATGCCAATGCTTGTTTAAAAGAGGCCTCTGTTCGTCCTTAGGAGCAGTGCCTGACAGCCCTTCTCATCATAGCCTAATTGCACCTGCCACCATCATGAAAAACTATTTGGCCAATCATGCTGATATGATAGCATCATGAGCACAAGTTGCAGTGGATTCAGAGAGCGTGGACCTTTTAAAACCGAGTCATTGGAGAGAACGTTGTCACCGCCCGAACAACAGAGAAATTTTGAGACCAAAGGACCGGCAGAGGAGTTTTTCTGAAGAGAGGAGCCTCCTCTATCCTTCTGCTATCATTCCATATCCAATTAACTGACTAACCTATCCACCACTTAAAATGTACTTGCATGTTTCACTATACTGATTCAACACTAATCCTCTATGGGTCCCGGAGAAGCGTGCAACTCGCCGAAAAAGCGCTTCGACGCCTCGTTAGGGGTAGTAAGCGCTATATCAATGCAATTACAATACAATACAAACCGTGAGACTCAGACCTGGTACCGACAGCAGTCTATGATGCGGAACCGATTGTGAAGGGGAGAGAAGACCGGGGAAGAGAGCCTTGTGCTGGGGGGAGGGGGAGGTAAACCTCGGGTAGTGAATGATTGAATGAGGAAGTGTTGAGGAAACAATGCGTCCTACATTGGGGCGATAAGATTTCCCCCGCCCTGTGGTGGCGCGCTCTAGTCTATGCACGTCACGTTGCTACGTGACGTGCGGCGGCCATCTTGAGGGACTGCGCGCGCAGCGCATTAGGGAGCGCGGCAGCCGAGGAACCGGAGCGCTGGCTCGGCGCTCTTCAGGGAACCATTGTAATACAAATAAATAGCTGTTAACAAGCCACACTGGGTCAGCGGTTTATTTACATAGAGCATCTTTACAGTGGCGACGAGGTCGGGATTCGACCAAAACCTTCAAATAAAGAAAAAAAAAAAAGGAAAAAACGACGAAGGGCATCACACCCACCACGTGGCAAGGGGGTCACAGCAGACCCACATCCACGCAAGCACGTGGAACCAGCGGAACCCCAGGCAACCTGTGTCACCAACGGAGAAGGGGACCGGACAGCTGAACAGCAAACCAGTGCAGTGTCCCTGGAGAACCACCGGGACTGTGGTCACCACAGGAGGTACTGTACCCTGAAGAGCGCGGCAGGGCCATCTCTGGGCACACATACAGACAAGAGCAGAGTGACCCCATAGCAGCCAGGCAGCGCGTCGCAGTCGGCCCACGTATCCACGGAGGAGCCAGACCTGGCTACCATTAAGGAGGGGGAGGGGGCTGACGCTGAAGGCCCCCCAGTACAGACCAAGGAAGAGGAGACGGATAACACCCCAGGGAGCCCCACAGGGAAAGGAAACAGAACGACGACGACCAAGGAAGAGAAAATGAGCGCCCCTGCGGGATATGCCATAGCACCGGTCCAGTTCCTCCCGAAGCCAGGAGAACCACTGATGAAGTGGGAGGACTGGCGCGACTACATAAACAACTTCATAGAGGTCCTAGAGGACGAAAATGAAGAGTCCTTCAAACCCAACAGAAAAAAACGGATCTTATTACTAAACCTAGGGCCAGAGGGACTTAGAATATACAAAAGCCTGGTACCCAAACCGAGAGATGACTCGGACGATGATGTATATGCCCATGCGATCGACGATTTGAATGAACACTATCGGCCCACGGTATGTGTATCAGTTGATAGATTCAACTTCCAGCAGAGGAAACAACGCGCCGGAGAGTCGATAGAGGAATATGTAGCGGCCCTGAAGAAACTGGCGGCCACGTGCAGGTATGCCCTGTGGGAGGAAGAGTTTATTAAAGACCAAATAGTTATGCACACGACCAGCACGAATGTCCAGGACAAGCTATGGGCAAGTGGGGATACCACACTCAAGGACGTAATGGTCATTGTCAAGAGGGCTGAACTAGCACGGAGGTGCGCTGACGCAACCAAGAAAGAGCCGCCAACTGCCGCCATCGTGAACAGGATACAGGAAGAGGAACCCCGCAAGGATCAGAGTTACAGAGGCGCTACATGGAAGGGTTCCAACAAATGGCAGGGCAACTCCGGATCGCAAAAGAAACTGGAAGGAAGTGGCAACAAGAAAACGTGCTACAGGTGCGGAAGCTGGTCCCATGAGGCACACGACAGAAGATGCCCTGCGTTCAGGGCCAAGTGTCTGCACTGTGGCATCATCGGCCACTACGAGAAGGTGTGCCGGAAGAAAATGTCCAAGGGCGTGGTGAAACACATAGACCAGGATGGAGAAAACCAGGAAGAGACGGGAGAAGAAGAAGTCGTCACCGTGTTATGCATATACGACCAGGTCATGAGCATAGAAGGGAGAAGGACGACTAAACCCGTGTTGGAAATGAAGATGGGAGGAGTAACCATCAGCGTAGTGGCAGACACAGGTTCTCCTTTCACGATAATACCAAGAGCAGTGTGGGAGAAAACATTCAGACCAAAGATCGGACCGGAGCTGGAGAGATTGGACATCCGACCAGTCACATATAATGGCGATCGTATCCCAATGGTAGGATATAGACTCTTGAAGTTTGAGTTCAGAGGCAGATCGGCGGAATGCAAGTTGTACATCTCAGAGAGAGGACCGTCCGTTTTAGGGTGGCTGGACCAGGGCGACCTGGGAATCAAATTAGACCCGGGAGGCAAAGAACAGATTTTGCTCACAGAACCAGAAACCTGGCCCAATCTCGAAAGATGGAAAGAGGAATACCCAAGAGTGTTCGGAGGCACAGTAGGAAAGCTGGAAAAGTTTCAACATAAGATCATACTCAAGGAAGACGCTGTTCCAGTTGCCCACAAGGTGAGGAATATACCCATAGCGGTAAGAGAGGCGGTCCAGAAGGAGCTTCAAGAATTGGAGAGCAAGGGAATAATTGAGCCTATTACCTGCGCAGAGTGGCTCGCACCCTTGGTGGTAGTCATGAAGCCAAATGGAAAGGTCAGGCTCTGCGTCGACCTGAGAGAGTTAAATAAGAACATTGTCGTTGAGAAATTTCCCCTCCCAAGGATCGACGAGATGCTAGCAAAGACCAGAGGAGTCAAATGGTACTCCACCATCGATTTGACCTCCGCGTACCACCAGGTAGTATTGCACCCAGACAGCAGGAAACTCACGTCTTTCATAACCCCATTCGGGTGCTACCAGTTCCGCCGCATGCCGTTCGGACTGGCCTCGGCGGCTGCGGTATTCCAAAGGTTAATGCACCAACTGTTTAAGGACTTAACTGGCATCCAATATTTCCAAGATGACATTCTGATAATGGGGCGAGACAGGATGGACCACAACCAGAAACTAGGGAAAGTGTTGAAGACCCTGGAAAGCAAAGGCCTCACGGCAGAATGGACTAAATGCCGCTTGGGACTAGAATCGGTGACTTACCTAGGTCACGAGATAGGGGTGCAGGGTATTACACCCAAAGCAGACAACGTAAAGGCAATTGCTGAAGCTCCGCCCCCCACCAACAAGGAGGAAGTCAGGTCGTTTTTGGGTATGGCGGAGTATTACAGTAAGTTTGTGGTTCACTTTGCCTCCAAAACGCACAATATGAGGATGCTGACTAGAGAAAACACCACTTTTGAATGGACACCAGAGGCACAACAGGAGTTTGATACCATTAAGAGAAACGTCACGGGAGCAGTGCCACTGAAAGGATATGACCCACAAGGTGCCACGGTCCTCACCACTGATGCCAGCGACAAAGGCTTGGGAGCTGTGCTCATGCAAGAACGAGGACAAGGTCAGATGGAGACGATTAGTTTTGCATCTAGGGCATTGACGGCCACCGAAAGCAAGTACAGCGTCATCGAAAAGGAGATGCTGGCGGTAGTGTGGGCTACAGCGAGATTTAGGCAGTTCCTATGGGGCACCAGATTCCTGCTCAGAACAGATCATAAGCCATTAGTAAAAGTGTTAACATCGAGTGGGCATGCCATGGCCACGCCCAGGATTTCGAAGATGTCCCTAAAACTACTCGAATTCAGGTACGACGTAGAGTACCTCCCAGGGAACCGAAACCGAGTGGCAGACTACCTGAGCAGGGCAGCAGCAATGGAGCCTGGAGAAGAAGACCCCACGGACCGCACAGAGCTGGTGGCTTTGGTGGGGGATCAAGGCAAAGTCATCGACTATAATGAATGGGTTGAAGGATATAAGGCAGACAGAGTGTTGGAGGAAGTGAAGAAGTACATTGTAACGGGATGGCCAGAAAAGAGGCACGTGAGTGAAGATGTCAAACCCTATTATGAAGTCAGAGAAGAATTATCAGTGGGGGATAGAGGAGTGTTCACATACAGAGGGGACAAGGTAATCCCCCCCAGGACACTCGCAACCCAGTTACTGGACATACTACATGAGGGCCATCTAGGCATTGGGAAATTGAAGTTAAGAGCCAAACAAAATTACTGGTGGCCAGGCATGGACATAAGAGCGGAGAGGCATGTCAGAGAGTGCCCACAGTGCCAGGGAGCGGACAAATCACTCAAGCCCCTGCGCCCCGCGCTGGGACAGTTCGAGACCCCACAGAACCCGTGGGAGGAATTGTCTATAGACATATTAGGACCCATCCTGGATAGCCAGGGCACGCAGAAGTATGTTTGTGTCCTCATAGATAGATACTCTAAATGGCCTGAGTTGAAAGTGGAGGAGACCATGGATACGGAGAACATCCTGAAGTTTCTGTCAGACACCTTCGTGAGGGAGGGCATACCCAAATCCATCTTGAGCGATAATGGCCCCCAGTTCACGTCAGAAAGGTGGAACAACTTCATGCAAAGGAACGGCATAGCCATTAAACACACAGCAATCTACCATCCCGCAGGGAACGGCTTGGTGGAAAGGTTTAACCGAGTGGTGATGGGTGCCGTACAAGCAGCGATTTCCTGTAATAAGGATTGGGAAAGGGCCATAGAGAACATGGTATGGGCTTACAGGATCACACCAACTGGAACAGGATACAGTCCATTTCAGATACTGAGAGGACGAGAACCTTTCACCCATGACAATCGGATTTGGAAGGAGAAAGTAATCACCAGTGAATGGTCCCCGGCAGTGGTACGGGCTAACCTAGAAAAGGCACAATCGATATACACCAACCACTACAACAAACGGAGAAATGTAAAGGGGACAAAGTTGGAAAAGGATGAGTGGGTAAGAGTAAAGTTGGCAACACTACAGAAGAAGGGAGACAGTAAATACAGCAGGCCCATGCAAGTAAAGGAGGTGTATGATCGTGCGGCCTTGCTGAGCGACGGCAACGTGTGGTCCCAAGACCGCATGGCCAGATGTAACAAAGTTGTACAATGGAATCGACATGGAGCTGAGTGGGACGATGGAGAAGAGCCGAATGCAGAAGAAGAGCAAGGAACCGGCGAGCAACGTGGAGAAGGAAGTGGTGGAGACGAACCCAGAGAGGGTAGAGGGAGCGTAGAGGAGAACATGGCGGAACAGAGAGAGGAAAGAAGCGATGAGGTACCGAGTCAAAGGTCCCAGGGAGGCCACACCCAGGTAACCAGGAGTGGAAGACCTGTGGTGAGACCAGCAAGGTTCCAAGATTTTGAAATGGACAATTGAACTGTAAGTGACTTCTGAACTGTTTGGAAAAAGGGGAGATATGTAGTGGCGCGCTCTAGTCTATGCACGTCACGTTGCTACGTGACGTGCGGCGGCCATCTTGAGGGACTGCGCGCGCAGCGCATTAGGGAGCGCGGCAGCCGAGGAACCGGAGCGCTGGCTCGGCGCTCTTCAGGGAACCATTGTAATACAAATAAATAGCTGTTAACAAGCCACACTGGGTCAGCGGTTTATTTACATAGAGCATCTTTACACGCCCCTTTCCAAAATTTCTGGGAAAGTCTTTAAGTAGGGAAAAAAACAGCTAAAATCTAGTAAGCGCTCAAGGAAACACAGCAGACCTACTCCACTAGACATGCTCACTGCTGTCAGAGCTTTCACGTTTCTCGGTTCCATACATGAGTAGCTTATCCAGTCTAGGTTTTTTGTTTTGCATTCTAGAATTTGCAGGTCTTTTGATCCCATTATAAAACTAGGAATACAGTTCTCAGAATGTAAAGAATAAACACAAATTGGGTGAGCTACTCACGCATTGACCTGCGAATCTTGAAAGCTCTGTGCCTAGTACACTTGGGTTCCAGGGCGTCGGGTGCCTCCTCCCCCTTAGCCCCCCCCCCCCATCCCCGCATTAGCAGCTACAGCAGGGTGGCATGGGGGTTCTTTAGGGGTCTCACGTGTCTGCAGCTTGGCAAATAAAAAGCTCATTATTAACTATCATAATGGAATACAGCAACAATAGAAGAGCACAGAAGAACGAAAGATGGGTGAATGGAAAAGATGGAAGAGTGACAAGAAGAATGGATGGATGAGTGGGTTGATAAATAAGTGGGTGAATGAATGAGTGGGTGGATGAATGAGTGGGTAGATTGATGAGTGTGTGAAAGTATGAATGGATAGGTGGATGGACAGGTGAAAGGATGCATGAGTGAATGGATGGCACAGTCGATGGATGGATGGTTGTTGGATGGATGGCAGGCAGAGTAGATAGATGGGTCGATGTATGACAGAATGTAAAGGTGAAATAGTGGACATGAGCATGTAGATGGAATGGTGAAAAAATGTATAGCTGGAAGCTAGGATGGAAGAGACTTACCAGCTCTTCTAGGGAATGTTGGGCTCACTTGCTTGGTGCCATCAAAGTGTTAGTTCAAAGCAGGAGGGGTTTAATTTTGTGTCTAATCCCTTGATTGGGTTAAAACTTTTTGTCCCAATGGTTTCAAATACCCAGAGCCACTAGAACTAAGCAATTGTACGGCTGAGGAGTTTTTCACTTTAGAATGGATGTGCTGCATTTGCCACATAATCTATCATCTGCTGCATAATCTGCAGATTTTAACAAACAAAAACAATTCTAGTTTAAACGGTTCAAAAGTTACTAAAAACAGCGACATGTGTTGCCACGCAATGGAAGGCCTGTAGCAAAGGTTGACTGCTTACCTTTCTGTTGCTTATTGCAATTTGATTTGCTACTAATGACGTGCAGCCTATGCTCAGAGTGTTAAGAAGTGTAAAAAATGACAAATAATGAAGTCATACTGCCTCAAAATATTTACCCATTACGCCACATAATTTGGCTTTTGTGCCGCATTATTTAATCAATTCTGCTGCATAATGTGACCCTCCCATGCCGCATTATTCAAGTGACCCTGCAAATACCTTTGTTCAGTCGGTGAAGATAAATTCAGTTAATAACTGAACAACAAAAATAGGATTCTGTTATTATGACGTCACTGCACGAAACTGGAAAATAAACGGACAAAGCTGGTCTGATCTTCATGAGACGGGACTCACTCAAAGCTGAACAACGCCGAGATATGAAGCGGGCGATAAGCTCCCGAGAACACTTGGGGCTGACAGCGGGGGCCCGCTCACCGAGCCGGGCATGGTTCATGTAAACTAACAGCTTTAAAATAAGCCTCGCCTGAGTGTCTTTTTACGACACTATTTAAGCCTTGAAACCAGTTTTATTACACCTCACCTGCCAACACTGTCACAACAAAGCCCGGACAGATAAATGGAAGAAAGCCAGCAGATAAAAGATGAAATGTCTCGTGAAGAAACATTTTCTGTGACCGCCCGATTAGCTGCAGTCTGTGTGGAGCAGCATTCAGCAGTTAATGTCACAAAAAGTGAGAACATTAAATAGGCCTTCAATACCTTTTTGGAATCGTTCCGGCCCATTCCCTACACGATTCGTGGATCTGTTTCTACGTCACCTCGGAGTATAAAGCAATGTAACCAGGCCACTTTTCAGTATGCCCAATTATTGAAACCACAGTACACCACATAGCATTCGTTTTTTGTTGTTGTAATCTTTTTATTGTTTTGTAGGCATTAAATAAGATACAGGTACATAGCATAGTTCAGCCGTATTACAATAGCAAACGATTTACATGCTACAGCAGTACAAATAGCATTCCAGGTCAGGGCATTATAAGAAGATTAATACGCAGGCTACAACGGGAAAGCTAATCACCTCTGGTACCAGTGTATGTTCGTTCACCTTTCTCATAACTGCGACTCTCAGGTAATCAGAGGCCTCCATTGAGACTGCAATGCTGCCCAGGCCAGGGCTTAATTTGCAACAAAAAAAATAAGTGCCAGGGCTCTCGTCAGGAGGTCACTGCACCTTGTGCCGCACATTGCCCCTACCAGTCCTGCCAATGATAGTAAAAACACAACTACTAACATTCACACTCCTACAAGTGTCACACTTCTACAAGTGTGACGATTCAGACTATTTAAGGCGCCTCAAGCTATAAGAATGGCTTGGGTAACAGTTAATATTTATTGTGTTAATAATTAACTATTGTTGTGGTCATCTCTAAATTAGCCAAACAGTGCCACCTTCTGGCATCCTGCCACAGGCCCAGGGCAGATAATTAAGTGCCGGTGCTAAGCACCGGAATCCACTGGCTCAATTTAAGCACTGGCCCAGGCCTAGTGGATGTTAAACAAACTACTGTTGACGCGTAGTACTGGGCGCAAGAAGAAAGACAATGGCAACTGGCCTTGGTGAAGTGTAATTATGAGGGGGTTAAACCAGGGTTAAAATATGAACTATTGCCCAACTCAGGTCGCTCCTGCCTGCTTCCAATTTCCCCACCTCGCACCACTCATTGACATTTCTGATGTTGCACGATTAAACTTGTACATCTAGAGTGTGTGTGGGGTAGGTAGTCTTGTATTCAATCAATTAATCATGGCATTTGTAAAGCGCGCTACTTACCCGTGAGGGTCTCAAGGCGCTGGGGGGTGGGGAATGCTGCTACTGTTCGAAAAGCCAGGTTTTGAGGAGTCTTCTGAAGGTCAGTAGGTCTTGGGTCTGCCGGAGGCGGATGAGTATGGTGTTCCATGTCTTGGCGGCGAGGTAGGAGAATGATCTGGCACCGGAGGTCACTCTTCGGTTGCGGGGGATAGTGGCGAGGGTGCGGTCGGCGGAGCGGAGCTGACGGGTGGGAGTGTAGAAGCTGAGTCAGCTGTTGAGGTACGCTGGTCCGGTGTTGCATTGTGTGCATGGGTGAGGAGCTTGAAGGTTATCCTCTTGTTGACGGGAAACCAGTGCAGGTCTCTTAGGTGGGGTTTGATGTGGCAGCGACGGGGGATGTCGTGGATCAGGCGTGCGGAGGCGTTCTGGATGCATTGGAGCCGTTTCAGGAGTTTGGCCGAGGCTCCTGCATAGAGGGCGTTTCCGTAGTCCAGTCTGCTGCTGACGAGGGCCTGGGTGACCGTCCTTCTCGTTTTGGTGGGGGTCCACTTGTAGATCCTGTGGAGCATGCGGATGGTGTTGAAGCAGGAGGAAGAGACAGCATTGACCTGCTTTGTCATGGAGAGGGTGGAGTCGAGGATGACCCCTAGGTTGCGTGCATGGTCAGTGGGTGTTGAAGCTCTTCCTGGTGCTGTCGGCCACCAGGAGTCATCCCAGGCCGAGGGGGTGGGTCCGAGGATGAAGACCTCAGTTTTGTCGAGTTTAGCTTCAGTCAAATGTTCCTCATCCAGTCGGCTATGGCCTTCATTCCTTCGTAGAGGTTGGTTTTGGCGGTGTGGGGGTTCTTGGTGAGGGAGAGGATCAGCTGGGTTTCAGGAGATGATGTTGTGGTCATGCGGTCGGGCGACGTGGGTGAGCGGTGCCATGTAGATGTTGAACAGCATTGGGCTGAGGGATGAGCCCTGGGGTACACCGCAGATGATCTCAGTGGCTTCGGAGCAGAATGGAGGGAGGTGGACGCTCTGTGTTCTGCCGGAGAGGAATGAGGTGGTCCAGTCCAGGGTCTTCTCTTGGATCTGGGCCTCGTGGAGGCGTGCTTGTAGTGTGTGGTGGCAGACCATGTCGAAGGCGGCTGACAGGTCCAGGTAGGATGAGGGCCGTGGTTTCTCTGTTGTCTGGTTGGGCCCTGATGTCATCCGTGGCAGCGATGAGGGCGGTTTCAGTGCTGTGGTTGCTGCGGAATCCTGACTGGGATGGGTCCAGGATGCTGTTCTCCTCGAGGTAGCTGTCAGTTGCTTGTTGCCGGTCTTCTCGATGACCCTCCTCGGGAACGGGAACAGTGAGATGGGCCGTATGTTTCGGAGGTCTTTGGGGTCCGCCTTGGGTTTCTTGAGTAAGGCGTTGATCTCGGCGTCCTTCCAGCTCTCCGGAAAGTTTGCTGTCTCAAAGGCGATGTTGATGGCTTTCCGGAGATGGGGTGCGATGGTGGTGCTGGCTTTGTTGAAGAAGTGGTGTGGGCAAGGGTCTGACGGGGATCCGGTGTAGATGGTGTTCATGATCTTGATGGTGTAGTTGTCATTGATGTTGGTCCAGGAGAGCAGGCGGTTGGTGCGGATTGTGGTCGTGGGGGCGGAGGTCTCAATGGTTGCCGGGGCAGTCGTGGCGTTGAAGCTTTCGTGGATGTCTGCGATCTTGCGGTGGAAGAAGGTGGCGAGCGAGTCGCACAGGTCTTGCGATGGTGGGATGTCGTTGGTGTTTGTGCTGGGGTTCGAGAGTTCCTTCACGATGTTGAAGAGCTCTTTGCTGTTGTGTGGGTTGTTGTCTAGGCGGTCTTTGAAAGAGGCCCTTTTGCCGGATCTAATGAGGTGTCTGCGGGTGGCGTTCTTGTGGTCTGCGTAGCTGTCTGGCGTTCATTCGCAGAGCCAGATCTTCTCTAGCTTTCGGCAGGTATGCTTGGAGGTCTTCAGTGAACCAGCTGGCTTTCTTGCTGGTGTGGCTTATGGAGGGTTTCTTGAGCAAGGCGAGGGTGTTGGCGCAGTCGTTGATCCACTGTCTGAGGTTGCGTGCGGCGGTGTCGGAGTCGGTGGGGTCAGAGGGTGGGCTCTGGGCGAGGGTGGTAGTTAGCTGGTCTTCGGTGACTTTGCTCCAACAGCGGCGGGGCATCTATTGGGCACGGTGGTGCGTGGTGGGTTTCCGGAAGGTGAAGTGTATGCAGCGATGGTCGGTCCAGGGGAGTTCGGTGGTGTGGCTGAAGGTAACGTGGGAACTTGCGGAGAAGATGGGGACACGCGTGTGTCCGGCGGAGTGGGTACGTGTTGTGACGAGTTGTCGAGTCCGAGGTTGGCGAGGTTTTCGATCAGGGTGGTGGAGTTGGTGTTGTTGTTGTTCTTGAGGTGGAAGTTCAGGTCCCCAAGGAGAATGTAGTCTGTGGAGGTGAGAGCGTGTGTACTGACGACGTCGACGACGGAGTCGCTGAACTGTGGTCGGGGTCCGGGGGGGTCTGTAGACGAAGGTTCCTCTGAGGGTGGTGTTGGGGTCGGTGTGGATCTGGAAGTGCAGGTGTTCGGCGGTGCTGAGGGTGTCGTCGTTGTTGGTCGAGACTCTGAGAGTGTTCCTGTGGACGATGGCAATTCCTCCTCCTATTCCATTGGTGCGGTCCCTGCGGGTGTTCTGGCAGCCGCCCGTCATGGCTATGGCGATGTCGGGAGCCGAGGAGGGGTTCATCCAGGACTTTGTCCGGAAGGCGACATCTGGGGAGGTTGAGTCAAGTAGGTCCCAGAGTTTGATGGCGTGTTTGCGGGCAGAGCGGGTGTTGAGAAGGATGCAGCTGAGGCGGTTGGGTTCTTTCCTGGTCGATGGGTTGTTGGGCCGGATGCTGGTGAAGCTACAGTTCTGGCAGGAGAAGGGCCCTTGGGGGGGGGGGGCCAGGTAGCAGGTGCGTGCTCGTCCGGTGTTGAGTGCGTGGAGGGTGCTGGAGTCATAGCTGAGACGGGCGCTGTGGCGGTCGCGGGGGCCAGGGGTTCTGGCGCTGGGCACGGTCCAGGTGCGGACGGGCGCAGACGGGCTTGCCTTAGGCACGCCTTTGGCGCAGCAGCGTCGTGCCCGCTGAGCGCATCCGCTGCGCGACTGTGCCGCAGTCGCCATTTGAAGGGGAGGGGGGAGGGACGATGAGCTGGAGGCGGGAGCGGGGCGGGAGTGTAGGGTCAGGGATAGCGGTGAAACGGCAGGAAAAATATGGGGGGGCAGAAGACGAAGAAGCAAAAATACAGTGGCAGTCACAGAGAGTAAGAGTGAATTAGAAGCAAAAACCAGAACGGAAGCAGAATTACAGTGGCAGTCTGAGGCATTCGGCTCCGCCCGGTGACCAAAGGAACAACTGGTAGACTGCTATGGGAAGAGTACATGGTCCTTCTAGTAGATGGATGGCACAGTGGGGCTAGAATATCTGACGGATAAAGAGGCCATGATGCGGAGGCTCTCTAGAGGGCGTCCGCCATGCAGCATTCATACTTAATGCACCAAAGCTAAGGGAATTTCCAAAATGCCAATGCATGTAACATGGCTAGGACAGATTTCACAATAAAGCACATTAGCCTGGTCATTACTGGCTCAGTATGTAAAGCATTGTATCCAACCATTATGTAAAGCATCTACTCTGCTGCAGTATTTGTAATGTACTATTGCCAGGGCAGTATCCGTAAGCCTGTGTGTGTTTTCTGCAGTTCTTCTATCTTTTCTCTCTTCGTTTAGCTAAGTTATTTGGTTCACTGACAGAATATAGATGTTAAAAATATAGATGTTAAAAATATGGATGAAAAAATATAGAAAGCAAAAATATTGACTCCTTATACTCAAACAGCTAAGTACCAAAATATCGAGAAAAAAATATTGATGTAAAAAATATAGTTGTAAAAAATATCGATTTATATACATAGATATATACAATAAAATAATACATATTAAATATATCAAATAATAAAATGAATACAAAAAAAGTAGATTTAATATACATGTGAACAAATATTAGAAATACATTTACTTAAAAAAGATTAAACACACATGCATCATTATTAATACATATATATATATATACATTAATTTTTTTACTTTGAAACAATAAACTATTCATTTTTTTAATCATATATAAATATGTACATATATATATATATATATATCTGACTGTGCTGTTTTGTTTGTTTGAGGTCGGCTCCGCTGATACTGACACGCCCCTCGTTCAGGAGCACCGCAAAAATAAACCGACAAACTTTGGCTTGAAGTGCTTGGAAGGCACATTGCGGCGGGCCCCCACCCTGGAGTGTCTTGAAGGGATTGGGGAGAGGGAGCAGGCAGTCTGTCTGCTTAAAGGAATGACCGGCAGAGAAATAATTCACCCTGGTGGTTCCCGCAACCAAAAAGAGCCAACAAAATAACAGAGGCATTACCTTATGCGAGGATGGGTCACTGTACCGACATCTGACTGTGCTGTTTTGTTTGTTTTGGTTCTTAGTGCGGGACACAGTGCACAGTACTCGAGGACTCGTGGGTGGTGAGCAGAGCGACATGTACTATCGGAGGAACTTTCCCTGTCTGCTTTCTATGACAACGACTCCCAGCCAATGAGGTCACTCGGATGTTTGAAATATCAGTCCCGCGAAGAAAGCAACTTGACACTTGCAGCACTGACCTGGCACTGATGAGGCACACGCCGAAACGCGTCTGCCAGACGCTGTAAATTGTGGACATCGCGCTTATTGGCAATTGTGCACCGGAGGCATTAAATATCTGTTTGGCAACCTGAGCATGTGTCAGACCTGGTTTTATGAAATCGGGATTGGAGGAGTATGGAGATGCGGAGGTCGGCTCCGCTGATACTGACACGCCCCTCGTTCAGGAGCACCGCAAAAATAAACCGACAAACTTTGGCTTGAAGTGCTTGGAAGGCACATTGCGGCGCCCCCCCACCCTGGAGTGTCTTGAAGGGATTGGGGAGAGGGAGCAGGCAGTCTGTCTGCTTAAAGGAATGCCCGGCAGAGAAATAATTCACCCTGGTGGTTCCCACAACCAAAAAGAGCCAACAAAATAACAGAGGCATTACCTTATGCGAGGATGGGTCACTGTACCGACATCTGACTGTGCTGTTTTGTTTGTTTTGGTTCTTAGTGCGGGACATAGTGCACAGTACTCGAGGACTCGTGGGTGGTGAGCAGAGCGACATGTACTATCGGAGGAACTTTCCCTGTCTGCTTTCTATGACAACGACTCCCAGCCAATGAGGTCACTCGGATGTTTGAAATATCAGTCCCGCGAAGAAAGCAACTTGACACTTGCAACACTGACCTGGCACTGATGAGGCACACGCCGAAATGCGTCTGCCAGACGCTGTAAATTGTGGACATCGCGCTTATTGGCAATTGTGCACCGGAGGCATTAAATATCTGTTTGGCAACCTGAGCATGTGTCAGACCTGGTTTTATGAAATCGGGATTGGAGGAGTATGGAGATGCGGAGGTCGGCTCCGCTGATACTGACACGCCCCTCGTTCAGGAGCACCGCAAAAATAAACCGACAAACTTTGGCTTGAAGTGCTTGGAAGGCACATTGCGGTGCCCCCCCCACCCTGGAGTGTCTTGAAGGGATTGGGGAGAGGGAGCAGGCAGTCTGTCTGCTTAAAGGAATGCCCGGCAGAGAAATAATTCACCCTGGTGGTTCCCGCAACCAAAAAGAGCCAACAAAATAACAGAGGTATTACCTTATGCGAGGATGGGTCACTGTACCGACATCTGACTGTGCTGTTTTGTTTGTTTTGGTTCTTAGTGCGGGACACAGTGCACAGTACTCGAGGACTCGTGGGTGGTGAGCAGAGCGACATGTACTATCGGAGGAACTTTCCCTGTCTGCTTTCTATGACAACGACTCCCAGCCAATGAGGTCACTCGGATGTTTGAAATATCAGTCCCGCGAAGAAAGCAACTTGACACTTGCAGCACTGACCTGGCACTGATGAGGCACACGCCGAAACGCGTCTGCCAGACGCTGTAAATTGTGGACATCGCGCTTATTGGCAATTGTGCACCGGAGGCATTAAATATCTGTTTGGCAACCTGAGCATGTGTCAGACCTGGTTTTATGAAATCGGGATTGGAGGAATATATATATATATATATATATATACATATACATAAATATAATGCATGTGTGTGTACCAATAACATAAAATCTAATTTAAAAAATCTATTATAAATTAAAACATTAAACTATTAAAAATGTTTAAACTTAAATCTCCCACTCCAGTGAGTGCAACTGTAGGGAAAGTGTTGGATAGCGGAGGCGTAAAAATTACTATTCCCACTCCAGTGAGTGCAACAGTAAGAAAACTGTTGGATTGCGGAGCGGTGACAATTAATATTCTAACTCGTGTCAGTTCAAAATTAAAAACAAACAAAATCTTAACAACAAAAGTATTTAAAAAACAAAATAAATTAAAAAATATATGAATATGTTTAAAATTAAAATACAAATATATTTAATATTAAATTAAAAAACATATTATAATGTTAGAATACATATGACAAATACCTACACATATTCTTTTAAATAAAAAAAAAATTAATTTTCAAACAAATAAATATTTTTAATTAGAAATAATTTCGAAACAAAAAAATGACTATTACATTAATTAACTTTTCATATTTCCTATCCTATAACACCACACAATTCACAACTTACATCTAAATTTAAAAAAATTTACTTTGATTATTAACATAAATAATTACCAAATAAAGTAATATTATTAACTGAAAAAAATATTAAAACTCAAAAAATTAATTAACTTCCCACACTTTACACCTATAATCCCCCAACACAAAGCTAAAATTAAACTGTAAAAAACATTCATTACACAATTAAAACTTATTTTCAATACAAAAACTAATAGTACTTAACAACTAATTATAAAATAAGTAAAATTAATTTATCCCCACCATTTAGCCCTATAAAAGTAAAATACACACACACAAAAATATAAACACCCTAATTAAATATCAATGAATTAATTAATATTAATGATCAACTAAATATTAAACATAAATTACTTCCCACCCTTTACCCCTAAAACCCCACAACCCAAACCTAAAATTAAATACACAATTTCCATATTTAATATTCAATAATTAATCCATCATAATTAACAACTAAGGGGTCCATTACCATGTCAGGCGGATCGCCACCGCCATGGTGGCGGTGGCGATCCGCCCAACAGAAATGCCCACCCGCCACCCGTTTCCCCCCTGCCACATTACAATGGCGGGGGGGACCGCAGCGGAGGCAAACACCGCCCATCACTTTTCCGCCCCGGTCGCCTTGTGGCCGGGGCGGAAAAAGGTTCATATTATGGCGGTGTCTATCAGACACAGCCAGCCATATTTGGATGCGTGCAAATAGGTGCCTTTCCGCGGCGGCGATGCCGCCATGGAAAGGCAGGTGGTCTTTGCTTTGGGGGGCTCCTGCGGGCCCCCCTGGTAAAGGCCGAGTTGGGGGTGCACAGGGGGGTACCTATGGTACACCCTTTATTTGCATGTACAAAGCGGCAGGCACCGCGCGGTGCCTGCCGCTTTGTATATGCAAATGCAAAAATGCATTTTTAGCATTGTGGCGGGCGGTGAATAATGCACCGCCCGCCACAATGCTAAAAATGAAGGATGTGCCCGCCACTGTGGCGGGCACATCCTAATTCCCCCAACGGGACACCCACCCTTATGGCGGGCGGTCCAGAATACCGATAGGGTGGCGGGCGGACAAAGTCCGCCCGTCATCATAATGAGGCCCTAATTATTATAAATTACTTCCCACACTTTACTTCTATATACCCCACAACCCGCATCTAAAATAATTACACAATTACTATAATTAATTACCAATGTATTAATTATTATTAATTAACAACTAATTAATAATTAATTACAAATACATTATATCTCACAATTAACACTGTAACATCTCAATTTAATAAATATTGATGAATACAAAAAATGAATAATTTATTATAATTACATTTCTTCCCACCCTACTCTCCTATAAACCCACAACCCACTACGGAACTAAAAAACACAAAAATTAATGAAAATAAAATTGATAACTACAAAAAATTTAACACGCATATTAAAAAACATAAACAATACTTATACAAAAAAATACATCACATACATTTAAAATATAAACTAAAATACATAACACTAATTTAAACAACTATGGGGCCCATTAGGATGGCGGGCAGATTGCCATCGTCGGGCCGGCGGTAGCCACAGCTGGCCTGGCAGCGGTGATCTGCCCGCCATCCACGCGTAAAATACCTCGCCAGATTATGATGGCTGTGGGGTCCACGGCGAACGGAAAGACCGTTCACCGCTTTTCCGCTGGTCGACTCATCAACCGGGTGGAAAAGGTGCATAATATGGTGGCAGTGTCTGCAAGACACCAACATACATATTATGATCATGGCGGAAAGTAGCCCTTTCCATGGCGGCGGTTTCTGCATTTGGAGTCCCGTTGCAGGCCCCCAGGGTATTAGGAGAGTGGGGGGTACACACGGGGTACCTATAGTACACCCCTACATTTGCATGTACAAGGTGGCAGGCACCGCACGGTGCCTGTCACGTTGTGCATGCAAAAGCACAACAATGATTTTTCACATTGCGGTGGGTGCTGTTTACAGCACCGCCCGGCGCAATGTAAAAAATGCGGGATGTGCCGCCAGTGTGATGGGCGCATCCTAATGTGAATGGCGGGACCGCCGCACATATGGCGGTCAGTCCCTGGCTCCGTTGCGGTGGCAGGCGGACTTTGTCCACCAGCCATCGTAATGGGCCCCATAATTTTTGCAAACAATAATAATGACTTCTATATTTTTGAAAATGATATTTCTTACCTTAATATCGATATTCTTGACCACGATATTCTTGCTGTCGATATTTCTGTGTCACGATATTTCCACCTCGATATTTGTGTAAGTCGACATTTCCAGCTCGATATTCTGTCTGCATACTTTCTCTTATCCCCTTCTGAATCCCTTTATTATTCTGTCCCACCTGTTCCATATTTACTATACACCCTCCTACACATCCACTGCCCACACCACCACCATCCAAACCCAAAAACCCTCTACACCACCTAATACAATACCTACTACCTTACACCACATACAACACTTATACTCAGTAGGCTTGGGCGGAGCTCGTTTCCGCGAGCACCCGAAAAACTCTGCAGACACTCTGTGGAATTCTGCGAGCTTGCAGAGTTGGTCAACGTGCCTGTTTGTGCTCTGTTTTTGATGTTTGGCAATTCAAAGCAAGCTTACACACTCAAAACTGCATGCGAACAGCACCAGGAGGAGAAAATCTGCTCGAGGATGCAGCCGCGGTCACAGGCCCTCTCTCACTGTCTTCAGAAAAAAAGCACTGAATGTCGCAAGCTCGGCCTAAAGCTGCGCTTGCTGCCGTCAAGTCTTGCGATCACTTGCGGATGGTCGGCAAGTTTCACTGGTGCTCGTAGGTGGCTAGCAAATCATGCCGGCGCTCGGGATTGCTCAGCAAGACTTGTTGCGCTCACCAGCATGTGCAAAAACCCGACTCGAGTGCGCAAACCAAAAATAAATTCCACTATGAGGTGGAATGCAGAATTTATCAGGAACTCAGCATTCTCTGCGGAACGTGGAGTTACCAAATTCCGCAAATTCCGCGAGCGAAGTGGAATTTTATGCCCAGGCCTAATACTAGGACCTACACCACCAAATATACCCTACATCACCTATACCCACTATACTGTTACTCTTCCATTGGTAAGTGTTGTTTCCTCTCGTTTATTCCACCAGGCCTGGTGTACTCCCAGTAAAACCAGATATATGTAGCAACTCTACCCCACCATCCACCCTGTTGACTCCCAATTGATTTTACTTCCTTCCCTTTATTCATCAGACCTCCTCTGTCAACACCTACACCCTACATCCATACCACCGCCTGAAGCCACAATACGATCTGTCTTTGGACAAGGCCTTGACTACTTTTGAGGCGCTTACTGTAGATCAGACCAAAGTTATCGTCTCTTCTATTAAAACGGGATCAACACTAGATCCTTGCCCACTCTCAGTCCTACTACCGGTGATGGACACACTCATCCCGGTTATTACCTTAGTCTGTAACTCTATATTAAGCTCTGGAATTTTTCCAGATTCCTTAAAGAAAACGCTGGTGAAGCCCTTGCTGAAGAAATCAAGTCTTGATATGGCTGGATTAAAGAACTATAGGCCTATCGCGAGCCTGCCATTCTTAGCCAAGGTGATAGAAAATGCCATGAATCAACAGTTGGTCGAGTATGTAGAGAAACATCTTCTACTGGATGAATCACAATTTGGTTTTCGAAGATATCATGGCACCGAAACCGCCTTAATCAAGGCTGCACATGACATCAGGGCAATTCGAGACCAAGGAGGGACAGCAGTACTTGTACTGTTGGACCTTTCGGCGGCCTTCGACACGGTCGACCATAAGATCTTGGTCAACCGTGTCGAAAAGATAGGCATTCACCATTCAGCTAGAAACCTGATTGCATCCTTCTTGGCCGATAGATCACAGGCAGTCACCCTGGGCCCATATCAATCTGCCAAGATGTCACTACCGTGTGGGGTTCCTCAAGGCTCATCCATAAGTCCGACACTATTTAATATCTATGTGTCGCACCTTGCTAATGTCATCAAAGCATATGGGATGAGCATAACCTCTTACGCTGATGACACACAATTGGTTTTGGCCATTAAAGACGACGGACTTGAGGTGGCAGAGCGTTTCCAACGTGGAATGCTTGCAATCGGAGAGTGGATGGCATTCAATTGCCTTAAGCTTAACTCCGAAAAGACGGAGGTGCTTATCTTTGGACCCCTTCGACCAGACTGGTCAGCAACCTGGTGGCCATCAACCATGGGAGCCCCCCCCAGGCCAGCTCTCAAAGCTCAAAGTTAGGAACCTGGGAGTAACCTTTGATGTGGACCTAAACTTTGTGGCACATGCGAATAAGGTAGCGGCAACAGCCCATCACAAACTAAGGCTGATCAGAAAAATCCTCCCATTTTGCCTGATACTGCCGCTAAAACACTGGTTAGCTCCTTAGTGTTATCGTCCCTTGATTATTGCAATGGACTATTTTTAAATGCCCAGGTCAGGGTAACGAATAAGCTTCAGACAGTACAGAATGCAGCAGCACGTCTGCTTTCGGGAACACCCAAGTTTTCGTCTATATCAGATACCATCAAGAAATACCATTGGCTGACTATCCGCAATCGGATCAAATTTAAATCACTTTGCATAGTATACAAGACACTGCATGACCAAGGACCATACTATTGTAAGGATCAGCTGATACCTTATAAACCGGCTAGACAGCTTCGATCTGCCACTCTTAACCAACTAGTGGTCCCTCGATCCAAAACAGTCTTGTGGGGTGATCGTCGCTTTGTAGTCACGGTATCTAAACTATGGAACACCTTGCCGCAGCATATCAGGATGTCCCCCTCACTTCTGCAGTTTCGCAAAGGATTGAAGACTTGGCTCTTCGATCAGTAATTTATTACAATCACTCATTACGAGCCTCTTGGGAAAAACTAGGGAATTATTCAGCGCCGAGACGCCCACGGGTATTCGTTCGCGCTTAACAAATTGTAAAAATAAATAAATACATTCATACCACCACTTTTACCCTGACACCATATATCACTGTATATATTATGTATCACTTATACTGTATAGTTACACACATACATCTACCTACGCTATCTGTAAGAAAAGAGATCCTATTTGCATGATAACACCCCAATTTCCTGGGCTAGTAAGTTAAATGACACCAGTGGACTGCAGCACTTATTGTGTCACCACTGCTGTGACACAGTAAAACATAGCTCTAGGTCTGTAATTGCAGCCCAGTTGGGCAGCTCTTGAGCTACCATTATGCCATGACAAAGTAATCTATTTGTAGGTCCAAACCTTCCATTTCAATATTTGTAAGTCATCCCTAATGAGGGCCTTAGTAGCCCATAAGGCAGGGTGCCAGACATTAAAAAGAAGACATTTTCAAATTTGCAATGTATATGTAATGCCAGTAAAAACTCGAGATTGTAATTTTCCCTGAAGTAAGACCGGTAGCCCATTGGCTTACATGGGGTTTCACTAGCTCACATGCCACGTGCTAACTTCCATTAGGGACTACTTGATTATAGTACTTCAAGGTATCAAACTAATTGTTACGTTAAACCTGGTGTATTGCTGAAGTCAGATTTAAAATAACTTTTAATGCAAAGGTGCCTTTAGAAAGTCATCCTTTTTTTGCACCAAGGGTCTTGTAGCAGTTTCTGATTAACTCATTAATGATATCAGTTACCACCTGAGACAGCCTGCCACCCTCCTACCAAGAAGTGTGATGCACTCTCAGGAACGTGGAACAAAAGGACTGTTGCTGGGAGTAGGTATGACCTCATTCAGCAGGATGGCCCGAGGGCTGTAGACGCAGATTACCCAGCTTCAAAGGGACAACCATCAAATGTAAGTCACAATGCAGCCTGCCCTTCCTTTTGTGTAGGTAGATAGGCTGGCATCACTTCCAGAGGGGACAAACCCATTGTAGTTTTCCGGAGGGGTGGCTAATTATACTGGACACACCTCAGTGGTATGTTCATGGCTTTGTCCCAGGGAAGAAGGGTCCTGCCACTTGGATCTGGGCAAACAGATGCACTGTAAGGTTGTTTAGTGCCAACCCCACACAAAATGATATAAAAGTGGGTAGGGTTACCACAAGGGAAATTATCTTTAGCTCGATTGGATAGTGATGCCTTCAAACCCACACAATCAAAATAGGCATACAAGTGGCACCCCAGGCTTCCAACCTCAGAACACTGCTGGACTAGGAAAGAACAGAAGAAGTACTGCAACTTCTGAAACTGTGGACCACAGAAAGAAAGGCGGCACCAAGGAATACTGCCCATGCTGCACCCACTGAGCCAAGATGAAGAGAAGGGCTGTTGTTGAACCCATGGAGAGAGACCCCAAGTGCTGGATCTACTCTCACCTGTGCCAAGGACCAGTGAGTGGGCTCCAAAGGCTTGTGGGCTAGTCTACTGTTTAACTTCAGGGACACCAAAGCTAAGGAAGCCCTGCCCCTGCAAAGTGCCCAGCTGACCAGTACACACTTAACTTGCCCTGGTGTAGCTGGAACATCGAGTTCTAGACCCCATGAGGTCTCTCTACGGTCTTGGATCCTTGGCTAGTGCTAGAGTAAACTCCTTCTTGCCACAGGCCGGCGACTTGTGAGCCAAAGTCAAAGATAACAGTTTCTGAGTCCAGAGCCCAAAGGCTCGTCGACTACTGCTACTTGCCAATTTGTAGGTAGCCTCGAATGTCGTTGAGAACCAAGGCTTTCACCAGACCACATGGAATTTAATGCTCTGTTGATGTTGAATCCAAGGCCAAACTCAAACAGCAGAGGACCCCTCCAACCGCACTGTTGATGAGTAAAAGAACCAGAAAAGTTATTAAGTGCAAAGGTAAAATCTTGACCAAGATCAACCTGTTGCCCACATCCAACCGCGACTTCCACTGCTGTCGGCTTGAAACTTGACTTTGCCCTGAACTTTTATGTTCGAGGCTCAGAGACTACAGCCGAGAGTGAAAAGCAGTGATTTACATACTTTTAAAACGTTTCCAATCTTTTTGGAGTAAAAAGCAGTGTTTTATGAAAGGCTAAACTCATAACTCTGGTTCCCTTCATCTGATTTTTGTGATTTTGGTAACTGATTGAAGGTAAAAATATACTATGTTTATAAAGTGGAGTGGGAATTTTATTGTGTTGTGCATTTTACTTATCTGTTTTGGTACTGATAAATGATTTATAGTTGTTTCCTTTAACGTAAGCCGGACTGCTCTGTACCACAGCTACCCAGGACAGAGCTCAGATGTAACTTGACATAACCTCACTGGGCCTGATATGAATTCGTGACATTTAACTTTGTGAGGTCTCATGACTAACAATTCACTTTTCTTACACTGCCATTATACATGTACAAGACCACATTCAGCTTACATCTGCACTGCTATTGTGGGAACATATTGGTGGTCTGAGGGTTCATGTGTCGTTACTGGGCACCAGTAGAGTCATTTTACAACTGATGTCCCAGGATCTGACCCAATATTGGAGCCAAAAGTGAGCACAAAAGACATCCCTTTAATTGTTGATCCCTAGGGTCCCGAAGCAGAGTAAGCCAAACATTATTCCGGGAGGTAGTGGTGGTGGGGAGACTCTGAACTTAGCATAATATTTTTAACACTTAATAAATCAATGTTTAACGTGTGCTTTACCTTTATCTAAAGAAAAGTACCTTATTCTACCATCAATGCAATTTTGATTCAAGCTAGCCTGGCTGATGACGGCTGATTAGCCCGAAACCAGTCCCAGGATACTTGTTTCTGGTACAGGGAAGACCTGGCTTGGCAGTTCGGGCTGGACTGTTCCCATGAGGCACAGGGTCAAGACTGATTTGCATATAGCTGTGTCTGAACTGGGGTGGCGAAGTGAGCTAAAGAACGATGATGGATTCAACCCTGTGACTGGTATGAGTGCCTGAAAAGTTTCGGCGCTCTATCCACCATCTCCTTGTGTTTGCACTATATACACCACCCAGTGCCCATGCACCAGGATCCCTATGCCACAGCACATATCAAACAGGTACGAATAAAGCAAGTTAGTAGACCGCTTCTTGATAACATTTTACAGACTACATAGTGATTCAAGGTTTTGCCCTCGCAGCCACAGGTCATGGCTCTTGGGAAACAGCACTCCTCAACCTGGCCTGAAGCTAGAGGGATCCTCCTCTGTGATGGCATTCTCTGAATATAGCACTGGGCCTACTGAGGGACCCGCTGAGCAGTGCACAAGCAAATGGCGAGAGACAACAGGTCCAGGTGACTTGGCTCCTTCCCCACATCGCGCTCAATGCTTCACACTCTCGCTCAGACCTTCTTTTAGAGCTCGTTTTTTCTCCAAGCTTCTGGTCTGTTGGTTGCTGTTCTAGGTGACACCTCAATATATTGACATGTTTAGTTCCACCCTTCTCCTCACTAGTGACCACCTTTTTCAATGTCCTTATATTTCAAAGGAGTTTCTTTCTCCCTTTTTCCTTTACCAGGAGCCTTGTCCACTTCAGCGGCCATGAGGTAAGTTCTGGGCAGGACCTACAATCTAGACCCCCCGTCTGGTAGACTCTTTCCAGCTTACATTTTGTGAACTACTCTTACTCAGCAGATCTGAAATGTATTCCTGTCACCCTGCAGTCACTCTCTCTCGCTCTTACACAAACACACACTCGCACATCCATTCTCTCTCTCTCTCTTTTTTCGTGGTCACTCGGCCACACAACTACAGAGCTAACATTCATGTCCCATGTGGCTTATCCGGGGATGAGATAGCTTTGGATGAACTGAAGGGGATTCCTGGGTCCTCAGGCTATGGATTTGTCATTGTGAGTGACAGTGGATTGGCAGTAGCGATAGGAGACCCCACCGCAGCATCAAGGACATAAATGACAACAGCACCAATACGTAGATCAATAAGCCATTTCTGATGTGAAACAGTAATAATTGATTTTGTGTTTAATGTTATACTTCATTATGAGAGCATTTTCTTGTTACAGTATTTAAGGGATGCAATGTTACACCAGCTGCTGATTTTGTGCATAGTCACAAATATAATAACTTTGCTGGTGAGTACAATCTTTGGGTTCACACTCACATGGATAGTCTGCTCTGGCACTGTCATCTCTGCCAACAGGAGGCTGCCAGCTTATTTGCTCATTATTCTAGAAAGCGGCAGAGAGACTGTTTTACATTGGCGATCATGATGCAGATCCATGCGTCTCTGATGGCAGTCTGGTCTTCTGACCCAAAGAGGGTACAGCATTGCCCCTCTCAAGGCACTCCCAGGCTACATAGATAACGCAGATTCGATGGTCCTAGTGGGGATGGTGGGGTTGGTTTGTGGATGTCAAGCGGCACCTTTTATATGGATCCATTGCACAAATTTTCAATGCTGCATTGGTATGGCCAGGTTCAAGTCCCGCGATGTCCACAACTTCTCTTTGGTCACTGATGAAAATCATGACCTCAGGAAATGAGTCTTTGCAGTGTTTAAAGTGATTAGAAAATGAGTATTTTGAATGGGATTTGAAAATATTTGATTTGCAGTTCCAGTTGGATAGTCATATACAATGCAAGACTTCCACAGTCAATATACTTTTGCGTTTATGCTAAATATCTTACTGAAATATTCATATCCCTAATCAACCCCATTCAGAGGCTTACGCTTGAGTGATCTGTGTTTCATTGTCTTGGAATCTTTGCATCTGTTTTAGGCGAGTATAAATGACTTCTCATCAGTAGATTTACCTATTTCGACTGAGCCACATCACTCTTGTTCATCAGCATGTAACACGACATCAGGGGCCACACACATGACGCAACTGTTTTTGCAGATACTCATTGTGCCTGTGGATGGTGCACACATGAATCGACGACTGATTGTGAGACTCGAACACTGGTTTCTGCCATAGGCATCAGCAGATCTCAACACCATCAGGACCAGTGATAAACATGTCTTAGCTGGCACCAGGCTCCTTATTCAACGTCTCAAAATGATGGCTGTTGAGTTGTTACCTTTTTCCACCCTTTCACTAGAATTGAGAGGCAAAAGGGAGGCTCTAATTTACCTCCAGCAGTTTCCAAGCTTTAGGTGTGACTTTGATAGAAAGTGACGCGCTCTGTCATTCTCAATTTTTAACAGCTAGTAATCTGCTTGATATCCGGGCTCATTCATAAAGTGACTACCATTACTACTTTCCAATTTGGCACCCGCATAGTGAAAAGACAAGGTCCAGTCAGCTCACATTTGTTGGCCCTTGTATAACAGGCCAATGCACCAATGAAGTCAGCCTAAAGATCAGACAAGGGTAGAGTCAGACCTTGTTTTTGTTGAGTGCTGTAAGAATATAAACTGGGAGGGAATTGCCCACATACCAGGCACACCTTTCAGCACATACAGATAATAACCTCAAATTGATGTGGTCATCACAACCCCCCCCCCCCCACCCCTGAAGATGCCACAAGACTTATTGGATCTTAGGTCTCCTGGAACTTTTGAATCATGTTATTGACTAAAGAGTATGGTATGGCAACTTATTGCTACAACTCTCTAGATGAATGCAGAAATTGACTTTGATAAAAATGCAAACAACCAAATTAGTCTGCTAAGCATGAAAAGCT
Source organism: Lissotriton helveticus (assembly GCF_964261635.1). NCBI lineage: Eukaryota > Metazoa > Chordata > Amphibia > Caudata > Salamandridae > Lissotriton > Lissotriton helveticus. Next base: position 239,234,995 of record NC_136065.1, on the reverse strand, counting down.
GTAAAAGACAGTGCCCTTAAGCTGGTGCTAATTAGAATCCCACACAGTATGCTTGCTATGGAAGATTTCCTTTTCTGTGATTGCAGATCAAAAGCATTATGTAAAACTCAAACTAATAAAGGCACAGTTAATTTAACTTACAAGGTGAATTAATTCATAAGTCAATATTCCAGGGGATTAGTGACCTCATTTGAATTTAAAGTTATAAAACTAATGGGGATACTAATTATACTTTACCAGAGAGAGCAATATGCCTATGTTTCCATTTGCCGTTCTTCACCATATGAAAGCACAACATTTATTTTGTCTTTCGTAAGATGAATGGCTGGAAACAGTCTCTTCACTCCTAACATGGAACTAATCCTGAAGAGAACATCACAGATTACTAGCTTCTTACTTAAAATGTAAACAAAGCCTGACCTTTGCCTCCAAAGTATGTTGACACAATGAGATGATGGAGGGAGCGCTGAAACTTTTCAGACACTAACCCCCAGTCACAGATCTGGGTTAAATCCATCATCATTCTTTAGTTCACTTTGCTACCACAGTTCAGACCCTGCTATATGCAAATCAATCTTGACCCTGTGCCACATGGGAACAGTCCAGCCCGAACTGCCAAGCCGGGTCTTCCCTGGACCGGAAACAAGCATCCTGGGACCTGTTTCAGGGTAACACCCCTCATCAGCCAGGCTAGCTTGAATCCAGTGGCAAAGTAAGCAAGGGAGCACATCTGAGCATACCCTGCCAACTTAGGGCGAACAAAGCAAACACAATGAGATGATGTACAGAGCATTGAAACTTTTCAGACACTCACCCCCAGTCACAGATCTGGGCTGAACTCCTCATCACTCTTCAGCTCACTTCGCCACCACGGTTCAGACCCAGCGATATGCAAATCAGTTTTGAGCCTGTGCCTCATGGGAACTGCCAAGCCAGATTTTCCCTGGACCGGAAACAAGCATCCTGGGACCGGTTTCGGGGTAACACCCTTCTTCATCCAGGATAGCTTAAATCCAGTGGCAAAGTGAGCAATGGACCCACCTCTGGGCATACCTTGCCAACTTAGCATGAACAAAGCAAACACATGAAGATGATGGACGGAGCACTGAAACTTTTCAGACACTCACCCCCAGTCACAGAATCTGGGGTGAATCCATCATCATTCTTTAGCTCACTTCTCCACCCCAGTTCAAACCCATCTACATGCAAATCAGTCTTGCCACTGCCTCATGAGAACAGTCCAGCCAAAACTGACAAGCCAGGTCTTTCCTGGACCAGAAACAAGCATCCTGAGACTGGTTTCGGGGTAACACCCCTCATCAGCCAGGCTTGCTTGAATCCAGTGGTAAAGTGAGCAAGGTACCCAAGTCTGGGTGTATCCTGGCAACTTAGAGCGAACAAAGCAAACACAAGGAGATTATGGACAGAGTGCTAAAACTTTTCAGACACTCACCCCCAGTCACAGATCTGGGTTGAATCCATCATCATTCTTTAGCTCACTTCACCACCCCAGTTCAGACCCACCTATATGCAAATCAGTCTTGACTCTGTGCCTCATGGGAACAGTCCAGCCCGAACTGCCAAGCCAGGTCTTCCCTGGACCGGAAACCCCAAAAACAGTCCTAGGAGGCTTTTTTCTGTCCAGGGAAGGTGTGGCTTGGCAGTTCGGTCTGGACTGTTCCCATGAGGCACAGGGTCAAGGCTGATATGCATATGGCTGGGTATAAACTGGGGTGGTTTAATGATCAAAGGAACAATGGAGTTAACCCAGATTTCTTCACTTGGAGTGAATGTTTTGATTTGTTCTGCATTCCGTCCATCATTTGTGTGTTTTTTTGCTTTCTCACCCTAAGTGCGCCGGGTATGCCCAGGCATGGGTCTTGGGCTCACTGTGCCACTGGATTCAAGCTAGCCTGGCTGAAGAGGGGTGAAACCCCAAAACCTGTTCTAGGATGCTTGTTTCTGGTCCAGGGAATACGTGGCCCATGAGGCACAAGGTCAATACTGATTTGCATATGGCAGGGTCTAAATTGGGGTGTTATGGTGAGCAAAAGAATGATGGATTTAACCCAGATGTCTTGACTGGGGGTGGACGTTTTGATTTGTTCTGCATTTCGTCCATCATTTGTGTGTCTTTTGCTCCAATATAGGTTGAACGTGACTGAGAAAGCAGCTGGTACCTTTTTATAGAATGTCTGGGTAATAAACTGATGAAGTAGAATGTGCCCAAGTGTTACATGTGAGAAGGATACACTTTAGAAGAAAATGGAAAGCATCTTTGTATTAAATCATCTGCTTCCCCCTTGACGACAGTGGAAGTTCCCCAACAGTGTTCTTATCTTGTACTCCATAAATGTTTATCTATACTTTAAACGGAATGTCTGACAAAATATATGCTATTTTTAATTGATATCCAATATTAATTTATATGGATACTGAGAGCTTTTTTTTACAATGAACTATATCTGCTTCCATAGAGTAGACTTGGGTGCACCTTCAACAAAGTTCTCGTGAATAAGGCGGGCCCACTTGAAAGCCCACGCCATGGACTTCACAGCCCCATCCAACCGAAATTCACTGTTGCCACTGCAGGCAAATAAAATGGGCTAGTTGGGGACCATATACCTTCTCATGTGTAATGTGATCATGTTATCTTTCGTCACTTTATACAAAAAAAGCTCCAACGCAGTTCTGAATCTGTGAATAAGAAATTTGCGGAAGGCAATGTCTGATGCAGCGCAGGCGAGGATGGGATATTCTTGGTGGAGACCTAGCCAGTGGTGTAAGTAAATGTGAGTGGGCCCCCTGCAAGATATGCTGAAGGGGCCCTTCATACGCACATCAGTAGGGGCTGAGGGGGACCCCTCCAGGATGGGTAAGACTGTGCCCCCCTGCACCGCAGGGGGTGCTGGGGCCTTTGTTACGCCCCTGGACGTAGCGTGGGGCACATATACCGTGCCTAAGTCAAAGAGGTTCCAGAATAAATATAAAATATGTGTCTCGTACAGAGTAAAAGAGGTCCCCTTCAGGTATCATATGGCCGTAGATATTGATCCTCACTTTGGTGATACACCGACTCTCCTGGTGCTACAACGACCTTAAACTCACAACCCAGACTAGAGTGTGGTAACATTCAATGACTGAAGCTGGCCTAGAGTTGTAGTGATGTGCGATGGAATGGTGCTGCTTTAAGGCCGGAGTCGGTCTTAACCATGCTGCACCTTCACCAAGGGCTAGTGGTATTTATTGCTCTTTTGAACCTTTACACCTAGACTCCCCACTTCAGCTGCCACCTCAACACTGTAAGGGAAGCTTGCTTGGCTTTTAAGGATTCTTGAACATTTGAAACCAGAATGCTGCTTGTCCTCTGTGTGAGAAGCATGTGCTGGTTCTGGGCCATACTAGCACTGTGTGAGGGAGACTTCCACCCCAACAGTAACTTGAATAACTGCAATCAGTATTTGATTGTAGTGTATTTTAGGATTTGCATAGCATTGCGCCTGTTTGCGTGTGTGTGTGTGTGTGTGTGTGTGTGTGTGTATGTGTGTGTGTGTGTGTGTGCGTGTGTGTGTGTGTGTGTGTGTTGGAGACGGGTAATCTTGCAATGGAGCTGCCATGTAGTGCCTACTCTCTGGGCAAAAGGAGCTTGCACCGTGATCAGGTTCTAACGGCCTTGTGTGTCCAGGAATTCGTAAGAAAAACTACCAAAGTTTGGTTCCTCACTTTAAGCTGACATTAGAGTTAAACCAATTGTGTCAGTAAGTGATCTTCAAAGGGCTACGCTTAGATGATCTTAAAACAGAGAAGTTGCTCTTTGTCTTGCAGACAAATGTTAAAAACTCAACAGCCCACATCTAGATGGTCCAGTAGGACATGTATTATCCTCATGGTTCAGAACATGGCCACCATGGAGCTGCTGCCTGAGAAGGAGCTCCTGCCACACATCTCTTGGCACCTTGAGAAGCATGCCACATACACCACTTGTAAAGGGCATTCGGGGAAAAACTTGAGACACAAGGTATGAAAATGAACACAGCTTTTTAATTTCAGAAAGCGCAGGCTATTAAGTCAACTAAACTAGACAAAGAAGATGTAGGTGCCAGTGATACTTATATCCAGGATAAACTGATGTCTGTCAGACCATTCTATGGTTGATATGGGCAATGCCAAACAAAGAATGGCATAAAAAAGATTGACTTGATATTACGTAAACTGTAAACCACAGTGCCACAAGGCAAATAATGGTGAATAATGGTGACACTGCAGCTGGGAAAAGCAACCCAAAATAGCTCACAAGAGGAAATCGTTTCAATGAGGAGCTATGTGTGCGTTTCTGACTTAGATTCAACAAAATCAAGTGAAACCACTTGGCCTTGGCGCATTGTTGCTGACCACCCAAAGGTGACTAAATTAATCACGCATTACGTATACCAAAAATTCTCTTTGACTTTAAACCACGACACAAACTACAAATTAAACATAATCAACTATGATTGATTATGATTAATTTGTAGTTTGTGTCGTGGTTTAAAGTCAAAGAGAATTTTTGGTATACGTAATGCGTGATTAATTTAGTCACCTTTGGGTGGTCAGCAACAGTGCGCCAAGGCCAAGTGGTTTCATTTGATTTTGTTGAATTTTGTCTCCAACACAATAGGGACATTGTGTAAACCTTGACAGCACGCTTTGAAATATACATGTTTAGTACAGATTAAGGTCAAAATAAAAAAGGTATGCCCCTCCTCCTATTTAAACACGTTTCTGACTTAGACCCTACATAGACATATTACAAACAAATGACACCTGAAATTTAGCAGACGCTCCCAGGAAAACACTTGAGATTGAAAGAGAACTCAGCTCCTGTGCCCCTACACCAAACTATGTCTGGAACTTAAATTTTTGTTACCCTGCTAAGATTCACTTTGAAGGCGAATATTATTTAACAACCAAGGAATATAAGCAAGTCACACGAGAAGAGAACCAATATCAAGTAATATTTTTAGCAATCTTAAGAACACCCTCTGCGCCGGAATCAACAAAAGACTCATCAGGAGGCTGAAGACCACTCAGAACTAGGCGGCCAGAATCCCTCTCAACCTGCCACGATGTGCACACATCTCAACTCATCTCAAGGAGTTTCACTGGCTACCGATGCACAAACAAGCACATTTTAAACGACTGACCCACACTTTCAATGCACTACATCACTTAGGCCCTGCATACCTCAACACGCGCATCCACTTTCAGACACCCTTCAGACACCTCCGCTCTGCAGTAGGCATCCCACACATACGGAAGACCAGAGCCAGCAGACAAGCCTTCTCCCTCAGCATGGCTGATCTGCCACTACTCATCTGAGCCTCCTCCTCACTTCTTGAATTCTGCAAGAATCTGAAGTCCAGGCTCGTCGAGCAACCTCACTAAGACCTTGGTCAGGCCAGACCCTCACCTTCTCATCGCATGGGTAACCTCCTAGGTGACAGAGTGCGGTATAAATCATTTTGACAGATAAAGTAGGATGGAAAAAGGGAATCCATTCCATGGTCCCCTGAGGGGAGGCAGAGAGCGGCATGAGCACTTCAGGCCCCTGGCATCATGGCATTAGAGCACTGGCGATCGACATATATCAAAAGTGGTAGGTTGGGTGGAGGGGTTGCGGAGGAGCGGGGGATGGGGGGCTCTAGGAGGGGATGGGATTAATAATAAAAAATTAAAACGTACCTGATGCTGCTTCTGCCACCTTGCGCTTCAGTGCTCCTCTGCTTCCTGGTCCCAGCAGCCCCTGGGACAGTATCAGAGATTATCTGTGCAATCCTTGCAGTGCTCTCATGTAGCATGAGAGCAGTGCGGGCATTGGCCTGAGCGGGCTGGTTTATCGCTCGCTCAGGCACCTTACTTTCCATGTCTGTTTGGCTGGCCTAAAAAGGCCAGCAAAACAGATATGCACATTTAAGAAGTGTACATGCCACTTCTCCTACCCCCTCCCCTCTCTCCAATTGCCCAGCCCGCCCCTCCCTGTACACTCTGGCTCAGCCAGCAGCTGAAAAAAAAACCGATAATAACATATTGTTTTATTGTTCAGCTGCAGGCTCTGAGTCAGTGGGCCGACGCCCTCCGCCATTGCGGAGGAGCTGCCACTGCTTAAGAGGTTTTTAACATAATGCAATTCACAACTCGACAGACTGTGAAAAAAAAGAAGCAGTGCTACATGTAAATGTGTAATGGTGTTCTAAAAATGCATCTCTGTCATCTGTCTATGAATTATGACATATAGCTCTTGCTATGAGTTATATTTAGTCAATTTCTACAGTTGTGGTGCAGAGGGCAACCGGGCTGAGGGCGAGCCTGCTTTTCTGTTGCATGTAAACTGTTCAGACCTATATTTTATTTTGGAATTCTTATCTGTGTGTTGTGCTATAAGGTGTTAGTGTAATTAGCTTGTGAGCTTCTGTCAGCGAATGGGATTTTTTGCAGTTGTGTGTATGTTTAATTGCGTAAATATCAGCTGTGTGTAATCATCTTTTGATATTTTGTGTCACTTCAGTGATGCTTGCTATTAGGGTGAGTATAGGGTGCTACTTATGTTATTATCGTTAACCTATAAGGGCTTTCATTTCCTTAATATTATTTATATGCACTGTATTAAATTAATGAGTGAGGGGTTATATGAGGGCTATTATCTTAGAAGTTTGTAAAGTCACTTTTACTACTTCTGTATGCCCTTTGTAGTTTTTGCAGTGTACTTGATGGTTTTTTGTTTTTGATTGCACAACATGATTCATTTTCACTGTTTTTGTTATATTTTATTATTGTTGAATACAGTCTTTGTTTTATGATTGTGACAGGGTTGCTCTATTGTGATGTGTTGAAAGTGAAAAGTATTGCAAAGTAATTGAGACATTAGACCAGGCCTATATGTTTTTTTTTTCGAGCATGGCTCACGAGCTTGACCTTTCATAGGATGAAGATCTTTTTCTAACTTTAAAAAATATGGCCTGCAGGTTAAGAGAAAACAAGGATGTCCACGTGCTGGCGCCAGAGTGGTCTTAGGAACACCCTCTGCGGCGGAATCTAGTTACTAATAAACACCCTAGGCTTGGATTAAAGTCTATTAATAGTTGCTGCTGCTTGGGCCTGGGGAATAATGTCCTCTCTGCTTCCTCCTTCTACTGGCGCTGTAACAGACAATGAGGTTCTTTGAAATCTGAACCTGTGTTTAAAATATCATTATTCTGCTTTGATTTTGATATCAGAGAAACGAAAATGGCAAGTTTTATATGTGTGTGTATTTTCATCACGATACAATGATGAATGCAGAAGTTATTGACAAATTCATTCTGAGCCCACAGGTTCTATGTTGTGAACAGCAGCCATCTTAGGTGTTGCCCTTTACATAGGCATATACATGAGCCAATGATTCTGGTAGAGCAAGTATTAAAGGACACGTACCCCTTAGCTTGAGTTCTCCCTGACTCCCATTTGACCTGAACAGGCTGAATCTGCCTACGTGATGTTGGCCTCACCAAACCAGTCCATGCCCTCTAGTCAATCTATATTAAAGATCTGAGCAACTTGTTGTGTACATTGGCCTGAGCAAGATTAGAAGGCCGAATACAGTAGCCATGCCTGTTTATGACCCACAAGCATACCTTATCCTACATTTCTATCTTCCACACCTGGCTCTGTTTCTCTGCTTCTGGGCTTTTACAATGGGGAGGTGACTGTTTATATGATGGGGAGGAAACCAGTTCTATTGTGAGCTTCTCCGGTCTGCACAGGAAAATATGTGAAGTTTGACATATGTTCATGATGGAAGATGGGTTGGTCAGTTTGGGCAAGTAGAATGGAATTCATAATTATAGCCTGCTTTGTTATGGTACCATGGGAGCGACCTACAATGATGTGTTTCACAGCAAGAATGTGAGACTAGGGCCAAACTTTTTGTATAAAAGGCCTGCCTGAGAAAGCTCAGGGAGGCTCCCTCTTTCAATTGTAAAACTACGGTTGGACGACGAAGCCTCATAATTAATTATAATAAAGATGTCTTTTAATTTTACAGATTGGCTGTCAATTCCTTTGCTGCTTTATTATGCAAACTGCTGGTTAGATCTCTGATGGGGAGTGAGTCATTTTCTAATCTTCCTCAAATGGCGCCCAACGTGGGGCCTTATAATGGAGTGGTTATCTTCAGTAGTGTTTTGTCAAAGGATGGAAAAACTGCTGGGGAAGACAAGACAGAATTCTACCAAAAAGAGGTACTCTGGGCACAGGGTTTTCTGGGGGATTATCTGTCTCTGTGGCCCAGTATGTTTTTTTGATGTTTCTGACTTAAAACTCTCCTGAAGTTGCCACTCCTGACTAAGGAACCCATTCTTTTTTTGCTGTAAGTATTTTTTAACAGACTGTTAGTGCAGTGGGGAATTGACAGTTATAATTTGGACAAATATTTGTGTATATGCAAATTGCAATTTGTATAGGCAGTTAATGAAGAGATATTTTCTCCATCTGCTTTAATTGAAGAATAAGTGGGTCGCTCCCACTCCTTTTTGGTTCTGAGTCCTTAGTTATTTATTGGTCGCGGAAATGTGACGCAGTCCTTGGTTATTTATTGGTCGCAGAAATGTGACGCAGTCCTTCGTAAGATTATCACTGGTTATTCTGGTTACGATAATCATTCGGTTCAGTTCGGGTATCGGTACATTTGGTTCGTTCGGTAGGCCTTTGGTTGCTGTGGTTCAGATTATCGCAGGTTGCTGTAGTTGGATAATCTTCCTCAGTATTGGTTCCTTAGTATTATTTGAACACTGCAGTATTCAAAAACCGTGGGTCACGTACATTTGCGTGTATGTCGTTGGAGATAGCCCCATGAAGTCTGAAACCCGACTAGTGAGCGCAGATGCCTGGTCGCGGTATTTTGTTTTGTATTAGTATTGACTAGGTTGCAACAAAGGATTCCCGGTTGGAGGATTCGCGTCTGATACCTCCGGTTGGAACTCCAATTTATGAGCTCTCTCTAAAGGTCTGTGAGGCTGTCCCTTTTGCAGCCTTCTGGAAATCTGTTGAAGAATTTAACAAAAAAAAAAAAAAAACGAAAAAAAAATAGGAACAAAAACGTTTTTGTTGTAAATATGGTTTACAACTAATATTGGCAGGTTATTTTTGAGCACAGTCTGTAGGCTGTTCCTTGTTTCTGTCCTAAGTGTTGACCTATGGGTTAAAATGTGTGTTTAAATGTCTATGTTGTTTGTGGGTTTTGTTGTAAATTGCGACGGCGCTATTTACAAGAAATGGTTAGAGCACGCTGTTTTGTGTGGCCTGAGTGTTTGACCCCCCTTCTGTCTTGTGTCTGGAATGAGCTCAATGTATGTATGTGTATGGGTCAGGTCCAATAGATGTAAATAAGGCTCCAAAGAAAAAAAAATGAAAAAACGAAATTGCCTGTTCTTTAGATGCACGGAGTTAGATGTTCACAGCCAAGTCTTTTCAGCTGCAGTATATCTAATAAGAATGTTCATTCAGCCAGCACCTCTTTAGTTAAACACGGGTGGTGGAATTCTGCAAACAGTCCTTTTTAAATAAATATGGCGCAGTAATCTCACGCATTCTCAGTTAGGCAGCTGCGCCTAGGTTTGTGTGTTAATATGTATCTAAATAATAAACTAGGGATGTAGTGAGCGTTTTACATGTAGAACAGTCACAAATAGCAATAATTAGGCTTCATTAGGAGGAAAAAAATTATTAATTATGAAAAATAATTATTAAAAACAAGTGCTACAAAAATCGTTTTTTAATATTTGTGAAGCTTAACACTCATACTATGACCCCCTAGCATTAAAATGTTTGATTTAAGTTATGTTGTACCACGAAAATGACCAAACACTTCTGTGCGCAATTTCCCTTACCCTAGGCGCAAACAAGCTCATTTCTATAAGGTATAAATAATTATTTTCAAATGTATGACTCCTAAATTTGGTATTAGACATTCTAGTAATACCCATTATGCAAAAAAATTGTAGGATATTTATTTCTTAGTATCCAGAATGCAAAAGTCGATTTTCAGATAAATAGACTGTTTTGAATGGTTTCAGGGCCCCTTTTTAAAGCGTCACTTCAGTAAAATGCATACATTTAGGTCATAATATATGTTTGCAGGTTGTGCCTTCTTATGATTCAGTGAGTCAATGTGTCATAGAAATTGTTTTAAATATAGTGAAATATTGCAGGTTATGTGGAAGTGGTTAAACCTACTGGCTTTGTCAGCTTCAGTTACCACGAGCAGGGGACTGGCAGAACCTGTATAACGTGTTCCAGCAGTAGCGGCCGAGATGTTATCTTGCAAGGCTGTCTTGTTGACATTTGTGACCTTTTAATTAGGGCCTCGCCTGTGGAATGCAGCATGACATGGTTAAACATGCATCTGATGCTAACTTCAGCTGCCTCTTTGTATTTAAATCCCTGCCTCTGCCACGGTCCTGACCTGAGGTCACTTGAATAGCCTGACTTGCTCCGATAAATTCAATTCCTGCTCATGTTCATAATTTAAAAGTGTCTTCTTAAAGCATTACAAATTTGACATTAGCTGGGATGGGGTTTCTGTTTTTGAACTAAAATGAGCAGAGGATGCAGGGCACATGTACAGCAAATGATGATTGCATTTTAGCCAAAGAATAAATAATAGCTCCAGCATGTTCCCACAAAACGCTTGTTGTTCGGTAAATTATGTCATCAACACATTTATCTCAAATTAGAAATACGGCTGGGCTGACACAGCATTGCATCCCGCTAATAATAATAAAAGGAACACTATTTAATTTGAAAAACTGCAGCCTCATTTGTCAGTACCCTGAAGGATTCTAGAGCCCACACGTGGTTTGCATAGCTCCCAGTTGCTTTCAAAATGCTGCACACAAGCGCTTTATATGAGATGTAGTTGATTGTATATGATTTAAATCTGTAACCTTCATTCATTGCAGGCTGGCTTGTTCTCATTTGCCGCATTCACATTACATCTGCGTTAAAAGCGCACATCTGAGATAATAAACAAATAGGAAAGGTATTCCTCATGCAAAATTGTAGCACCTGCACTTCATGTCTTACAAATTAAGCACTGTGTAAAATGAGGGAATATGATTTAAAAAGGGCAAATGCAAAAGTGATTTCTTTAAAAAAAAATATCAAACATTCTGCTAAATGATCTGTAGAACTGGTATATGTGTGTATCCATGCTAGGAACTAATTTTTTTTTAGTTAAGTTTATTTGACAAAAAGAAAAACGAAGTGTTACATTAAGTTTTAGATAGGCAATAAGTAGAAGCCCTTCCCCAAAATTCTGCAACTTAAAGGCCTTAGGCCTGAGTGAGAATGGGCGGTTTTAGCAAGGTACATGGACAAAAAGTTACAGGTAAATAATGAAAAGTTTTTTGTATGTCACATTGTGTCATGTTTTTAGTCTGATAAAAAGGGTTATAATTGATGTTGTATTATGAGAAATGTGTGTGTTGTGTACCTTTTCTGCTTCTTCCTACAGATAATTCATGGATTAATTCACAAGACACGTGAGTTGGCTGGTTGAAGAGAAATGTTGGTTTTTTTTTGCGTAATTTCTTTAAGAAAAAAATGTGTGTTTATGTTTCATTTATACATTTGGTCCACTGAAACGCGTTATTTGACACAGCGACATTATATTTTTACAGCAGAGTATCAATTACCTGATGCCCTGCTGTCAAAAGTAGGGTATAGGATTTTAGACTTGACAATTGAGATTGGGCTGCAGGTTTATAGTATACAGTACATGTGCCATGGTATTATGCATGACCGTTTATTCATATATGCTGTTTGTTTGTCTGGGCTGTTTTTTTCCTTGTGCTTGATATACAGCAAGTATATCTTATGGCTTGAGATGGCTTGATATGTGTATTTTTTTTATCCCCTGTGCTGTGAAGGAACACATATGACGATATGTGTTATTTCACAATAAATTGGATGAATATTGTATTAAGATAAATTTCACAGATATGGACCTCATACTGTGAGCGAGTAAGGCAGCAGTTTTTCTAGTACATGCCTAAATTTGGCTGTAATGATATTTAAGAAAACTAAAATGATATACTGAATCAAAGTGTGTCATCCGTTGTTAGTCACTTAACTGCCTTTTTCCTTAAGGACAGGCAGCTCTGCATTTATGTATCCTTGATTGGGCCTAAGGATGGAATTATAGATCCGTGACTAAAGGTGGCCTAATTTCGATATCGCATTTTTTGATCGCATTTTTTTTGATTAGCCTATGGATTCATTTTTTTTTTTCTCTTTCCCTGAATAGACAACTGAACATTAGTTGGAATTACCGTGTAGGGTATAGATTGTCAGCGGTAGAGTTAAATTTCTGTAACATTGATCTTTCATGTATCCCCGTGCTCTTGGTGCTGCGTCACACGCCTTAGGCCACCCAAGCAAACTCTTGTCCTTCCTATAGATTTTTCTTTTTGCTTCTTACCTGACCAATGTTGCATCATGTTTATTTATTGAAGATTTTAGTTGTGTTCTACGTCCATTTTCCCTTCTCCATCTTCCTTTCACCAGTCAGCCCATTTATTATTATGGGTGTATTGTTCATGTTCACACTTCTAGACTGCAGTGATGTATTAGGAACCCCCCTTATGCTACATACTATTCCCTTTTGTGTGATCAGACTGGTTCTCAAGAATTTTCTTTAGGCCTACTTCAAATGCCTTTTCAGTCTGACTGTCAGGATAGTGATAGCCTGGTTGATTGACCCAATACAAGTTTTCCATCTCAATAGGAGATATCCCCAGTTTTGTTTCTGCTGCCTCAAATTTTTTTAATTAGATGTGTTCTAATCATGCAGATACCAGGAATCTCTAGTTCTTGTCCTTTTGACTGCACAGTTGATCAGTAGCCTTTGTATTACATAGCGCACCTGATGCACATTGTTTTAAAACGGGACTTTTCTTCATGTCCTTGATAATGTGCATTATGTCATTTCTCTATTTGAGATGTTCTAGATAAGGAGTTTAGGAACACCTAGGCTTCATCATTAAGGAGAATATGTATTTACCCCATTAAATAATGTATCCCATTAGATAATGCCACTGTGTGAGGGCATCCATTTAGGTTCCCATGACGTATTGCCACTCCTTTGCAGATTACAGGCCACTTGCTTGCAGTCCTCTTGCCAAAAAAAGCCAACCCATGAACTGTTTTTATATCTGACTTGAAGGAAACTAACAATTGTGTTACACTTCCTATATCACTAGGTTCTGCGGGAATCTTCCAGAGTCAAAAAGGAAGAATGTTACCCTGCAGACCGGTGATCAAGAAAAAGTCTGGTCCCCATCAGTAAACATGGCAGACGACTACAGACTTCTTGGCCTTGCAATTCCTGACAGCAATCAGCAGCGTGACAGCAATCAGCAGCGTGAACAGCAATCAGCAGCGTGGGCAGCGGTCATCAGCATGGACAGCGATCATCAGCGTGCCTTCAGTGGTACCTCCTAAGCAAGCCATTTGTTTCATCAGAAGGCGTTGTAAAAAGAGAAGAAAAAAAAAAAGGAGCTGATTTTCTGTTTTGCCTCAGAAGTTCAGTGCAAAGATGCGGAGGATCCCTGCTTCTGATGGCAGAACTGTCATCTACTTTGTTCAACTTGTTCAAACTGTCATGTGCTTGAACCTCTGACAGCGCGCGGTCCCCTGACCCCCCTTGGCCTGAGTTTTTGGCCTTTCCCCACACACACCTCTTTTTCTTTGCTCCAGCGGAAAGGCAGTGCACCTGAGAATATGAGTTTGGAAAAAGGCACTACATTCTGGTGCCCGTGAGAGAGCAGCTTGAGCGTCCTCTGACACTAAATAATGAGTGTTGGAGTCTGAAAGTGCTGCTGATCTTGCTGGCTTGTTTTTCAGTAGTGCTTGGATCTGCATGAAATGCTTTGTGCCCTTGATCAATGAAGGGCGCATCATCTGTAGTATCTGCCACGAAGAAGAGACACTGGTGCACTGCCTTGAGACATTGAGACTTTGTAATTGAGCTATGAGTGTTTGCCAAGAGGGCACTCCAACGGATACTGAGTCATGAAGAGCCTGAATGGAGAGGCCCAACGCGAAGAAGACACTGGAAGCGGATTTGATGGACAATAGAAGCCTACCAGTAGAGGCTTTGACGGACTCTGGGTATTTTCTGTGAGCTTGTCTAGAATTGGAGTTTGGAAACTAATTTTTGCAGCTTTGCTAGCATTATTTTAAAGTACTATTCCCTTGAGTTGAAGCAGAATAACGTCCATTTTCTGTGAAAGAGTACCCCCTTTTCACCTCAGAGCATTAATGAGAGTCACCACTGTTTCACTTGAACATATGATGAATTACAGAAATACATAAGAATACCTAAAATGTACTAGATAATTTTAGGATTTACGTTTGCTTAGGGTTGTGGAAAATTATGATTTATTTGTAATAGCGGTCACTGCTTTGTTTATATGTTCCTAATAACGTGTTTTCTAGTGTGTTTTAAACATGGCGTTGTCTTTTATGGGTAGGATTGTTTTTTTTTCCTGCCCAATTCACATCTGCACCCACCTCCCACACCTATGTCTTTCTTCTACTTCTTTGCATCTTTCCAGATGTTTCCCGAACACGGATAGTTAGGAGATCAGAGTTTACTGATAATTCCTTTTGTATCGTTTTCATCAACACCAGTTAGTAGTTGGACATCACTTATTGTTGGGTGTGCGGTCTTGTACCACATACTACAGATAGAAGCACTCCCTATTTTTGTCCTGCCATATATGGCCTTTGTTCTACTACGTGTGTAGGGAGACCTGTCCCGAGAAAGATGCTAGGTAATAGGATTATGCTTCAGTAACATCTTGAGGATTTTTATAAAATATAGATCTGGACCCAGACTAGCGTGAGTATAGGTTATTGCCTATGTAAGGGCAAAAGGGGCGTCTGAGGTTCTTTGAAATCTGAACCTGTGTTTAAAATATCATTATTCTGCTTTGATTTTGATATCAGAGAAACGAAAATGGCAAGTTTTATATGTGTGTGTATTTTCATCACGATACAATGATGAATGCAGAAGTTATTGACAAATTCATTCTGAGCCCACAGGTTCTATGTTGTGAACAGCAGCCATCTTAGGTGTTGCCCTTTACATAGGCATATACATGAGCCAATGATTCTGGTAGAGCAAGTATTAAAGGACACGTACCCCTTAGCTTGAGTTCTCCCTGACTCCCATTTGACCTGAACAGGCTGAATCTGCCTACGTGATGTTGGCCTCACCAAACCAGTCCATGCCCTCTAGTCAATCTATATTAAAGATCTGAGCAACTTGTTGTGTACATTGGCCTGAGCAAGATTAGAAGGCCGAATACAGTAGCCATGCCTGTTTATGACCCACAAGCATACCTTATCCTACATTTCTATCTTCCACACCTGGCTCTGTTTCTCTGCTTCTGGGCTTTTACAATGGGGAGGTGACTGTTTATATGATGGGGAGGAAACCAGTTCTATTGTGAGCTTCTCCGGCCTGCACAGGAAAATATGTGAAGTTTGACATATGTTCATGATGGAAGATGGGTTGGTCAGTTTGGGCAAGTAGAATGGAATTCATAATTATAGCCTGCTTTGTTATGGTACCATGGGAGCGACCTACAATGATGTGTTTCACAGCAAGAATGTGAGCCTAGGGCCAAACTTTTTGTATAAAAGGCCTGCCTGAGAAAGCTCAGGGAGGCTACCTCTTTCAATTGTAAAACTACGGTTGGACGACGAAGCCTCATAATTAATTATAATAAAGATGTCTTTTAATTTTACAGATTGGCTGTCAATTCCTTTGCTGCTTTATTATGCAAACTGCTGGTTAGATCTCTGATGGGGAGTGAGTCATTTTCTAATCTTCCTCAACATAGGCAAACCATTTTAGGGAGTCTTATGATGTATTTCTCGGAGCTCTAAAGGAGTATACAGTGCAGCCAAATAAAAACAGATTTTAGAAAGAGCCAGGCAGGAAAAAATGTTTGCAAAAGAAATTCACCTCCTAAATCCAAATAAATAGTATTCACTGGGGTGAATAAGGTGCACTCTTAGGTCATATGCTAACCTGGGATGAAGACAGGTATCACCAATTACATCTTTCATTTATAAGCATCAGTTTTCGAAGTGAGAGCTGCAGCCATTTTATCTTTAGTCCCTTGCAACGCATGCCCGGGCAATGCGGTCTTAACAACGACCATGTATTTACCACACATGCCTTTACAACGCATTTCATTGGAAAGGCATAATTGGTAAAGTTAAAGGCGTTGTTAAGATTACATCCCAGCTCCCCAACCCTGAGCCCTAAAATCTGGCCCCAGCTCTTGAAACTACTCAGAACCCAGCCCTTAAACTACCCCAGCCGCCCCTCTCTGAGGCCTAAAACCGGCCCCCAGCCTTAATAACTACCCCAACCCCTGCCCTTTAAACACTCCAAGCCCCCGCCCTGAACCCTAAAACCAGCCCCCAGTCCTAAAAATGATCCGACCCCTGCCTTGAGCCCCAAACACTACCCCGACTCCAGCCCTAAAAACTAACCCGACCACCCACCCCACCCTGAGCCCTAAATCCTGGACCCCAGGGCTGAAAAATACCCTGATCCCCATGCCCTGAAACCCAGTCCCCAGCCTTGAAAAATAAAACACACAAAAAACTAAAAAGTACTCATCAAGCTGCCGTTCCTCACCAAGCCGTCCTCAAGGAAGTCTCCAACACCTCCCTGCCCTGCCCACTCGCTCCAGTGCTAGACCGCTGACTGCACTAACCACGCATATCCCTTTACCACCTTTACAATGGTAATTGTTGTAAAGAAATATGTGTGGGTAAGGCATATATGTGGTTAAGGCACCTTTAGTATGGAAATTGTTGTAAAGAAATATGTGTGGGTAAGGCATATACGTGGTTAAGGCACCTTTAGTATGGAAATTGTTGTAAAGAAATATGTGTGGGTAAGGCATATACGTGGTTAAGGCACCTTTAGTATGGAAATTGTTGTAAAGGAATATATGTGGTTAAGGCATATGCGTGGTTAAGGCAA
Organism: Lissotriton helveticus; assembly: GCF_964261635.1. Lineage (NCBI taxonomy): Eukaryota > Metazoa > Chordata > Amphibia > Caudata > Salamandridae > Lissotriton > Lissotriton helveticus. The sequence goes on along the minus strand of NC_136065.1, from coordinate 239,217,912 downwards.
GGGTTGTTCTGCTAGCGCTGTAACGGCTGGTGTGGTTTAGCCCACGTTGTTACCAGTTTCTCTGGTTATGCATGAATTATAACAAATGTACAGTGGTGAAATTTTTTCATTGTATCATAGAGTGATATTATATTCCTCCTGCACAAAGGGAAGGATTTGCAATTTAAGCCAAAAAGAAGAGCTGAAGTCGAAGTGGCAGTAACTGCTAGGACCGGCGTTCCCATACTTTTTTTTATATGATGCCACCCCTTTACTTTACTTAATGAAAAAGAAAGCGTTTCTAAACTCCGTTGGTGCATCTCGTGAATTCCATGCAAAGCTTGTGCTCAGCCAGGTAAGGGCTCCAGGTTAGAAGGGTCTGCCTTTTCAGACCCTCTGCTTCTGATGCAGGCACTCTCACAGGACGGGTGGGCTGCAGAGTGCGCTTATACTAGGGTCCGAGCCCCTGAGGACTCTTATTGTCCTGGGCAATAGGCCTTGTTGCAGATAGGTGTAACTGTTTGCCCATTCACATTTTGATGCAGACATCTGTGCTTGAAAGGCCATCTCTGCCATCTGCTCCACTACTGTGAATCAACCTTGATTTCCTCCAAGGATGTGGTCTCACCTTTTACAAATAGTGGGGCATATTACCAAAAACTAGCGATAATTATCGCTATGTTGGCTTAGCGGAAATAATTTTATCGCCGTGTTGCGGCGATTTTTATCGCTTAGGAGCCTTGCTATTATCAAGGTTTATCTCCTAAGCGATAAAATCGGCCGAAATGCATGAATATCGCTGAAAAGTCAGCGATATTCATGCATTACCGAGCTAATGCTCTTAGCCATGTTATCCACCTCCCATTGGATAACATGGCTAAGAACTGCTCAGGGCAGGTGTTAGCTTTTGGAGATATTCGCGCTTAGCGCGAATATCTCCAAAAGTTGGTAATAGGAGATAGCGATGTTAGCGACTGTATCCAGTCGCTAACATCTTGGCACTCCCACTTTGCATGTCATTAGTGATAAATATCTCTGACATGCAAAGCGGGGCCCAAGATGGTCGCTATCTCCTACTAGCTGTCGCTAACTGGTGTTAGCGACAGCTAGGTAATAGGGAGATAATTTTATCTCCGTTTTCTTGGCTTTTAAAGTCAAAAAAGCGGAGATAAATCCCTTGATAATATGCCCAAGTGACTGTTCGTTTCACATGCAAAGTCAATGTAAACAGTGGAATGCCCCACGTCATGTGTGACTTTAGGCCTTAATTAATCAGGGCGGAATTGTTTGCTAACAGTGTGCGTTCAGGAACATGTAGGTTTTTTTTTGGTTTTTTTATGTCATAGTCCATGAATACTGAGGCTCATGGGGGCATAATAATGGGGATTTGTGGCAGCGCTCCCTGCATCCAAGTGAAAGGGCAGGACTGGGTAGCATCTATGGCATTCAGCGCATTCCCCTTTTCCCCTGGGCTGGCGCTGTTTCGGTAGGATTTGCGTGGCCTCTCAAATATGATTTGGTGGTTTGCGTCATCGATGTGTCACAAAAAGTGATGCAACAGTGGCGCAAGGGGCTTGTAAGTATGCCCCTTGGTTCTTTCCCTGCTCATCCTTTGTCATTCCACCTCCCTAAGCCCATGGTTTTGCGTCCTACATCACAGCACTTTTTTTTTTGTTTTGTACTGTAGCAGGGTGAATATGCAATGCACATTTTGCACAAATTCGTTAGTGAATTCAGTTTATTGAAACTTGAAATACTCCAAAACAGCGCTTTCTACCCACCGGCTTTGATGAGCACCAATTTCAGGCACTAAATTGACAAAAGCGCCTGCAGGCACGTCAGGCCATATAGCGCTTTTTTCAAACATATCCACTTCCGGTGAGCTGACTGGCAAGCGGCAAGGCGCGCGCTGCCCTCCAGCCTCCTCCAAAGCTCTTCATCCTTCACTGCCATCGCAGCAGACGCATCAGTCTAAATTTCTTCTGCTCAGTCGAACAGAAAATCAAACTGCATTAAGGGGAAAATATCCAACCTTTCCTTCCTTCCACAGGGCAAAGTACACTTGGATTTTTACACCATGATGCAACTCAGCACTCGCTCAGCAGGTTTAGCCTATGAAAGCCTCAAGGGACTGATCTTTAAACTATTTCTGCTAGGTTACTCCTGAGGAAAAAAAGGGGCTACCAACCCTCCTTTCTAATCCCAGATGACACAGTTGTTTTCACATCAGGGCCATATTTATAACCCACGCTTGCACCACGCAATGTGGTACATGTACAACACAACTGAAAAACGAGATTCATGAAGCCATGCAAGGTCACTTTGCGTGGCCCCCAGTGGCTTCATAAATCTCGAGTAATGCAACGCAACGCAGAGCAAATCGCTGTGCTGCCTTACTTTGCACCAGGGAGGCGTTACATGGGCATCGCGTGGGTGTTCCCACACAACTCCCATCACATCAATCAATTAAGCATTTGTAGAGCCCACTAATCACCCGTGAGGGTCTCGAGGCGCTGGGAGGGGGGGCGGGGTGGCAGCTACGGCTCGAACAGCCAAGTTTTGAGGAGTCTCCTGAAGGTCAGCAGGTCCTAAATCTGTCACAGCTGAATGGGGAGGGTGTTCCAGGTCTTGGCGTCGACGTGGGAGAAGGATCTGCCGCCGGTGGTCGTTTGGTGGATGCGTGGAATGGTGGCGAGGGCGAGGTCAGCGGAGTGTAGAAGGTGATTGGTGTCTTGCAGAAATTTTTTGCCAGGATCCTCTTGAACCGGTTGCAATCCTGGCTCGAAGAACAAAAGATCCTGACCCCCCTGCAAACTGGCTTCAGGGAGAAAACATCAACTATGGACCAGATATTCAGGCTACAACTTCTATATTAGAAAACAGTCGAACTAGAAGGGGGCAGCCTGTTTCTGGTCTTTGTTGGTCTGATGAGTGCTTTTGACTTGGTACCCAGAGATGCACTATGGAGGGTTCTAAGTGACTTGGGACTTCCCTCTTATCTCTTAACTATACTGAGTAGATTACATAATGGAAAATATGCCCAAATCCGATTTGGGAAGAATGGGGAATTAACGCAGCCCATCCCTGTCAATAGGGGAGTCAGGCAGGGATGTGTGCTTGCCCCCACCCTGTTCTGCATTTACATCAATGGGTTGGTAGATGCTTTGAGATCATGCAAAGACACAGATGCTCCTAAAATCGCCCAAAAGCATTTCCCTGCTATGATGTTTGCAGATGACACTCTCCTCCTCTCCAAGTCGCCGATGGGCATCCAAAGAATTCTAGATGTGTTTTGCAAGTTTTGTAGTAGTAGGGGATTAGAGATTAACATCAATAAAACTAAATTTATGATCTTCAACCCCAGTAAATCTACACGCCCAAACCCACATATGAATGGAATTCCTTTGGGCAAGGTCTCTGTATTTGACTATTTGGGCCTAACCCTTACTGAAAATATGACATGGGGGGCTCAGATTAAGAAATCCAACCTCAAATGGTCTACAACCTTTACACTGTGGTCAAAACACCGCGGTGCCATTACAACGTGTCTTTTACAACGCAAGTCGTTACCAAGACTTGCGCTGGAGGGCGCTCTAGACTAAGGAATAGTAAATTTACTATTCCAACACCTTCCCTACTGTACGTAGGCTGGAGTTGGAATAGTAAATCTTACTATTCCTAAGTCCAGCACCCTACAGGGTAACGACTTGCGTTTTAAAAGATGTGTTGTGATATACCGCGATCATTTTGATCGCGTTGTAACATCGTACATCCCCTCAAATTGACACAAACCACAGGCGGCCTGGCTACGTTTTTTAGAAAGACTTTCCACAAGCCAGTTAGCCCGGTTATGGAGATCTATAAAAGCCAGGCATGGAGAGCTGCCTTATATGGGGTTGAACTCTGGGGGCCCTCTAATCACAGGTTCTTAGCCATTACAGAGAATAACTTCCTTAGACAATTGCTTGGGCTACCGATAAGCTCCCCCTTGGTTCCATTGCGTATGGACCTAGGGGTTAGATCCATTGCTGAGGTAATTGCCTGCAGGCCACTACTCTTCTGGCGGCGCCTTTGGGCAACACCTGAATTATCAGAGTACAGACTAGAGCTTTCGGAAATTCTGAAACTCCCTGGCTCAGGGAAACTGCCATGGCTTCTTTTTGTCAGGAAGAGCCTAAACAATTATGGGACAATCCCGACACAGCCTGTTTGAACATAACACGAAAGTCTCTGATTACTAGCTATTGGGGTAGAATGTCCGCAAAACTTCATGCAGAACCCTCACACTGCACCCTCATTTCATTCTTCCTGGAAGTAAAAGACACTTGCAGGCTGGAGGCATGTCTCGATGAGATCCGCCCGGCACTAGGAAGGAAACTATATGTGCAGTTTCGCCATGGCTGCCTCCCTCTGCGTGCTTTCATGGGCAAATGGTCGGGTGGAAGTACAAGTGGGTGTCCGGCATGTAATTTGTAGCTTATAAACATAGTATACAGTAGCTTGAATCCATATATCTAGGAATTCGATCCGGTTCCTACTCATGTTGGTACTAAATTTGAGGTGGGGATCACATAAATTAAGCCACAAGGTGAATTCACTGAGTTGTTCTTCCGGTCCCCTCCAAATGAAGAAAATATCATGGATAAAACAATACCAATGGCAAATATTGGTATTATGTTATATGTGCAGCACACATAAAAAGAGGACTATGCCTTTCAGGATTGTTATTGTGAAGGAAGGCGCCACTTCCTGCACAAAAACAATCCTGCATGTAATGTCATACATACAGCCCTCAGTGTGTAAAATGTCAGAAACTCACCTCGTTGTCAGAGCCTCGTATGCCCTGGACATCCCTACATATAATAACATTAAAAATAAGAATGAAGTGAGGCTGTCTGACAGGCCCAAGGGTGAGGCACTGAGACGAGGTTTGGAGAGCTTAGCCTCAGTCAGGGCCACTGGAACTCTGGGCCTTATTATTGAGGTTTTGCCATAGGGCAGCGCAGCAGGCCTTCCTGATGTGCTTCCCTACGGCAAAAGAAAAGGGCAGGAATGCGCCGTATCTATAAGATTTGGGGTATTCCTGTCCTTTTCCCCTGCGCTGGCACACAATGGGCTGCCGTGCGCCAGCGCAGGCACCTTTGCACCATGGTGCAAGGGTGCCTGCATTGCAGAATGCAGCAAATGTAGAAAAAGGAAAAACTAGGAGAATTTAAAAGATTTCTCCTTGTTGTTCCTCCCTTACGCCTCCCCCGGGGAGGGGTAAGCTTTTGGCACTGTCTCAGATATACGATTTCTCGTAAATCTGAGGCAGTGTCAAAAGGCCATGGATGTTGCTGGGAACGCCCCCAGCAACACCTATTGCATGCCCCTTTAACTCAGAACACTGTGTTAAAGGGGCTGATATTTATCAGGCAGAATTAAGCCAAAAAAAGTGGCTTAGTGCTGCCTGATAAATATCATGCAGGCTTCTGCACAACGGAACGTCACAAAAAGTGACGTTTCTGGGGGCGCAAAGAGTCTCATAAATGAGGCCCTATGTGTTTTTGGAACCATGATGTTGTCTGCATTGTCATGGATATGCCTTATTTGCCACATATTCTGTCATCTGCTGAATATTCTTGCAGATTTCATCAAGAAAGGTGTAGTTTGTAACTCAAAAGGATGAAAAGTTTCTAAAAACAAGCCAACGTGTGTTGTTGCGCAGTGGAAGGTCCTTCATAAAGGTTGAATGGTCACATTTCTATTGCTTATTTCTATATTTAGGTGTCAAAGCAGGACCAGAATGCCCATTTGTTTCACTGGGCATTTTCTCTGGCAAGCTGGAGCATTTGAATGCCAGTTAGGGCAGCGGCTATAACCTCTGTCACTTTCTCCAGCTTCCACTGGTAATTACGGCTGAGGGGGAAGTGGGAGATTTCAGGAGAGGGAGAGAGGAACGAGAGAGAAAAAGGAAAGAAGGAGAGGGATGAGAGCGAGGATGAAGGGTGCAGGGCTGGTTTGAACTTTTGTTCCAAAGGCTGCTTTTGGTTACCAGTCATGCCCTGTGTCAAAGTGGCACTAATGAGATGAAAATTTTGCCCAGAAAGTGTTAACATATAAAAATGCCAAAATAAAATGGTAATACTACCACAAAATGAAGAGGCTACAGACAAAAGAAAACTCAGCAGCCAGACTCTTGACTTCCCCAGATGAACTCACATCGCACCCCACCTCAAGAAACTACACAGGCTTCTGATCCAGAAATGATGCCAGTTCAGAATGCTAACCCGCACATACAAAGCCCTGCACAACAAAGGACCAGCTTACATCAATAAATGGTGACCTTACGCCAGCCAACCAAACCCCTTCGATCCGCCTCCCACTTCCTCTCAAACACCTTGTGGATACGCAGACCCAACAGCGGAGGGCGCTCCTTCTCACACCTGACAGCCAAAACCTGGAACAACCTTTCCCTGCATCTCAAGTCCGCACCATCGCTCCAGCAATTCATGAAAGAACTCAAGACCTGGCTGTTCGAATGAACACTCCACCATGAGGCAGCAGCATCCCCAGCGCCTTGAGACCCGCACAGGTGATTTGCTTTGCTCTATAAAGCCCCGATTGATTGATAAAATGTAGTGTATTACGCCACATAATTTGCCTTTTCTTGCACATAATTTAATCGCCACTGCCGCATAATTTGGTCCTCGCCCTAGTGCATAATCCAATTGGCTCTAGCCTCAGTCAATGGAGAGAAGTTCTTTCAGTGAGGCCAGATCAGCTCGCAAGTGGGAAAAACTGTTAGCATGGTTCTTTGCACATTACTTGCGTTAGTCTGCCATCTCGTGGTCAGAATGAAAAAGTTCAGCCGAAATCGAGAAGAAACTCTTACGTAGGACAAGCGTTTGGAAAAATAAATCCTGCCCATGAGCCACGTTTATACCTTTTGCTAATTTCACTTGTGCACTTTCATTCATAAATCAGTTTGAAACTTGGAAAAATCACAGTTCTATCAAGAATAATTTACTATGATTCACAATGCAAGATTCGTCTAAGCCAGTGATTATTAACTTTTTGACTCACAACGAATCACTACTGAAAGCACCAGGGACACCAGCCACAACAACCTCTATAATTTGAACCTGAAAACCATACACAAAAATAGAGGAACAACAATACCTCAAATAAATACACAAATTGTGAAATATTTGTATTAATTAATAAAGAAAAAAATATGCAAAACAGTACTTTTAATGGGTGAACAATGTGCTTTTCACAATTTTGTTTCCATTTTAAAAGAGAAAGCATATACTAGACTCTAGCACTGAGGTCTTCAAACTGTGGGACGCACCCCCTTTGGGTCCGCGGCTCCATTCCCAGGAGAGCGCAAATGTCTCAGCAAAGAAGTTTAAATAAAGGTCCACTGGAAGTGTGACCTTCTTTATTTGGCACATTTCCAGCCCACTCAAGCACTATGTGACTCACTCAACACTTATTTCATTTATAAAATTATCACCATCAAGACTAGTATCCCTACTCCCGCTCCCCTTAAAGTTCGGCCACACCTGCACAGGAACTCTCACTCCTTGAAGCAGTTTCCTCCCATCACCAGAGAAGCCTTCTCAGGCCTACTAATGAAGGTCAGATCAGGCTCTCCAGTGGACTGTTGCCCCCTGCACATCTTAAGGGAAGTTTTCCTCTCATGTCCCGACCCTCCCCTCGTGCTATTGAATAACTCCCTTACTTAGAGGACAGTCACCAAAGCATTTAAAGAAGTGGAAATTGTCCCCATCCTGAAGAAGGTAGGGGCAGATCCGCTAACCCTCACAAACTATAGCCCCATCTGCTTAGTTCCCTTCTTAGTCAAGATCCTGGAAGCTCACGCTGCAAACTGCCCCAGCTCTTTTATTGAACAATCCCACCTTCCTGACCCCCATCAGGCGGGTTTCTGACCCTCTCACTCCACTGAGGCTATCTTGATGGTCCAAGATGAATTAAAGAATGGGGCAGACAAGGGTAACACACAGGCCCTGATGCTTCTCGATCTCTCTGCCGCTTTTGGCACGGTCGACCATGAACTCCTGGTCAACCGCGTCAGCGACGCAGTGATACAGGGCCTGGCCCGCAAGAGGCTCAGATCTTTTCTTGTAGATCGCTCGCAAGCGGTATACATCACTCAATTCCATTCCTCTGAAGTCAAATTGACATGTGGGGTGTCGCAGGGCTCCTCCCTTTCGCCGCACCTTTTTAATTATATTTTTATCCCCTTATTCAATCCCTGGGTGAAAAGAAGGCATGCTCCTTCATTAATGCTGATGATCGTCAACTGATTTTCGACAGCTCTCCTAACTCCGTCTCTAACTTTCAAACAACTATGAGCTACATTAGTAACTGAATGAACAGTAATCACTTGAAGCTGAATCCAAATAAAACTGAATTGATCCTGATTGGAGGGCCCTCAAACCCCTGGAACTCCAACTTCTGGCCGCCAGAGTTGGGAACCCCCCCTTCCATGTAGATCTATTGGGACAGTGGTTTCTACCTGCTTCTTTCAACTCCTGAGGATCAGGAAGATTAGCAGATTTCTTACTACCGATGCCCTGACCCAAGTAGCACTGGCCTTAGTCATTTCTCATATTGACTATGCCAATTCTCTCTACTTTGGTATACCAGCATATCAATCCAAACAATGGCAACTGGTGCAAAATCAGGCCGCTAGATTAATTTATCACCAGCTGGGATGGCACAATGTCACCCCGATTAGGAAAAAATTACACTGGCTCCCGGTAGCTGAACGCAGTGCATTCAAGTTGGGATGCATCATATTTAAAGCGCTCTATGGCAAAGGTCCAGTGTTTGATTCTTCTCGGGTACAGAGATACTCCCCTACTCGGAATCTTAGGCCTTCCCAACTCAACCTATTTGTTACTCCTTTCAAAGGTAAGAAACCGGGGGATCAAAGATCACGGTCCTGGCTCCAAAATTACGGAATTATCTTCCTCCAGATATTAGATCGACAACTTTGTATCCTCAATTCAGGAAGCTCTTAAAGACCTGGCTTTTTTGCCAGGCATATGAATGAACCACTTAGCAGCAGCACTCCCTAGACCTTAGCGGCATGAAACCGTTTGGTGTATGTGCGCTCAATAAATACCTTTACCATAATATTTAACAAAACATCTTCATTTACAAACAGCTTTGAATTGCATAAACAAAGGTATAGGAACCGTAATCCGGAATGCTATTTCTTCAATTACTTACCAGTAATTACATTATTCTGAGTCTTTTTCTCGCTTAGATTCCTACCAACCTGAGGCCACAGTGCCTCTCCCAAACTTCCCCCCTGCATACTTCCTATTTTGTCAACAAGCCCCAGACACATAGTTGGCCTGGACATATAGGGCAGGAAGCGAGGAAGGTTTGAATCTAAGTGAGAGGACTCAGAGTAACGTAATGACCAGTAAATATTGGAAGCATTACCCCCTTGTCCCTCTCTATTAGACTGCTAACAACATGAGATGTACCTAAGCCAAGAAAAGGCACGACAACTGAACACATAGGACCTGATTACGAGTTAGCAGAGCGGCGCATGGTCCGCCCCCTGCTGCACCACCAAACCTGTGGTCAGGCCACTCAACATATGACGAGTATTTCTCATGGCTGGTGGTCTTTATTTTGGTGTTCCTTCAGCAGTGCCTCTAAAAATTGGCATTGCAATTAAGCATGAGTGCAAAATCCGTTACGCTCGCGGATTTTGCGAATTTTCGGTAAATTCGCGATCCGCGAACTCCCGCAAATTTACCGCAAATTCGCAAATCCGCGAGCGGCGGATTCTGAGGGCAAAAGTTCAAGCCTTGCTGGCCTGTTGTAACTATTTTACGATGGCGCCGGCAAGCTGCCAGCGCCATCCTAAACTAGTTACTAAATTAGCTTCAACAGGAAGCACTAATAGATAAAATAAAGCAGGTGCTCGTGCATCTGCTTTATTTTATCTATTCGAGCTTCCTGTTGAAGCTAATTTAGTAACTAGTTTAGGATGGCGCTGGCAGCTTGCCGGCGCCATCGTAAAATAGTAACAACAGGCCAGGCAGGTGTGCCTTCTTCCCAAATATACCATCGAAAATCAGCTGTGATGCTGGACAGAGGCCTTTGCATCCTTGACTTTCACGAGCGCAATCCTCGTGCTGTTCCTGTGGCCAGGAGCTTCTGTATCTTCATCTGCTGATCTGATCGGTCTCTGACCTTTAATGCACACAAGAGGCATGTGTGCACTCGCATGGAAGCCCCGTCCGTTTGGCCCCGCCCACACACTCGCAGTGGGCACCGTCTTCCCGCCATTCACCCACTATGATAGCTCACTTTAGGGACCCCTGCGCCCTTCGGCGCGATTGCATAGTAACACACACCTGGTCGCTGTAGACAACTCTCTGGCACTTTAGGCAGCTGTAGTGTAGTAAAAGCACTATACATTTACCCAACGAGGTATGGCACAAAACGGTGGCGTCTTCTTGAATAAATATGAAGGGCAGGGTTCATTCTGGCACGATGGTCCTGGCACAAAAATTAAACCTCAACCGGAAGCACTTACAGATATCAATGAAGCATGTGCCCTAGTTGAAGCTTAAATTCAGGGACTCATTCAGCGGCCCAAAAAACAATCGTGAGCGTTGTCAAGGCTGGGCAGATGTGCCTTCTTCCCAAATATACCATCGGAAATCAGCTGTGATGCTGGACAGAGGCCTTTGCATCCAATGACTTTCACGAGCGCAATCCTCGTGCTGTTCCTGTGGCCAGGAGCTTCTGTATCTTCATCTGCTGCTCTGATCGGTCTCTGACCTTTAATGCACACAAGAGGCATGTGTGCACTCGCATGGAAGCCCCGTCCGTTTGGCCCCGCCCACACACTCGCGGTGGGCACCGTCTTCCCGCCATTCACCCACTATGATAGCTCACTTTAGGGACCCCTGCGCCCTTCGGCGCGATTGCATAGTAACACACACCTGGTCGCTGTAGACAACTCTCTGGCACTTTAGGCAGCTGTAGTGTAGTAAAAGCACTATACATTTACCCAACGAGGTATGGCACAAAACGGTGGCGTCTTCTTGAATAAATATGAAGGGCAGGGTTCATTCTGGCACGATGGTCCTGGCACAAAAATTAAACCTCAACCGGAAGCACTTACAGATATCTATGAAGCATGTGCCCTAGTTGAAGCTTACATTCAGTGACTCATTCATCGGCCCAAAAAACAATCGTGAGCGTTGTCAAGGCTGGGCAGATGTGCCTTCTTCCCAAATATACCATCGGAAATCAGCTGTGATGCTGGACAGAGGCCTTTGCATCCAATGACTTTCACGAGCGCAATCCTCGTGCTGTTCCTGTGGCCAGGAGCTTCTGTATCTTCATCTGCTGCTCTGATCGGTCTCTGACCTTTAATACACACAAGAGGCATGTGCACTCGCATGGAAGCCCCGCCCCAAAACCGCGGGTACGCAAATCCGCAAAATCCGTGGATTTTGCGGATCCACGATCCGTGAATACGCAAATCCGCGAATCGTGGATCTGCAAAATCCGCCCATGCTTAATTGCAATGGGAACGCCAAAAACAGCTCCTGCATGGAATGGACTGTAGTGTGCATCCACATAGCGTGAGGCACCAGGGGGCCCTTTGTTTCCTCTCCGCCATGGTAATCAGGGTGGTGGAACCGCCATGAAAACCTTGGAGGAGAAGAAACTCGCAATATGCTTGGCATGACTGGGGCTGTCCTGCCAAGCATATTGCGGCCTCCTGACTATCACAAAACCACCGGGGAATGGCAGTACCCTGGCGGCTGAGGTGGGGCAATGATGGTCCGACCGCCTTAATTGTAATAGGGTGGTCGGAAGACCAACACCGCCACGCCCCCATGAGTCTGGCGGTCCATGAACTGCCAGACTTGTAATTAGGTCCCAAGTAGAAACAACCTACAGAAGTAGGAAGAAGTAAACAGCACACTTCCCCTCAGACAGAACCACAGACTCAAGAAAGTGTGAGAAAAGTAGGGGGAAATGCCCAAGCAGCCGCCTGACAAAAGGCAGACCAAGAAGTCCCCTGAAACTCAGAAAGGGCAGACAACAAAGCTGGAATCAACCGATTCCAAACAACCAAAGGAGAAGGAACACCAAACCAGGAGGAAGATAAGGAGATAGAGACTGAAGCCACCAGCACAAGAAGGGGGCATCAGGGTGATGACTGTACCTAGCAGGCCCAGAGGCAACAAAAGAGGAATTCCACTGGAAGGGCACTACCCACACTAGAAGAACCAGACCAGCTCTTTCGATGAGAAGGGACAGCAGGTGACTTAACTCAGGAGGCTAAGGAACTGGGCAGAAAATGGCGGAAGAACCACCACTGGAACTAAAAATAAGAGTGCATTCCGGGAACAAAAAGCCAGTCCCAGGTGCAAACCACACACTCAGCAAAGAACTGCAGGAACAGAGGCCCACAAGAAAGCAACCCCAAGTCCCCAAACTTCTTTGCTGAGGTGAGAGTCAGCAGAACAAACACTGCCAATGCAATAGTACCCACAAGAAAATGGGGAGAGCAGAGCCAAGAAAACCAAAAGAAAAGCCCAGGCTGACCAAAATGAGAATGAAGATCAAAAACCTCTGAACCAGAGGTTAAATAATCTTCATTTGTCGTTATATGGCTGGAGTAATGTTTTAAAAATGTTAATTTTTTCTAAGTTTTTGTATTTATTTCGCACAATCCCTCTCTTCTTTCCTACATCTTTTTTTGTTAAGGCTGATAGAATGTGCTCAAGGTTTCTCTGGAGTTACCGTAGATCTAGGCGAGCGATGAAGTGGTGCATATTACCTAGCGAGAGAGGGGGATGGGGCATTCCCAGCTTTCGTTTGTATTACTGGGCGGCACTATTAAAATATATGGGCGTACTGATTAACCAAGATATCATAATAGAAGAAGCAGTCAGGCCATCAATTCATGAAATGGTACTTGGTGAAGAGGCCAAGCAATGTCTGGTTCGAGAAATTGAGCCGAGTTATTATAAAAAGACAAAATTCAAAATTCTGTGGGCTGCATATGAAAACTGGAAGAAAATTAAAAGTAGGTTAGGTTTGAGCCTAAATTTGAATTATTATACACCCCTTAATAGCTGCCTCCTATTACCAAGTATTTTCAGGGATCAGGTAATGACCAGGTGGCGCATAGCAGGAATACGTATATTAGGAGACCTATTTCAGGGAAATCAGATTGTCTCTTTTTTGTATTTACAGCAGAACTATAATTTGACAAGGACAGACTTTTCTAAATATCTTCAATTAAGACGTTTTCTGGATCAAAGGAAAACACAAAAGCAAATAATGACTGAAAAAGTTAGCATCATTGAAGCAATTAGAACACAAACTAAAATTGGTCCAATCTATCAATTCCTTGTCAAAGAGTTAGATGATGACTTAGTTAAGTTTATTATTGATGTAGAATATTTTTTGAATGTCAGTTTGGGGATACAGGTTCAGTTATCAGCTGAATTGATAATCATGGGTCGTCAGACAAATGTAACTAGAAATAGGACATTAGAAGAGGAGGGATTCTTATTTATCTGTATGTCAATTTTTCGTTTGTGTGTTACAACCCAATGGCTAGATGTTGAACTGCCAATTTTTAGTAATTGGCAATCCAGGCTACATTCTATATTCTATTTAGAGACTGCTGTATATAAAACAAAGGGAATAAGTAAATGTTATTCGGCCAGAAACTATGGTCTCCTTTAGCCAATTGGCTGTGAATTTATGTATAATGTATTTTGATGCACTCTTACCTATGTGGGAATTTATGTTGTAAATGATGAGATCTGGCTGTCTGCTGACTAAATAAAAAAATAAAAAAATGGAACCAGGGTGGTACCAGTTCCTGAGGAACCTCAACAAACACCAAAGAGACCCAAATGCCCCTTATTCTGCCCATGGCAGTGACAAGGGTGAAGGACAAAACCATTGGTAGGAAGTAGGAACTACAAAGCCAGAGGAAAAGGAGCCTCTCGAGAAACCAATTGCTACTGCACACCATCACTGCCCTAATGACAACCAATGACGAGCAGAACAAGCTCAGTGGATGGACTCTGAGAGCCCAACCAGAAGAGGAGAGAGCAACAGAAGAACCCAGAAATACGAAATCTGCCTGCATAGTTTCCAGACAGGCAAGTGAAAATGAGCAACAAACATGTCTCAGAGAAGGGAAAAAACCAAAGGAGACAGAACCATGGGGAAATAGCCACCACCTGCTCCTCCACCTGCAAGAAGAGGAAACCAGGAGAGTGGGCGGACCCATGTTCGGCCACCAGAAACACCAGAACACCTACCTCCAACTCCCTGATCAGAAAACCTCAAGGTGAAAGGGAAAGGAACAGGAGGTCCACTTGCCAAGGACAGGACAGAGCATCTATCCCCCACACTGCAGGCTTCCACCACCCACAGCAACAAGCAGAGAAGAAGAGATGTGAGGGACGGTGTAAACCTATATGCAAACGGACATACCCACCTCAGATAGTACTGATCAAACTACAGGGGAGAAGGTCAACGTCACAGGAGAGGGAAAACACCCCGCTCAACCAGTCCGCCAGAGGGGACAGTAGACTTAGAATAGAAAGGGCCATCCAAGAAGGAGATGGCCTGGCACCAAAAGAAGAGATGAACCAAAAAAATGATGGAAGGTGAAGCCATCCGGAGAGGCGACACTGGAGACCGAATACACTGCACCCCACTGGCCAGAAGGGTAACCAACCCCAGAACAGAGGGTACTCAGGTCCCTTAAAGACTCAATTCAGCTCCAGGTGCAACAGAGGCTATGCAGTCACAACAAGGAATCAGAGGGATGTTGACGAGTAGACCATCAGAGGAACATGTACTGGAGGAGAAATTGCAGAAGGTCCGTAGTAGAGGCCAGGAAGGATGCGACCTGCAAAGCGATGGGTGACAACAAGGCACATGACAGGCCCAGAGCAATGATGCTGTACAGGGATATCATGCAAAAATGAAGAGTCTTGAGCGAGAAGCAGTCTGATGAGAGCTAGCACCAGAGGATAGCCACCTGACACATGCCACATTAAAAAAAATAGGAAGACACCTCCTACACCCTCCTGTCCAAAGGAACAGGAACAATTGCATAGCCACCCCCGAACAGGACAGGAGTAAGAACGAACCCGAAGCCTGAGGCAGAAAGATGAAGTCGAGAGATTCCCTGTGCCAACGAACTCCAGAACCCAGCCTCCATGATAGAGGAGTTCAAAAGAAGGACACTCCATCAGCCAACCTTCGACAACACCCAAAGTCGGAGGGTCCGAGCAGTACAGACAGCTGATTAGATGCGCTAGCCTTGACGGACTCATCTAGTGACCCCCCAGGCGAAAGAGGTGGCTACGTATGATGGCATGCAGAACAAACCAAGAGCACCGTCCGGCAATGATGACTACAGAGAGGCAAAATTGATGAGTAAATTTGCAGTCGATGTACAGTCTTTCGGAACAGGCTACCACATAAGGTTGGCAGTTCTGGGCAGGCAATACTTTAAAAATATAGAAATGGGCTGAAATTCATGGTATCGCAAAATTGTGCTAAGAAGAGAATTGGGTGTCAGAATTGGTGGAGTGGAAGGAGCACCAAAGACTGATAGAATAGAATGTTGCCCCAGCACCAGAAGGAGCAGCACCAAACATAGCTGCATATGCAGCCCCCAGTGATAGCACAAAAAAGCTCCAGATCACCTTGCAATAGTCGGTGAAATATCCAATTCCAGAATAGCCCTGAGAAAGCAAAAAGTACCCAACATAGCATGGAAACAAAGTGTCTCCCCAGATGCTCCTGGCACTTCAAAGAAGAAACAAAATCCGTAGTAAAGATGACAACCATAGGTAGAGATGCGCACTCATTGTGAGCGGGAAGCTTGGGAGCCATGGCCCGTGCCAGCACAAGGGACGGACTGCCCTAAATGGCAATCCGAAGATACACAGATGATGGACGGAATGCAGAGCAAATCAAACATTCACCCCCATTCAAGAGATCTGGGTTAAATCCATTGTTCTTTTACTCACCATGCCACCCCAGTTTAGACCTTGCCATATGCAAATCAGTCTTGACCCTGTGCCTCATGGGAAAAGTCCAGCCAGAACTGCCAAGCCAGGTCCTCCCTGGACCAGAAACAAGCATACATAGAGCTTTAAAAGTGACTCTTGTCTTTACTGGTAACTAGTGTAGCTCCCTCAGGGCAGCTCCCTCCGGGGTGTGCCTCGGAATGTTCAGAATCATGTGGGTGGCTGCATTTTGGATCTTCTGTAACATATTCAAGTTGGTTTTTGTAACTCCTAAATATAGGATGTTGAAGTAATCCAGAGGAGATGCAATAAGGGCCTACACAATGGTCTTTTTGGCATCTAGTGATAGAATATCTAAGATTTTGCGTAGCATTCTTAGAATGCCAAAGCATGTGCCTGCCAGGGCTGATATCTGATCTGCAAAAGATAGGGTGTTATCGAACCAGACTCCCACATTTTTTATCTTAGGGTCGGGAATCCGCTTGGTCCTTGTTCTTCTGGCCAGCACAGCTGGGACCAGATGGAGGGTTGTTTGCCAATTACCATGACCTCAGTTTTGCCTGCATTCAATTGCAGGCAGCTGAACTTCATCCAGTTCGCCAGATCACTCAGGCAAGCTTTACATTTTGGGGCAGCCTCTGCATCCATTTGCTCTAATGTGACAATCAGCTGAGTGTCATCAGCATATGACACCAGTTTCACCCCATGTTTCAACACAATATCTGCCAGTGGACACATATACACATTGAATAATGTTGGACTGAGGGCAGAACCCTGTAGTACCCCTTGAGACAGAGGACATGTTTTGGACTTGAAGGGGCTGTAGGGAGTGTTTGATCCATTCCCATGTTCTGTTAAAGATTGCAGGAATCACTGTTAGCATGAGCTGAAAGCCATTTTATTCTTGGCAGCCATTTTAGATAGCCATGTGCTTGCCATGTGCTTTCTCCCTCTTCCAGAGCCTTGCACATGCTCAGAAAGTCCTAGCTGGAAGAATGCAGCTGCTCCTAGTATAGAACTGTCAGGCTATTCTTACTGATGTGTTCAATTTAGTCTACCCTTCCACTTTGTTGAGCAAGCAAATTTTGTATACCCGTATTAGTCAATTTGCATGCTTGTATGTGCCAGGACCTCCCCTTGATTTTATGCTGACTATGTAACCTTTGCATATATAAGGCTGCTGTTCTCTGTACTCCTTAGACTGGCTCCTACAGTGGCCTGAGGATACCGTATGACGCAGTCTCCCTCATATGAGTTTAATAAATGCATTGTTTTTATATTACAGCTTCCGTGCCAATTTCTTCTTTGTTGGTTTAAAGGACCAGGTGTATCAGTGAACCCCTTAGAAGGTTTTTATTTCTTCAAATGGTGCCCGAAACGTGGACCTCATCGGATAAGTGGCTATCCAAGGTAGTGGTCTTGATGGGAGACAGGAATCTATTGAGAAGGACAGGACAGGAATCTACTAAGGAGGTACCCTGCGCACGGAGATTCTTTGTCTTTGCAGCCTAGTATAATTTGGGTCTCCCTGGTCTGGTTCTCCAAGTGTTTGCCGCTCCTGACTGAGAACCTCTTTGGCGTGAGTATTCTATTGGCAGTGAGAGGCTGGAGATTTGTTCTTGGTAAGGATGTCGACATTTTCTTGCTTGTTTTGGCCAAAAATTTTGGAACTTGCTTGGATATTTATGAATTGCAATTAATATAGACAGGTAATGAGGAGATGCTTCTCTAACTTTTTTAAAACTTGAATGGCACACATTGAGTTACGTGCCACTTGGCAAATAATATTGTTTATGCTGCAATATTCTTGGCATGCATGTTCTTAAAACCCTTCATAGAATGTGTTGCTTTCTTGGAGGTGCCAATATGGAACTAGAATGGAATCCGCCGGCTCCCCTAGAGGGGATACCTGAATAGGTGCAGGTATATTAAAAAACATATTTCTTCCTTGGTGACTAAGTACCCCATGGAATGAAATATGTACATAAAAAAGGATCCTGATCTGTGCATTTTAACTTTCATAGGTGGTGATATGCAGAACGTTTTCTTTTGTTTTTGGTGTTCTGCCAGCCAAAACTGTTGAATTTGGTATATTTTGGCCTCTTAAACGGATCACTGACATAATATCGACGACACAAATATCGAGATACACAAATATCGAGTCAAAAATATCGATTGACAAAATATCGACTCCCTATCTTCAAACAGGTAAGTACCAAAATATCGACTCCAAAATATCGACTTACAAAAATATAGACTGTCAAAATATCGATTTTTTAAAATGTCTTAAAAGTAAGTTAAAACTAATATAGTAATAAATATATTTAATATAAACTTAGAAATAATTATTAAAAAAATATAATTTTAATAAATAATTTATATAATTAAAAAAATTATATCACCAAAAATTACACACACATATATATATATATATATATATATATATATATATATATATATATATATTTAAACATATTATTAAATAAACATATATAACATTTTAGAAAATGTTTAAAATTTATTGTTACAACTATAGTGAGTTCAACATTAGCAAAAGTGTTGGATAGCGTAGAGGTAAAATTTACTACTCCCACTCCAGTGGGTGCAACAGTAGGGAAAGCGCTGGATAGCGTAGAGGTTAAAATTACTATTCCCACTCCAGGGATGTATGACGTTACAACGCATACTTTTACAACGCCTACCATTACAACAAAACTTTTACAACGCAAAAACTTTTACAACGCATACATTTACAACGCAAGATTTTACAACGCATATACCTTTACAACGCATACCATTACAACATAAGTATTGGTAAGTATATAATAATTTTTTGAATATAAATTAATAAAAAATATTATAATATAATTTAATATAATTTAATTTTATTAAATAAATGTAATTTAAATGTAATTTTACCTTATTTTTACAAAGTACCCCTGTACCCCAAAAACCCAAAACTGACCCTGAACCCTAAAAATACCCCTTTACCCATAAACTGAAAACTGACCCTGAACCCTAAAAATACCCCTTTACCCGAAAACTGAAAACTGACCCTGAACCCTAAAAATACCCCTTTACCCAAAAACTGAAAACTGACCCTGAACCCTAAAAATACCCCTTTACCTACAAACTGAAAACTGACCCTGAACCCTAAAAATACCCCTTTACCCCAAAAACTGAAAACTGACCCTGAACCCTAAAAATACCCCTTTACCCAAAAACTGAAAACTGACCCTGAACCCTAAAAATACCCCTTTACCTACAAACTGAAAACTGACCCTGAACCCTAAAAATACCCCTTTACCCCAAAAACTGAAAACTGACCCTGAACCCTAAAAATACCCCTTTACCCAAAAACTGAAAACTGACCCTGAACCCTAAAAATACCCCTTTACCTACAAACTGAAAACTGACCCTGAACCCTAAAAATACCCCTTTACCCCAAAAACTGAAAACTGACCCTGAACCCTAAAAATACCCCTTTACCCAAAAACTGAAAACTGACCCTGAACCCTAAAAATACCCCTTTACCCAAAAACTGAAAACTGACCCTGAACCCTAAAAATACCCCTTTACCCAAAAACTGAAAACTGACCCTGAACCCTAAAAATACCCCTTTACCTACAAACTGAAAACTGACCCTGAACCCTAAAAATACCCCTTTACCCCAAAAACTGAAAACTGACCCTGAACCCTAAAAATACCCCTTTACCCAAAAACTGAAAACTGACCCTGAACCCTAAAAATACCCCTTTACCCAAAAACTGACAACTGACCCTGAACCCTAAAATTAAAATATTTATCAATTAATCAATTATAATTAATTACCAATAATATTTTAATGAATTACCAATTAATAATTAATTAACAATTAATTTTTAAAAAATATCAATAAATAAATTAACATATTTAATTAATTATAATTAAATTACTTCCCACCCTATTCCCCTATAAACCCACAACCCGCTACAGAAAATAAATTACTAAAATTAAAATATTTATCAATTAATCAATTATAATTAATTACCAATTATATTTTAATTAATTACCAATTAATAATTAATTAACAATTAATTCTAAATTATTATCAATAAATAAATTAACATATTTAATTAATTATAATTAAATTACTTCCCACCCTATTCCCCTATAAACCCACAACCCGCTACAGAAAATAAATTACTAAAATTAAAATATTTATCAATTAATCAATTATAATTAATTACCAATTATATTTTAATTAATTACCAATTAATAATTAATTAACAATTAATTCTAAATATATATCAATAAATAAATTAACATATTTAATTAATTAGAATTAAATTACTTCCCACCCTATTCCCCTATAAACCCACAACCCGCTACAGACTTATATTACACAAAAAATAAAAATTATTATTAACTTACCTTAAATTCGATATTTTTGTTGTCTATATTATGTCTAGTCGATATTATGTCCATTCTATATTTTTGATTCGATATTATGTCCATTCTATTCGATATTAATTTTCTCTAGTCGATATTTTTGTTGTCTATATTATGTCTAGTCGATATTATGTCCATTCTATATTTTTTACTCGATATTCTGTCCAGTCGAAATAATTGACTCGATATTATGACTGTACACCCTCTTAAACATGGCACAGTCTTTTGGGCTGTTTTTGGTGCAGTCGCTTGGACTACCTTTGGGAGCTTTTCTTGTAAATATGACTTACAATTAGTATTTACAAGGTTTGGTTTAAGTACAGTCTGTGGGCTGTCTTTTGTTTCTGTCCTAAGTGTTGATTTGTGGGTTAATTTTGTGTATTGAATGTCTATGTGGTAAGAATGGCTAGCCTTAAGTGCGCTGTATTGTATGTTCTGAGTGCATAACCCCCTTCTGAAAATGCCTGAAATTAGCTCAATGTGTTTTCTTTTGTTTGTCATCATTCTGTTATGCAAAATGTCATTGAATAAAATACATTTTAAAATAATCCAGCAATGAATTATGTAACATATGCTAAATAGCTGCACGCTACCATTAAATTGACAAAGTAAGAAACTATACATGTGTGCAAATTGCCACAATGCTAAAGATAAAATTAGAATTCACATTCAATAGGAATAATATAGGTCTCATAGAAAGGAAGGGGAAAAACTAAATTGTGTGCTTTGCAATAACTAGGACTAAAATGCTAAATTCTTCTCAAACTGGGCCGTGATTCTTGAGTTGCGAGTTGTGCAGCTCTACCGTGGAAACAACAAGAGCCTGCTTGTGAGGCACAAACGAACACAGGAAGAAGACTCCCCTCTGGCTGGTTGTACAGCGGCTTCAATTTCCCAAGGACTTCTTTTTGTTAGTAATGTACCCCTTTAGTCATCCCATTTTTGAGGAGGAGCAGCCCTTTGCGGCTCCTCGTCCTAATTTCTAAGGCCCTGTGTGGTCCTCTTGGTCCCTTGGGGCCAGGATTGTTTTTGACTATATTAAATGATACTCTAGCCCTCATAAAAGGAACACTGGAAAAGTCTACTGAAAATGTTTTTTACATATTGAACTAGATGGTTCTAGGATTTGCTTTCTGCTTAGGGTTGAAAAAGGGGAAACATCCTTAACCACGATGTATAAACAACGACTTACCGGAACAACGAACAGTGAACAACGAAGAGGGCTGAACCACGAAGGTAACAACCACGAACAACGGAACAACGAAGGATGGAACCACGACTTTTAGAACACCGGAGCATGCTAGGAAAACATTTAAAAGGGTAGATGGGAGGTGTGGGGGGGACTCCCCACACAAATACGATAAAAAAATATATAGTTAGAAATATACGTGAAGATTAAAATCGTAATAGTTAAAATTCACATACAGCTAAGGTTGTTAAGGAAATTAGTTTACATTTAAATTACCGGTTTATGTCAGGAGATGGCAGTGTTGCTTTTTTTGTTTCACGAAAAGAATATGATCAGTGTGCAAGTTTTTGTAAACAGAACTTAACTAGTATTTTAGAGAAAAAAAGGCATTAAATCTAATTTTTACGTGGTTTAGGGAGTAGTGGTTTAAAATGTAGTGGTTAATTAATGGTCGTGGTTTAGCCTTCGTTGTTCCAGAAGTCGTGGTTTAGGCAGTAGTTTTTAATTCATACAATCTTGAAAAATATTGATAGTTCTGTTTCTAATTATAGTCATTACTCTCTCCTGCTATCTGTATGTTAATTATGACCCAATGCTCTGTACCCTTTGTACGCCTGCTTATACCTTATATATAAACCCGCTTAATGAAATGTTTAGAAAGAAAAATGCCCACCTTGCTTGATGAATTTATGAGAACAAATGAGCAAAATATTTTCTATGTTCCAGCTAGGTCATAGGAATGTCTTTTGCTCATGCTAAAAGGACTATCTGTTAAAGATTGCAGGAATCACTGTTAGCATGAGCTGAAAGCCATTTTATTCTTGGCAGCCATTTTAGTTAGCCATGTGCTCGCCGTGTGCTTTCTCCATCTTCCAGAGCCTTGCACATGCTCAGAAAGGCCTAGCTGGAAGAATGCATCTGCTCCTAGTATAGAACTGTCAGGCTATTCTTACTGATGTGTTCAGTTTAGTCTACCCTCCCACTTTGTTGAGCAAGCACATTTTGTAAACCCATATTAGTCCATTTGCATGCGTGTATGTGCCAGGACCTCCCCTTGGTTTTATGCTGACTTTGTAACCTATGCATATATAAGGCCCCTGTTCTCTGTGCTCCTTAGACTGGCTCTTACAGTGGCCTGAGGGTACCGTATGAGGCAGTCTCCCTCATGTGAGGTTAATAAATGCATTGTTTTTATATTACAGCTTCTGTGCCAATTTCTTCTTTGTTGGTTTAAAGGACCAGTTGTATCAGTGAACCCTTTAGAAGGTTTTTATTTCTTCAGTGCTACCTCTAACACCGTTCTCCCATAGCAGTTCTAAGTGGAGGCTGTGGGAGACCGCATCGAACGTCGCACTAAAATCCAGCAATATCAGTGCTGCTGTCCTTCCCTCATCCGCTGCTATTTTTAGAGCCTCAGAAGCCAGGAGTAAGGCCGATTCAGTACTGTGAAGCGCCCTAAAGCAAGATTGAGTTTCTTGGAGTACCTGGTTTTCTTTCATGAACTTAGTCAATTTCTCTGCATTTTTTGCAAATAATGGAAGCCAAGGTACTGGTCTCAGATTTTCAGGGAGCGCAGAATCTAAAGGTGGTTTCTTTAGTAACGGCACCACCATTGCGCGTTTCCAATTTTTTGGAACCTGCCCCAAGTTGAAAGACACATTCAGCAAATTTTGAGCACCGGTGCAATAGTTTCCCACCCTCGCAGTAACATATTTGGGGGGATAGTGTCCATGGGGGAACCCTACTTGACTACTGACATGAGTTGGAGTATGTCACTTTCCACTGGTGGAATCTAAACAATGCCCTATAAGACACTAAAAAGAAGGCAAAACATACAAATGGAAGCCCTGCCACGGATAAAAGGGACCACATCACCTGTAGACTGGCACAGCCAAGAAGCGCACTACAGCTCCCTGCCAAAACCTGACCCAGGAGAAGCATCCCGCACACACCTAGTCTCCCCTTGATGGGTGCAGGAACCACCCTTGTACTGAATGCTGGAGCGAGAGCACTGCACCCCCCAAATTGGAGATGACAAAAAGAAACAGAAAGTATGGAGGCTGGAAGGGGCTGTTTTTATGCATGGGAAATGGTCGGGAGGGGCATGGAGGGCTAACATTGTTAGGAATCTAAGCGAGAGGGAAGAGGGGGTAATGGGGCTGGGGTCTTTGAGGTTGGTGCAGGGTCAAATATGTGGCTAATGAGAACCAAATATTCTGTAAGCATTTTGTAATTTCTTTGCCTTCATGTAACTGCATATAAATAACACACACACAGTGAAATTAAAAATAAATACAAGTTAAGCATCCATTGATCTAGGCAAACCGGTTCCGGCGGCGAGGGGTAGGTGCTAGACGCGACTACACGGGAAGATCAACCAGATGTTGGATGACTTTACCCGCTGTTGTACCCGCCGGATACTGTTGGTGTCTGCACATTTAACCATTTAGGTAGAAGCAGCCCAACACAGGTATCATGCAGGAAACACTATTTTTTCTGTGTATATACTATACTTGAATATATTCTGAATAAGATACTAATCACTTTTACGTAGACAGTTGACTAGAATACTTAGTTTCACTTGTAGGTCCTGAAGAATCGCTAGCTACTGCACCAGAGCGAGAAACATGTCGACCAACTACAGCACACACTAATTTGTGACTCGTTACTTGGGAGCATAATATCCCAGCGAGTACTAGTTAGTTTGATTTTAACTAAAGTAGGGGACCTCCAGAATAAAGTCATTCCCGGTACTCCTAGCTTTATTTTAAATCACTTACACACGTCTACGCATTTCTGGCCCCCCACCCGCACTTCATCTAAACGGCTGTTGGATAAAAGATCTCTGTCAAAGAGCCCCTCTTTGAGGTGTTGCCCGTTGGGTATTGCACCGCCGACCCAACGAGGAGCAAGCCCAGATGATGAAGCATGACACCTGAAAGGGTGTGTGAGGGCATTTCATCCAACAAAATGGATGCACAATCGTAGGACTCCACGAGACCCTACAACATCCCACACTTCTAGAGTCTTGTACATTCCTTATAATCTCTAGGAACAGCACAGCCCTTTTTGTTATCACAAATCACTTAATCTCCCAAAATGGATTTGACCTTCTGTAATGTAATTAGTGATCATGCAAAGAGCTGCGATACTTCAGGTGAAGCTTGCGCTATATAAAAGTACCAAAATAAATAATCGCTGGCAAATGTGACACATCAATTGGTTACTGTGATCACAGATGTCTGTGTGTATGAGACCAGAAAGGCACAGAAATGAATCCTAGTTGGTGCAGTGTGTAACATTCACTGGTGTATTTATAGTGCTATGAAGTCTCAACCTGTGACAGAAAGCTCTGTGAATACGTTAGTCATTACTTTAAAATAGTATTACACACAGTATAAGTTAGGCTGCCACAAATCTTTTTTTGCAGTTTTATATAGTGCAAACTCCACCCAAAGTTATTGGAACACTTTTCATGATCACCAGTTACATTACACAAAGTCACAATATTTTTTAGACACAGAGTGATTCAGTGATTGGCCCAGAGTTACAGGATGTTGAATATCTGCCGGGGCTCAAACCTGGTTCCCCAGTTTCAAAGTCAGCAGCTTTAGCCGTAGCTCCACATCCTGAAGTAGTGTTTGAGGTAAAAAATTGCTTTCATGATGTATAGTTTAGCAATAAGTAATCCGACAATACCTAGTGCCAACATTTTAGTTAGTGTCTCAATTAATCCTAAACTCGGTTGATAAACTTACATTACCTCTTTAAAAAAACTGCAATTTTTGAAACCATGAAGCTTAAAAGGACTCCATCAATTAAAGGCTGTCCAGAAGGCCACTTTTGTCTTTTCCTCTTTGTACCCCTCCGCCCCCTTCGCTTTCAGGTAAAGGCACCTCAAGCCCAGCAGTAATCATCCAGGGACAGCTGCATTTTTAAATGAGTCCAGAGGATGGCAGGGAAGAGGTAAACAGAGTTACATTCAGATGCAGAGCCTTAATCTTCTGGACCCTGTGGCGTCGGGCCTCAGGCCCACATGGCGGGAAGAAAGGGACACGGACAACTGGCAATATGGTGAATTAACTGGCCACGAGCACGTGCACCCGGGCCCTTTTATTGGCGGGGTCACGTCACTCGTGACACCCGTGATGGATGGGTGTCAGGGTGCAGTGTGCCCAGCCCTCGAGGGAGTGGCTGGTGTTACAACTTCCTGCGGGACACTAGAACGTGTCTCTCAGGATACTACATTCCTCCCCAACTTTATTTGAGGAACAAAAAAAATGCTAGTCCAACCTGTGGGGATAAAAGAAACAGTTAACTAGTTACCACAGGGTCCATCAGTCTATAGAGTCAGGTGGCAGGACGACAGCAGACCTGGATTGGTGACTTGGCTTGTAGCAGAAACCTTCTCGGCCGGCATCCGTAGTTTAACCTGAGGGCCTCAGGACACGACCGCTGGCTGGGAGACGTCCTCTGCGTGTCGACAGTTCGTTGACGGGGATATGTCTTGCTGCCTTGCCTGGTTTCCACTTTGCTGACATCCGTGATGGTCCGTGGTGGATTCTAACAGTTCATTGTAATGGGCTGCGTCATAAAGATGGATAGAGTCCTACAGGAGAGTTCGCAGAGGTGTGGCTGCGCTGACTGTCATTGTTGAACGGCTTGGCTGTGACCGGAAACCTGTCGGTGAAAGTCTCTACTGACTCTCCCGCCTGGGGAGGCCCGTTGTCGGGGTTGCTGCGGGACTGTAGGAGGGCTGCGCTGAGGGGTGCTTGTGTGCCATCTGGTGGCAGCTGCAGGACCACTGCGGAGCCGTTACTTAGTCGACGCCCAACTCCCACGGGTGGATGAGTCGTGGACAAGACATGCCTTTGCTGCTTCGGTTTCGGTGTATGCCAGGTTCACAGGTGGCCTCTGGTTTCTTTTGTCTGCTGGTGTGGCGACGGTGCAGGACTCCAGTCCGCCGATCTTCTGGGAGTGGCGATGTTTGACGCAGGTGATGATGGCTGTCCTGATGGCGGTTGCCAGCCATGTGGTGACTTGGGATGACAGGTGGTGGCTTGGTGGGAGTGTTGGGATGTCCGGGGGGAACTTGGCAGCCATGTGCCTCCGCTTTGCTGATGTTGACTTTAGTTGGCGGCTTGACACGTAGAGTGTTCGGTTCCTCTCTTCCCTTGGTGGGGCCACTGCCGACTCCATCTTGAGGCGGTGAGAGGGCTCAGTGCCGGTCTTCGCCCATGGCATCTGCGGACAGGAGCAGGGGTGCCGACTGACTCAGACTGCCGACGCTAGGGGACGGACAGTCGCCTGGGGAAGCGTTGGGATGAGACGTGGACTGCGCTTGCTGCGGCTTATGTTTGGTTCATCCGTGATGCTGTGTCCTGGGACGTTGGTCCGTCGCCTGGGGAAGCGTTGGGATGAGACGTGGACTGCGCTTGCTGCGGCTTATGTTTGGTTCATCCGTGAGGCTGTATCCTGGGACGTTGGTCCGTCGCCTGGGGAAGCGTTGGGATGAGACGTGGACTGCGCTTGCTGCGGCTTATGTTTGGTTCATCCGTGAGGCTGTGTCCTGGTACGTTGGTCCGGCGCCTGGGGAAGCGTTGGGATGAGACGTGGACTGCGCTTGCTGCGGCTTATGTTTGGTTCATCCGTGAGGCTGTATCCTGGGACGTTGGTCCGTGTTGGTGGCTGTCTGGCGTGTCAGGGTGTGCTTCTTGGCTGGCTGTGAGTCCTCGGTTTTCTCCCTTTGTTGGCTTGTTCAGCCCACCTGTGCTCATCCGGTCTTCGGGGTGACAGAGCTGTCACTCTTCTTCTTTTCTTCGAGGGCGTTGCGTTTGGACCTCGAGGCGGTGCTGTCGTGGCGCCGGCTTCTGCTTTGGCTCTGGCGTGCTTGTCTGGACCAGTCACTTGGTGAGGTGCTCCTTGTTTGCTGGGGCGACGTGACGTCCGGTCTTGTGTCGCTGTTCGTTAGAGCACATGGTGCTGTGGCGGCCTGCCACGTGGGGTGTGCGACTCCTCTCTTGCCGATTTGGGTCGCGGCCGACTCCGTCTTGAGGTGGTGTGAGGGAGGTCAGTGTGTGTGGTCTTCGACCTACTGCGGGGCTTCGCTGTGGCGGTGGAGATGTGTGTACTCTCCAACCTGCGTTCAGCAGTGTTTCTGTGTGGAGAGGTTTCCTGGGTTCTGACTGTGCAGTCAGGTGCACTGGCGCTGCTTTCTGTGCTTCTGGATTTGTGTGCTCTTTCTTCTTGGATGCTTTCCTGGCACTTGGGGTGCCCGTACTCCGGGAGGAGCAGATGACGCAATGTCAGCGCTGCCGGTGGTGGCGTTGAGTGGCCACGGGTGGTGCTGTTCTGCACCAGTCTTGTCTTGTACTTTTGGTGGGGACAGCTACCTCGTGGGGTTGCCGTCTGGTTGGTCTCTCACGTTCGCTGGCAGTGGCTATCTTGCGTGGCACTGCTTGCATTTGGGTCTGGGTTTCTGGCGGCTCTCTGTGGCGTTTGTCAGTCTCTCCCTTTGTTTTGCAAGGAGTGGCAGGCAGTGCCCCTTTCTACTGCCAGGGTCCTGAGGCATAGAAACGCTGTACCTTGTGCTGAGCATTGCAGGCGCTTTTGTTCCTTTTCTGTCCGTGCAGATTACCCGTCACGAGGGTGAGCTGCCGCTGTAGTGTGAGGACTGTGGAGGCACCTTGTCTTCGTGTGTTTCTCTTGGGACTTGCCGTCTCGCAGTCCTTTGCTTCTTGGCGCGTTCCTGTGCCGGGGTGGTCTTGGCCTTCTGGTTTCCCTTTGTTGGGTGTGGGTTTGGTCCTCTTCCTTGACCTGTTGTGGCCGTTCTTCTGCTGATCTCCGTAGTGGCCCTAGGGGCAGTGCTAAGGCTCTTCAGCATGCTTGGCCTGTGACTGGGTGCTGGCTACGTTCACTTGCGGGGTGCAGAGGGCCACCTTTCTCGCGTTGCCATCTGGGGGCCTGACTTGCTGTGCCTGGAGCGACTCGGGCATCTTGGAGAGGCAGCCCATCGACGCATGTGGTGCACGCAGTAGTCTCTAGGAAGGTTGCTGGAAGCACTTGGTTGAAGCCTGACTGGACAGTGTCTCTGTCGAGTTCCCCATTCTTCGGTGACTGTCTGTCAGAGTGTGTATCTATCTGTGACCACGTGGTGGGAGCAGGGAACATTGTGATTCACTTTGTGCTAGCGTGAGGGGAGGTGTACTGCATCCGCTGCCTGTATGGGTGTCTGAGGCATTCCTCACCACTCAGTCTTGTTCTTAGAACTGGGGTCTACTGGTTCCAGTAGTTCTGTGTGTGTGCTGGCCTGATACTGGACCCACGATGTTGTGCTGTGTCAGGGGTAAATCCGTTGCATGCGCTGCTTTATCTTTTGGTAGCTGCGCACTTCTCCCCCTTCTAACATGCGGGCAGTTGGCTGTGTGAGGTGGGGACAGTCTTAGCGTCAGCAGTGCTGAGGATGCTGGGGCAATGTCACCTGAGCCTTGGTGCGAGGCAAGTTGCGGGAGCATTGTCCTGTCCGAGAGGTTGGCACCTGTGCTCCAGCGCGACCTCATACAGGCGTGTCTTGCACTGGGAGTTTCTCTACCGGTGGTGGTGTCCCCTCTTTATGCGGCTTGCGGCCTCGGGAGTGTAGCCGTCCTTTCCCCCTAGAGCGAGTACTGCCAGCTTGCTGTGTGGCGTGGGCAGGCGTCCGCTAGGTGGCGCTGTCCGCCGGTACTTTCTTTCTCGCGGCCTCCGTTTCATTTGCAGCCGGTGGAGGGCCTGTCGCCGTGTCGCTGCTCCTTTCTGCTGCACCTCCCGCTGGTCAGCCGTCAGTATGCAGGGGCTTGACTGTGCAGTACTAGGGAGCAGGCGGGCACTTGAATGTTTATTTACTGCCGCCCGTTGGGGTCGCAGGAGGCTGCCTCTGGGCGCGGCGGCAGGCGCATTGCTAGCACTGTGGGGGTGTCGGCGTTCTCCCGAGTGATTGCTAGGAGCGTCCCCTCCTGTTTTGCATTTGGGTGCAGCAAGATGCATTGTCGCCACCGGCGGAGCTCTGTCTAGCTCCGGGGTAGTGGGGCCACTCACGGTTGCTGTGTGGTGAGACGCTGAGCGCCTCGTTGCGGCGGCAGTGCCTGAGAGCAGCAGCGGCCATGTCCTTTTGCAGGTGGGAGACTCACAGTTCCGCAGGAGGGTGCTGTTCTTGGCGGTGCTTGTCTGCTCTTTTGAACATCGGACCTGAAGAGGTCGGGGGCCAGCCAGTCTCTGTGCCTTTGTCCCCGCAGGTGGAGGGCTGTGTCGTGAACGGAGCTTGACCCTCACTGCAGCCGCGGGCGGTGGTGTCCATTTCCCCCCCACGAGGGCGGGACGAGGGAGCGTTTAACGGCGGGCACACGGGGTTGGCTACCCGCCTCGTCGCCAATGTGGCGTCGGGCCTCAGGCCCACATGGCGGGAAGAAAGGGACACGGACAACTGGCAATATGGTGAATTAACTGGCACCCGGGCCCTTTTATTGGCGGGGTCACGTCACTCGTGACACCCGTGATGGATGGGTGTCAGGGTGCAGTGTGCCCAGCCCTCGAGGGAGTGGCTGGTGTTACAACTTCCTGCGGGACACTAGAACGTGTCTCTCAGGATACTACAGACCCTTCTGGCCTCAGAGTAATGGCAGACGAGAAACACTGATAGGAGCTAGATCCATGGATAGTATCAAAGATATGGGACAGATGAGGGGGCACTATGTGGGGGGCTCATTTTTTCATTTACGAATGAACACAAACAGCCTCCGCAGAGAGATACCACCGAGGAAGGAGGTTGTGGAGAAGGACATTTTTTTTATTACTATCATTAGTGTAACTGGTACTGAGGCAAGGGTGTAAGTTATCATTGTACCGCAATTATGTCTTTCTTACTATAAAAAAAAGAGTGGGGACCCATTGTCCTTCAAGCACTAGAGTCTAGGTCACCCTTGCTGCTTCGGTGCTGCAGGTATAGTGGCCCCGGGGCCAACTAAACCCCAATCATGGCAGTTTTACTGTCCTTTGCTTGCATTAGGACCCAATGCACACTTGCTATGTCAGTGTTGGTTGGGTAATGGCTCAAAGGAGGGGAAACTGAAGCAGAGAAGACACCTTAGTTTAGCCTCAGGGAGATGGCAGGGAGAGGAATGTGGCCAGATGGGAGCCCTGTTTTTAACAAATGCCAGAGGAGACAGCCCACTTTGCAGGGCAGTAGCTATCATTTGTGAAGTAGGTGCAGTGGCACTGAGTCGGGGAGTCTGAGGGGCACACTGCATCACAATTATGACTGTCTCACTTTAAAAAGGGGGCAAAGGGACTTATTTTCATATCTAGCATTAGGACACCCTTGCAGAAAAAAGAGGGACTACATGTGGGAGCTCCTTTTTTTCTTGAAAGGACAGAGAGCCTGTTGCTAGGTTGTCAAGGATGGTGATGGTCAGGCAAGGTGGGAAAGAGATGAAAGAGGCAGAGGTGATAGCTTGTTTCTCGGGGTTTCAGTAATTATTAGTGCAAAGGGTGCAGTTGGTTTGGGGCCCAGGAGTGTGAGAAGCTCACAACACCCCAATTATGGGGGGCTGTAGTTTGGGGTCAATTACTGGTGTTGTTTGATACATTTGCTGTTTTATAAGTCTCACATTTAGTGTGGACTATGAGCTACAGAAAAGGTAATACTAAACTAATCATATAAGCCCTACCCTCTGCGCTCAGCGCTGTATCTTCTGCCCCCCTCCTTGTCATAAAGTTTTGGAAAGGGGACGACTTCAAAGCATCTTGCTTAGGGGGGTTCAAAGAAAAAAAAAATTAAGACCTCTGCTCTAGCATTTAACATGGTCTGTTTTTGCTCCTAATTCATGCTGTCGTTTTCTCTGAACATACCACTGCCAGTTCAATTGTGGTCACAAAAGTCTATACTAATTTCTATTTGCTGTACTTATGCTGCCCTCACAAATCAAAATAAGGGTACCTACTTTATTTTAGCCTTCAATTTCAAATTCCTTCAGCGTTTTATAATATAACATTTTCAATTTAGCTTTTTTATGTATCATAGCTTATTGATCTGCCAATATGATTTAATTTTGTACAGAATCATGGATGCCCTGAGTAAGTGCGTGGGAGTCCCAGGATTCTGAGGCCTCAGATTAAGAACCACGGGTCTAAACTTTGCATATGTGAAATCTGAACTGCATTAACTATTCATGCGTAAATTATGCTTGCATTGTTCAATATGCACATTAGCAGATGGAGAGTGTGGACCAAGAAGTAGATGCTCCAAGGGCCATACTCTATATTAAGCACTGACAAAGCCAATAGTTATAGCGTTTTGTCAGAGGTATTTTATAATGTTAATTGACTCTGTGTGTGCTGCCTCCAGTTGTCATACAACGAAAATCACATAATGAAGTAACAGTTTGGATTACAACAGTGTGAAAGTTGGTAATAGGGCTCTTTTTGCTGAACCTACGGCATTAGATGAGTTAAAATGTACCCTGAAAGGAGTTAGAGGATGGATTTGTGTGTAAGCAGTGAAGTTAAAAGATATACACAGCATCTATATGAGTTGATAATATATATATATAGATATATATAGATAGATAGATAGATAGATAGATAGATAGATAGATAGATAGATAGACACAATAAATTCAGATGTTCAGTTAGGATTAGAAAATCTACACACACATATGTATGTGTATATATATATATATATATATATATATATATATATATATATATATATATATATATATATATATATATACACACACACCTTCATATGGTGCACTGAATAGTGGTGCAGCGTAACTTTAGGGTATCATTCTGCTGACACATCTATTAAAAGACGTCCTGACAGGTGGGCCGATGTTTTCAGTTTGGAACAGGAACACAGTTCCCTAAAATCCAGTTCTGAACATTATCTAAAGCCCATGTTTTCTGCAGGCACAGTATTTCATATGTAGTGAAAATTTTTATTGCGTCACCATCATGCAAAGTTGCTAAAGCTATACTGAGTTCCAGGAAATTATATTACAAGTTTACGGTGCTGCAAGGATAGACGGTATACGTTTTCACCCATCCTTAAGAGCAATATAGTTTAAACGAAGTGCAACCATTTCAGAAACAGGTTGGCCTTTGTGTGATCTTATAGCAGCAGGGTAACAGGTTAGAGACGTACAAGCCACTTTGATGCTTCCTCAATCAGCAAAGGGCTACCGGTTTTCAAACGCTAGGCCAAATAATAATTGCTTTATCTGTATCATTAGATCTGCCGATTGGAGCAAATTGTAAGGAATCTAGGGCCATATGTATCAAAATGTTCTTTTGCGATTCTCAAATAGCGATTTTTTGCTAATCGCTATTTGAGAATCGCAAGATGCTATGTAGGTAGGATTTGCAAATAATTTTGTGAATCCTACATATTCCTTAATTACGAATCACAAATTGTGATTCCCAATTAAGGAATACCTCCACATTTATTCCTATGTAGGAATGAATGGGAAGACATTCTCAATTTGCGATTCTCAATTAGAGATTCGCTAACTGAGAATGCAATTTTAAGGGTGCCTGGGTGTCAAAAGCAATTCAGAAAAGGGGGTGGTGATGAACAGAGTGTCTGGATTAAGCAGACCACTCTTACCCAGTCCAAAGATCAGGGCTTGATCCATCACCGTTATTTAGCTCACTGCCCCATCCCAGCTCAGAACCTGGCTATATGCAAATTAGTCTGTCCCTGGCCCAGTGCAACATGGGAACAGGGCAGACCAAACTACCAATCCAATTCTTCACCAGAAAGGAGACAAGCTTCCGGGGACCGGTTTCTGGCATTTCAGCCGTCGTCGGCCCGGCTTGCTTGAATCCTGATGGAGCAGTGAGCAAGGGACTCATGTCTGAGTATACCCTGCCACACCTATAATGGCCAAAAACAATTCAGAAAAGGGGGTGGTGATGAACAGAGTGTCTGAATTAAGCAGACCACTCTTACCCAGTCCAAAGATCAGGGCTTGATCCATCACCGTTATTTAGCTCACTGCCCCATCCCAGCTCAGAACCTGGCTATATGCAAATTAGTCTGTCCCTGGCCCAGTGCATCATGGGAACAGGGCAGACCAAACTACCAAGCCAATTCTTCACCAGAAAGGAGACAAGCTTCCGGTGACCGGTTTCTGGCATTTCAGCCGTCGTCGGCCCGGCTTGCTTGAATCCTGATGGAGCAGTGAGCAAGGGACTCATGTCTGAGTATACCCTGCCACACCTATAGTGGCCAAAAACAATTCAGAAAAGGGGGTGGTGATGAACAGAGTGTCTGAATTATGCAGACCACTCTTACCCAGTCCAAAGATCAGGGCTTGATCCATCACCGTTATTTAGCTCACTGCCCCATCCCAGCTCAGAACCTGGCTATATGCAAATTAGTCTGTCCCTGGCCCAGTGCATCATGGGAACAGGGCAGACCAAACTACCAAGCCAATCCTTCACCAGAAAGGAGACAAGCTTCCGGGGACCGGTTTCTGGCATTTCAGCCGTCGTCGTCGGTCAAAAGGACACATTGTTGCACCCCTGAAATGTGCATGTGTGCATATGTGGCACACATGTGCGCCACATGGCACTTTGAAAAATACAAAAAGGTGTTTTTTCAAAGAAATCGCAAATTACCACCAACTTGAAGTTGGTGGTAATTTGCGATTCCTTATGGCTAAATTGCGTTTTTTCTGTGCTTCTTAAATTGCATTTAAGGAATCACAATTTGCGATTCCTTAAATGCAATCGCAAAATAGGGAATTGCAATTTTTGCGTTACCTTATCTTGCGAGGCTGTTTTCAATTCATACATCCCACTTAGCCCAATTGTGATCGCAAACGCCGAAATTCTGCGAATTTCGGCGTTTGCAATTGCAATTTGGAATGATACATATGGCCCCTATTCCTTTATGAACAATTCTTTTCTATCAATATTATGTGAACAAGTCCCCAAATCCACACCTCGTAGAACTTGCAATGCAAATGTTCAATGTTGTCTCTAGCTGTTTGTGTAATTCTTTAATCTGCCTTTTATTACCTCTTATACTGTCAATCACTTGTTGCTTGAAGGTATGATTAAGCTATGATATGTAGCATTCTGCGGTGTTTGTGGCAGATTGCTTCTTTAAATTCTGTTGTGATTAGTGAAAGGCCTGGTTTCCACGATCTTTCGAAGGGTCTCCCGTTTGCTCAAGTGTCCCAGATATCTTCTCCAAGCCAATAAGTCACCAGGTTTGGTGCAAGCATGACTCGTTCAGCAACACATGGAGGTAGTGTGATGAGCCCTCCCCTTAGAGTTCTCAGAGGGTAGGAGAACCTGTCTGCTAGTTCTGAGGTAGATTGGGATCTGATGAGTTTGACATTCACCATTAGGCCAATATCACCCAACATTTCATCCTGTGGTCGCTTAAGATTGGGCCATTCCCAAAGCAAGTATTGGAGGAAACTAAGTATGGGCGGATTTTGCGGATTGGCAATCCGCGAACTTGCGTATTTACGGATTCGCAATCCGCAAAATCCGCAAACTCCCGCGAATTTGCGGATTTTTAAATTTTTTTTTTGTTCGCAAGGGTTTCTGCCAGTTCACGAGGTTTGTGTACCAGTTCGCAATTGCGAACTTACTTGTCGGCTCGCAACGGCCGCGACTATGTTGTTTCTACGTCTGGTTCATCATCACTACTTTTTTTAACTCTTTTCTTTTCTTCTTCCCTATTCTATTTCTTCTTTATTATTTAGCTTCCTTTCTGCCCAGACCATGGTAAAGGGAGCCGGGAAGCATCCTGAGAAGGGGAAGGGTCCCGCACCCCATGCCCGGCTCCCGTGCGGGCGTTTGAGGGGGGAGAATGTCGCGCCCCGGGAGATCTTCAGCGCGGAGGAGGTGGCCGCACTAGTTTTTTATGTTCAGCGCCGCCTCCCCAGGACCATCATGGCAGGCGGAAAGATCGCTAGCGGCTACGGGCTCCGGGAGCGCCGGAAGCGGTGGGAGAAGGTGTGCCGGGCCATGTACCAACAATCTCGGGTCCGGCGCACCTACAACCAAGTCACCCACCGTTGGACGGATATCCTGGACCGGGAACGCGATCTGCTGGACCTGCTCCGCCTTGAGATCCCCGGGCTTGGTGAGTAGTAGTAGCTATTTCTTTACTACTCTGTTTTCTCCTGCTCTGTGTGTTATTATCTTGCAAATTTTAGTTTTTTACCAAGAGCAATAATGCTGCTGATTACATTGTAGGTAAATTATATTTCAAAATCTTCTGTGCATTT
This sequence comes from Lissotriton helveticus, assembly GCF_964261635.1. NCBI lineage: Eukaryota > Metazoa > Chordata > Amphibia > Caudata > Salamandridae > Lissotriton > Lissotriton helveticus. Next base: position 239,181,958 of record NC_136065.1, on the reverse strand, counting down.
CAGGTGCACTGCTCTCCTTCTCAGTAGCGCTGCTACTGTGCTTATTTGTTTTCGATTTTGTGTTCATTTCATTGGCCTGTGAAATTATGCATGAGTGTAGTTTAAAGAACTGTGTAATGCTAGACACTAAGGGTCAGATATTTAATTACCGGCACATCCCTGCAAAGTAGCAGGGATGCGCCAGTAATTGTGCGCCACGCCACCACCACCCATGGTGCGCCGTATTTACAATGCAGCGCACCATGTGCCGAAAAAGTCACCGAAGCGTTACGCTTCTGTGCCGTAAAGGCGGCGCATTGCTGGAGTTGCGTCGCAACGATGGTGCAGCTCCAGCAATGCTCTGGGGTGCTCTATCTCCCCAATGCTGTGTCAAGCCGTACGTCTGCTTCAAGCAGGCGCAGGGTTTGAGTCACGCATCATTGTCCTCAAAGTGACCGATTAAAATCTTGTAGATGTCCCTCAGCCACTTTTAGGATGCAATCCTGCGCAGGAACGCCCTCCCTTGCGCCGGAACGCCCCCTGATGGCGCAGGGCTTTACAACGTGATGCATCTCCCATATGCGTCACGTTGTTAATATACGCCGCACCATGGCGCCTCTTTTGTTCTGCCGCTGCGTCACAAAAGTCACGCAACAATGGAGCAAAAGAGCCGCAAGGGGCTTCTAAATCAGCCCCTACAGACTCAAGTCCAGTCCTTCCTTTGTACACATGGCGATAAGAAGAAATAGTGGTGGTGGATTGATAGTTTGAGTATTTTAATGACTGGTTAATGTAGTAGGAAACTTTTTAGTGTTGTCGCTGATCTGCAATCACGATGGACTTTGTCTGTCACTTTGCGTGCTGCAAACTGCTGCCTGCCAGTCCTAGGCGAACCTTTTTAGTAGTTTGTTTAGTGAGTTACATAAGAACTTTCCAAGTCGACGGTCCGCAAATCAAGCAATACTAATAACGTAGTAGACCACATGAGATAGGTCAATATATCCCGTGGAATAGTTGTCTATTTGCTATTTCGCCAAAATATTTTGTTATTGTTCTTTTGAAATGTTTGATTTGGTTGACAACAATCATCCATTTTTTCGGGTCTTTCTTTCTTTCATGTTGTACATCAGCTCCCCCCATGGGCAAGAGGACAGAGGAGGAGGTGGTTGCTGCTGCTGCTGTAGAAGGCCAGGATCGGCCAGGCGAGGGCTCCTTTGCTGGCCCCAGTAAGTTTTCATTTTAATATAGAGTACCTATTTTTTCCTAGCGTTCCTCATTCGATTTTTTCTAAATCGTCTTTGATCTTCTTGTAGACTGTATCTAAATTCTTATCCTGCCTCGACTATGACTCCCTGTGGTATTACTAGATTATTCTTATTAGTTTGTCTATGTAGCTAACTAAGATTGCACATTTGGCAATTTCATTGGACTCCCATTCTAGTCAGCAATAGCTCTATGCACTGAGCCTTCCCTGGAAAAAGGGACATTTTTACTTTAGATTAGACAGTCACAAATTATTACATCGTTTTCTGTTTTTTTTCACATTTCTTTATTCCTAGACCAAATATTATATAGTAGTGAGTGGTGTATTCTAACATTCTTAAATGTACTTTGTAGGTGGAACATCTGGTGGCGGGGCCAGCGCGGAGGTGGTGGTGTTGGATGAGGAGAACACTTCTGGGGAGGAGGCGGTGCAAGTGCCAGACGACACCAATGTGCCTGTGAGGGTTCACACGGTGGTGGCGGGCAGAGGTAAGCTATATATTCCTTACTTATTGAGATTGAAGACTGCAGAGTGTGCTTTCTGCATGGGTGTATTATAAATCAATGAAAATCACAAGTTCATAATCAACTCGTATACCTGGGCACAAGTATATGCTGTATATCAGCAAAAATTTCCAATGAAATGCTCCATTATGTAAAAATAGCAAACAATTTGTTGATAAATGGTACGCAATCCTGAATAAATGTAGCTTAGATTTGATCCTGTTAATTATTGAGGAGTTATCGAAAATACTAGAAGAATTGGGCACTGAAATCGTGGGAGTCCAGGAAGAACTTAAGAAATGTATGAGCTCTGAAGAACTTGCTAAGACATTGGAAGATATTAACCAACAATTGGTTAAACACACAAGAAGTGAACGAGCGTAAGATCAGAAAGTACCGTCGAGACACCCTCGATTATAAACTTGAGGAAGTTTATTCATGGGCGGAAGTCTATGCAAAAAGAAGGATTAATAGAGGACACGATTCACAAATGGATGCCTCCTCTACAGGGAGTGAGGCGTCTACACGAAGTGGACAACAGAAGACACAGGCACAGGGATCAAAAGAAACTCCGTCTACTTCTGCACAAACGTCTTTTTTAGAGTCAGGCCCAGACAAAAGGGCAGACCCAGGAGGGGCTAAAAACGTAGAAAAAGAGCAAGAGCAACCAACGACGAGAGACAAACCCAAGAGGAGGAAATAAGTACAGGGGATATGGATGAAAACAACCTAGTCATCAACATATCACATAAATCCATTACCAATAAAGAATTGCAAACACTACAGAAAGGTATGTCCTTTATACCCACCACGGGAACTGATGTTCTTGAACTTGAGGTGAGTCTATTCAAGCTCACTCGGAAATTACGCCTCAGAAACTTCTTTGACAATGTTGTGACAGAAACCACAGGTACAGAACCAGATGAACTAAAAGGCCTCAAAACATCTAGTAAATATATGGCACCAGTTAGCCATAAAGCTATTGATCTATTCGAAACTCTTTGTAAGCAGGATTTACATATGATCAACCCTCACCGCAAAAAACATTGTAACATATCACCAGGGGAATTAAAGATCATTAGAAACATCAGTCAGGATGAAAGTATATTGTGCCAGAAAGCAGACAAGGGTGGCGCACTTGTCATTATGGATCGATTATATTATGACTTAATGGTCAGTGAACATCTAAACGACACCAATCTATATATGAGTATCACACACAATCCGACTAGAGAAATACAAGACATTCTGATTCAAATTTTGAAGAAAGCAGCAGAAAATGGCACCATTAAGGACAAGACCAAACAATACCTCACGCAAACAGACCCACGGAGCCCGTCATTTTATATGACGGCGAAAATCCACAAAAATTTGTACCAACCTCCGTGTAGACCCATTGTGTCTACTGTGAAGAGCGTACATGAACCAGTGGGGAAATTCCTCGATAAATACCTCCAATCATTTGCAGTGGAAGCTTACTCGTACATCAAGGATACCACACATTTTTTTTAAAAATTGGCGGATATCAAAATTGGCAAAGAACAACCAATCTACATGGCCACAATAGACGTTCAAGCACTATATACGTCGATACCCCACTTATCAGGCATTGAGGCAGTGGAAAAAGTGCTATTATATAGCAACTATGAAGATACTTTAAAAGTTTTTTTGATGGAACTTCTAGAGTTTACCCTCATGCACAGTTACTTCAAACATGGTGAACTATGGTATATCCAAAAGAGTGGTCCAGCCATGGGAAATTCGGCTGCGCCGACGTATGCCAATATTTTTATGAGGATTTTTGAAGAGACGAACATTTTGAGCCAAAATATCTGGAAACAGCATATTAAACTATATGTTCGTTTTATCGACGATATTTTTATTGTTTGGGAAGGTGCCAAAGAAACTTTGTCATCAGAAATCTCTAAACTGAATCTGATAGATGAACGTATCAAGTTTACTTGGGACATCCAAGACAAAACCATCAATTTTTTAGATGTGAATGTCACTCGAGGAGAATCCAGCTTTGACACGACTCTATATAGAAAAAACACAGATCGAAATAACCTATTGAGCTTTGACAGCTTTCATCCCCCAGCGCTTAAAAGACATCTGCCATTTTCTCAACTTATGAGGGTGAAAAGAGTCGTCTCGGACCAACAAAAAGCAGCAATTCAGATGGCAGAAATGTCCACACGTTTTCAGAAAAGAGGTTATCCCCCATCTGTTCTGAAAGAGGCTACAGACAGAGTAAAGGAGATATCAAGAGAATCTTTGTTGAGTAGCAAACCCAGTCCTAAGGAGCAGCGGATAACATGTGTCAGTAAATTTTCTACAGCCAGCAAAGCCTTTAAAAACATTATTAAGAAGCATTGGTCTATTTTGCGGATTGAACCAGATTTCAAGGGAGCTTTTGAACTAGATCCATTGTTTGCACATACACGCTCGAAAAATATTGGTCAACTACTGAAAACCCGAACTAAAGCTAACCCATACATGATTTGGAAAGGAACTCTACCTTGTTTGAATTGTAGCAATTGTGGGAACATTAAGAAGGGCAATAAGCTATCACCCCCAGAACACAAAGAAAATATTAATCTGCAGGTGAATGGCACATGCGACTCGATGAATTTGATTTATGTTCTAAGCTGCCCTTGTAAATTGCACTATGTTGGCCACACAGAGCGCAAACTCAAAACTCGTTTGAATGAGCATAAAAGTAACATTCGTACTAAACAGCTCAAATCTACGGTTGCCGCACATTTCATGGAAGCTGGTCATCAAATTAGTGATTTGAAAGCATGTATTTTGGAAAATGTGGAGAAACACGAAGGCATTAACAACAAAGTCCAGCTGCTCAAGAGAGAAAACCACTGGATATATCGTCTTAGGACTTTAAAACCGTTTGGTCTCAATGAAAGGGTGGAGTTTCAGTGTTATCTGTAATATCATATGATTGTTTGATGTACATAATTTTTGCATGATATGCTTTGATTCTTTGTCTAAATACATATACCACAATGCATTGCGCAGCGTAAATCCCTACCCTGTTTTAACTGTTTTTCTTTGTCTCGCACGTACACGTAGTATAATGCGGCCACAGTTGATGCACATGCATACTAGTACCATGATTCATAGCGCTAGGCTAGAATCCTAACTCCTCCCCCTAGATTTCTTAACCGTCCCCGCCACTCCGCGTAGGAAGCACAGGAGTGTAGCAGACCTTCGAGAGCGGCAGTTCAACTCATTTCGGTAAGCGTGATGACTTTAACAGCCTTAGAAGCGATAGCAATGCGCTATTACCCTTTAAACATCTGTTTAAGCACTGGAGCAGATATTACTGTTTCCCGCCAGTATTGCCACAGAGTCACCCGTAATCGCGTAGTTCGTACTGATTTGTTTAGACGAGCCATCTTTAGATAAGTTTCACTGTGCACCACCAAGCGTGTTCAGTATGTTTACTGAGCTTATCCTCACACCAGGAACGGTTGAGTTATTTTCAGGCACACGCAGCGCGTTTTCAGACAGTCTCTTGTGAGCATCTAGTATAACTACTGTTTAAATAACTTGATATTTAGGTTATTTTGGAAAAGTATATTGGCATTACTTTAATGCATGTAGTTTTGTTGACTGCTTATTATCCAGTGGTAATTATCATTATTTAAACTTGCAGATCCCTTGACAAAGGCGCTGGCTTGCGCCGAAATGCATTGGGAGGCCATTGGAGGCCATGTTTTGGCGATTAAAATGAATGAAATTTAAAGAAATTTGTTGATGGAGACATTTAATGTGGAGTAACATTAAGATGTCGTGATGATCTATGGATTACTAATAAAGAAGAAATTTACAATAACTTCAGTAACTAAGCACTTCATTGGAAATTTTTGCTGATATACAGCATATACTTGTGCCCAGGTATACGAGTTCATTATGAACTTGTGATTTTCATTGAGTATACGCCACACCCCGGAGTAGAGGGTGTTCCTGGAGCACGGTGATCATTTTAATACTACAAAATAACTTTGCAGTGCTCGAATCACCCGATTTTTGTATTATAAATCAACCAGGTAGTAGCCTCCTCTAAATGTACTTTGACTTAGCTGTGAAGTTTTTGGCGAGAAGAATCCCAATCAGATCTGAGATGAACTTGATGGATGGGATGAACGAAAAGCGAAAGAAGGGTGTAAGTAAGTGTGGAAGGACGAGAAATTTAATGATGACTGGCAAAGAAGAATGATATGTGTTTGCTTGGTCCCCGAGGTGGCTGGGAAGGAAAGAATATGGTATGGTGCATGGCTGGGTGAATGATAAAGCAAGGATGGGTGGAAGGAGAACAGCCTGGGTGGGTGAAACAGAAACTGTATGTGTGCATATACTTTGAATGGATGGATGCCTGGATCATGGTACTATCTGACTCTTAGATAGCATATGTGTATCTAGAGAGAGTAGACGGTCACTGGATGAACTAAGTGTTACTTTGAAGAGCATGTAACACCGCACCCGCACGTCCGTTCCAGTGTAGGAAAGGCAAGGAAAAGAAGTTGTAATTTTGTCCAAATACTACCATGAATAGTAGCAGTAGTTTGTATTGCAACTGCAAGCACAGCATATATCCGGTTATTATGGACACTCCCTACCTCTCTTAATAAGTTTAGTTTAGTAGCAGTACGTCATTCATGTCTGGGTGTATCACACTGTATACTCAATAATAAGCAAAGCACCTAGGGTCAACCCATATGTCATCAAATACATCCCATGTGAAGTGATAGATAATCAGATGATTTAGCTTCTTCATTTTCCTTTTCTAGTACTCATTTGCACTGTAGGGTGAAAGTTAAATTAATTAAGCAGTAGCCCTTTTAACAGAGTATTCTCAGTGCCACCCGTAATAGAAAAGTAAGAGCTTCACCACCTGCATGTACTGGACCGGTACAGTAACGCAAGTCTGTCTCACTCATCATGCTGTGCGTCTGTTTTTCTCGGGTGCAAGTTCACTGTTCACTGCGCTGGCATTATGCTGGCTTGCAGAAGATAACGTACCAATTTTCCTAAACAAGAGAGAAGAAGAAGAATAAGACTGGTGTACTGTTATAGTCGACTGTAATGGAAGTCCATAGTGCTCGTAGAATTTGTTCCTTAAACTCCCACTAATGTTAGAGCAAGGATGAAGAAGTGGGAGGTTAGATAGATACTGGCCTCAATAGTTATGTACTGTGCTTTCAAGTTGCTAGTTGTACTGTGACACAACTTTCTGCTCAATCATTTTGTGTTAATCTTAAGGAGCATTGGTCACAGACTATGTCTTTCTTTCTTCATATAGTTGCTCCTTCCAAATCAAAAAAAGCATCAAGGAAGGAGCAGGCTCGAATGGCCCGGCAACGGAGGCTGGATGCCACTGTCGCAGAATATCGGCGGCTGCTGGCCCTGGAGGAGGAGGACACGCAGTCTACTGCTACATCCACTGCGACAGCTGCATCCTCCTCCGGGCCCACACGGGCTGCCAGCCAGCGCAGTGCTCCAGCTGTACGGAGCCGGGCTACCAAAGCCAACCGCCACCGCCGAGCAGCAAAGACAGCAGCTGCCCCCCACAGGAGTTGCAAGGCACGCCAGCGCCGCTTATGCCTCAGAGTGTCCTACCTGGAGCAGGAGGTCTTAACTTATAAGAACTTGGTGGAGGGCTTCCGCTCCGACCATGCCACCCTCCGCAAGGAGTATGATGCCCTGGCCGCTTAGGTGAACAGCATCCTGCCGTAGTGTCCCTTGCCCCTTTATTAGAGACTTTTGGGGGGTGGGAATTGGGAGTTGGGTTGTTTTGGGGACGTTTGAAGGACAATCGTTGGAGTTAGGGAGGGTCTTGCGGGAGATTATTTTGTTAGGGCTACACAAATGTACTTTTTGAAACTTTATCTGAGCATACCTGTTTTTTATTGCTTTTGAGTCTGGTGGGTGGGGGTTTAACAGTAAGTTTGTTTTCCTGAAACTTAAGTCTGTGTCATTTTCTTCCTTTAAGTGTAAATGGCCAAATTGTTTTCAACACTAAGTGCCTCTCACAGAGTAAGTGATCCCCCCTTTCCCACCATGGATTTTCTTCAAATCATTGCAACCAAAATTACACATTCCCACGAGTGCTCTAAGACCCCAGAACTCAGTTGCAAAAATCAAGAACACCCCGAAACACATGCAATCCTGCTGCTAGGGCTAACCCTAACGAACCCTAAGTTACAAAAAGTGCCAAAAGGCTTTTCCGCATGGATTTCGTCCAGCTAGACCCTAACTCCCCTCTGCCTCCATGGATTTCCTTCAAACCTCTTGCTATCAAAACTATCCATACCCAGCAGTGCTCCCATATCCCGCAACCCAACCACAAACACCAGGAAGCCCCCCAAACAGGCCCCCGAAAACGCTACATTGAGCGAAATGTCAGAAAATGCAAAAACTTTTTCCTCATGGATGTTGTCTAAACCAGTTTTATCCGGTATTAGACCTTCCCAGCAATGGCCCCAGAGCCCTCAACCCAGGCGAAAACAAGTAGAAGACCCCCAAACAGCCAAAAAGCAAAAGTACAAAAATGGGGACTTTGTCACTTTTCTGAAAATTTCCAAAATCACTCAGTGCGCGCTCTGCAGCTAGGCCCTAACTCCCCTCTGCCTGCATGGATTTCCTTCAAACCTCTTGCTATCAAAACTATCCATACCCAGCAGTGCTCCCAGACCCCGAAACCCACCCACAAACACCAGGAAGCCCCCCAAACAGGCCCCCGAAAACGCTACATTGAGCGAAATGTCAGAAAATGCAAAAACTTTTTCCTCATGGATGTTGTCCAAAACAGTTTTATCCGGTATTAGACCTTCCCAGCAATGGCCCCAGAGCCGTCAACCCAGGCGAAAACAAGTAGAAGACCCCCAAACAGCCAAAAAGCAAAAGTACAAAAATGGGGACTTTGTCACTTTTCTGAAAATTTCCAAAATCACTCAGTGCGCGCTCTGCAGCTAGGCCCTAACTCCCCTCTGCCTCCATGGATTTCCTTCAAACCTCTTGCTATCAAAACTATCCATACCCAGCAGTGCTCCCAGACCCCGAAACCCACCCACAAACACCAGGAAGCCCCCCAAACAGGCCCCCGAAAACGCTACATTGAGCAAAATGTCAGAAAATGCAAAAACTTTTTCCTCATGGATGTTGTCCAAACCAGTTTTATCCGGTATTAGACCTTCCCAGCAATGGCCCCAGAGCCGTCAACCCAGGCGAAAACAAGTAGAAGACCCCCAAACAGCCAAAAAGCAAAAGTACAGGTGATTAAAGTTTTAATTATATTAACTGTGCAAAACAAAGAAAGACAGACACACAGGAATAAAAGTGAAAAAGTACGAAAAAGAAAGTTCTTGATTCATTGGCTCATTTTCAGGGCTCGGTGTCAGGGAAGAAGAGTTCGTCCTCATACTCTGCGAATTCAGGCAGGAGTAGGTCAGTGTCACGTAACACAGAAGAAATTCCCTCATCTAAGTTGCTGTCCTCCTCGTCTTCTTCCGTCGTGTAATCTGGTACTTTGTAATCTGGTGGTATGAGGTGCTGATTCATCTTGATCATTGTTAACCTCTCCACATTTTTGGGTGAGAGGCGGGTCCGTTTGCAAGTTACAATGCCACCAGCAGCACTGAAAACACGTTCAGAAGACACACTTGCGAGTGGGCAAGACAAGTAATTTAGAGCCAGGTTGGTGATCTCTGGCCACAATTCTTTTTTCCCATGCCAATACGCCAATGGGTCAGCATTAACATAGACCTCTGTTGAGTCATTCAGATAGTCCTGCACCATCGACTCAAGGTTCTCCACGGTTCCTCCACTTTGCTTACTTTTTGCTCGGACCTTTTGAGAACCAAACCCAAGCTCAGCTAGCCAATCCTCTTCACCATCATCACCCGATATTTCTGTTGTGTCTGGTACAGATGATCCGGTTGCCGGTGTCTTTAACGGCTGAGAGGCCACTTCTGCCACAGCCACAGGTGCAGAAGTGGAGTCTTTTGACTGGGGATGGCCTGCTGATGCTGATGTACTGCCTTTTCCTTGAATTTGCTGCCGTTCTCTTTCAAACCTCATGGCTGACAAGGCTAGCCAATGTTTGTACTTTGTAACATCTTCATCACCAAAAGGAAATAATGCACTGCCTGCCAGCGCCTTTTTGTAGCGTGGATGCAGAATAGTAGCACAAATGTAATGCTTTTCTGAGTGGATCTTTTGAAGACGTTCATCGCCAAGTAGGCGCTCTAATAATTTCTCCGCCAAAACAAAAGCTTCTTGCTGTTCTTCATCTGTTTGAAACTTAGAAGACACCGCCTTCAGTTTGTGCTCCAGCATGTGCAACAATGGGATAGCTTTTCCCAAATTACAGTCCTCCCTGCTGACTGCACGTGTGAAGACCTCAAAAGGACGAAGCATGTCTGTCAGGCTTTTAACTAGCTCCCATTCCGCCGCATCTAGCCTCAGGTCCTTCTGAGCTGTACCCAGTGTTAAGAAATACTGATCGAGTACCGTAAACTGCTCATACAGACGCTCAAGCATGTAGAAGGTTGAGTTCCAACGTGTTGGCACCTCCTGGATGAGTGCTTTCACTGGCATTCGACGTTCATGTAGCAGGCTCCTCAGATGCTTCCGGGCCTTAAAAGAATGGCTGAAATGGTTGCACATTTTTCGGCAGGTGGCCACTAACTCGCACGCTGGACTGTATTTATCCAAGAATTTTTTAACAACCAGGTTTATACAGTGCGCCAAACACGGCACTCTGAAATAGTGACCCAGATCCATGGCCTTAACTACATTGGCGCCATTATCCGTGGAAACATAACCAATCTCACGTTTTTTTGGGGACAGCCAGTGAAAGACCTTTGTGTTAAACTCATTCAAAATGTTTTCTGCTGTATGACGTTTCTCCAAGCCAAACATGGCTAGTGTTGCATGTTTCCGAGCAGCTTTATAAACTTGGTCCAGGTCAACACCTGCGTTTAGCTTTGCTTTAACCCCTGAAAAAGAGACCCAGTGTGCAGTGATGCACATGTAATCAGTGCCTGCGCCACTGGTCCACATGTCTGTTGTCAGATGTATAGTGTGAACAGCACTCTTCTGCAAAGCTGCCCCAATCACCTCCAGCACATCTTCATGTAGTGCTGGAACCACAACTCGGGCAAAATAGAACCGGCTAGGAACCTTCCATTTAGGGCAGAGCGCTGCCACTAATTCTAGAAAACCAACCCCTTCTACAAAAGAAAAAGGGAGAAGATCCAGCGCTAGCATTTTAGCCAGCTTAGTGTTATACAGACGCGCCGTTGGGTGGTTGCATTCATATGGCGCGTCTGAAAACAACATGGTTCTAATGTTGCCCTGGACCATTTTACGGGATGATGATGACTTCTTCGACCCAGTTACGCTCGCTGATGAACTTTTTCGCATTGGTGTCTCGCTCTGTCCCACACTCTTAGTGTGGCTCACAGGTGGTGTGCTGACAGGGGTACTGGGTGTAAGTGAAGTGTGTGATGCTTCTTCCTCCTCGTCATCATCAGATGGAACATCAATGTTTTCTTGACTTCCAATTCGGGCTTCCTTGATCTTCTTTAGGTGCGCAGGCCATTGGACAAGGTGCTGTCTCTTAAGATGACCTCTCTGGCGTCCGGTACCATAGTTGGTACCAAGCTTACCACGACTAACTGCAAGCTTACAAATGCTACAAATGGCTAGGTTTTCCTTTTTTGGGCAAATACTAAAGAAGTCCCAAACTGCGGACTTGAAATGTCTGGGGGGCCAGAGGAGGCGATACTGGTGGTGGTCATGCTGCTAATGCCAGATGAAGTGGAGGATGCGTATTGCTGAACTTTACTATGTTGTGCACTTTTCCCACCACTAATTGAGGTCGAGGTGGATGGAGGTCCCTTCTGGCGAGGAAGAAATATGGAAGCGGTAGGTGGTGGTGTACTAGTTAACTTCAATGATTGTGGTGTTCCCATTGCCTCCTCGTCGACTTCATCATCACGCTCAGCAGCTTGTCGGGCTAGGGTCAAAATGTCTGTTTGCTGGATGCCCGCTGGGGCTTCAGTGCCGTTAGTGATGACTGCGTCATCGTCGTGAGAGTCTTCAGCAGCAGGAGTATACGCCACTTCTTGTTGAGCGTCATCACACTCCATAACTATGAGAGTTTCGACGACCTTCTTTTTATGCTTAGCTACCTTTGTCAGATCATGGTGTGCCTCAGCCTCACTCTCAGACGGCAGTGGTGCTGGTTCCCAAGTAAGATCCATATCATCAGAAGGAGGTGGGCTTGAAGAAGATGTAGACACCACCACCCTTGATCTTTTCCTTGCTCGGGGTGTGGAAGACAATGAATGATCATCAGGAGGAGTGGCTACCTCGAATGATACCTCGGCTTGATTGTCGATTTCCAGATGTGCCCCTACTTCTGGAGGAACAACTATTGTGAGCACTTGTTGTGCCCCTCCATGCACCTCTGCTTGCTCCTCTCCTTGCGCCGCCTCTCCTTCCACATGTACTTGGGCTTGTACTTGCACATGTGGTTGTTGTTGCGGCTGTAGTTGTTCAACAATCGTCAGATGAGTTACAACAACCTGTGTTGATTGAGGGACATTGCTGCTACTTTCTTGCGATGAGACAAGATCACTGGTCGATGGTGATTGAACAAGTAGACTGGCTGCCTCTGCAGCACTCAAGGGCTTGGACTTAAGTTGGCGTGGGGGTGGTGGCACTGAGCCCAATGGAGCAGGGGTGCTGCTCCCAGCTTGGTCCCCAGCAGATCCCGCTGCTGCTGCAGGCGTACTTTTTTTTTTTATTCCCAAAAAATGTGGCGGGCGGCACACCAGTCTGCTTGGTAACTTGCTTCTTCTGCTCCTTTCTGGCAACTTTCTTGCTAGAGGAGCTACGGGGAATTTTTTTTGGGGCCATCTTCTTCAGATGTCACTCAGAACAGCAGGCCGCAGTTGCACAAGTTGCAGAGTTGTCTGTGGCCACACGTGACGTTGTGCTGCACACACCGCAGCAGGACTTCTTCCTGGCACTGGTGGTTCTCTTGTGCACCTAAAAGCAATGGAAGACAGAGGAACATCAGTTATACACCCCAAAAAGTCGAAAAAACACACAAAAATCAGCACAATCCCAGGCCATTCATGGCCTCAAGGATGTTTAAATTCAAGAAGACACCCCACAGAAAGACTAGGCCCATGCACCACTCACTACCCCTGTGCATAATGGATGAAAGCTATGCAAAATGGGTGCACCCCAAGCACATGTTGCCTGTACCAGCACTCAAGATGGCCACCACCACCCACATGGCCAGTCCACATCAACAGTACACCTAAAAAAAAAACACACAAAAATCACCACAATCCAATGCCATCCAGTATGTTTACATTAAAGAGAGTGAGAGCCCACAGGCAGACTCAGTCCATGCACCACTCACTAGTACTACCCCTGGGCAAAAGGCCACAACAGCAGCCCAAAAAAATCGACCAAAACCACAAAATTCAGCACAATCCCAGCCCACCCATGGCCTCAATGATGTTTAAATTCAAGAAGACACCCCACAGAAAGACTAGGCCCATGCACCACTCACTACCCCTGGGCATAATGGATGAAAGCTAGGCAAAATGGGTGCAGGCCTCAGACACTGCCTGTCTTCAAAATGGCCCCTTGCACCCCAAGCACATGTGGAGGGCCTGCCTGTACAAGCACTCAAGATGGCCACCACCACCCACATGGCCAGTCCACATCAACAGTACACCCAAAAAAAAAAAAACACACAAAAATCACCACAATCCAATGCCATCCAGGATGTTTAGATTGAAGAGACCCCACAGGCAGACTCAGTCCATGCACCACTCTCTACCCCTGGGCAAAAGGCCACAACAGCAGCCCCAAAAAATCGACAAAAACCACAAAATCAGCTCAATCCCAGCCCATCCATGGCCTCAATGATGTTTAAATTCAAGAAGACACCCCACAGAAAGACTAGGCCCACGCACCACTCACTACCCCTGGGCATAATGGATGAAAGCTATGCAAAATGGGTGCACCCCAAGCACATGTTGCCTGTACCAGCACTCAAGATGGCCACCCCCACCCACATGGCCAGTCCACATCAACAGTACACCCCAAAAAAAACGAAAAACACACAAAAATCACCACAATCCAATGCCATCCAGGATGTTTACATTAAAGAGAGTGAGAGCCCACAGGCAGACTCAGTCCATGCACCACTCACTACCCCTGGGCAAAAGGCCCCACCAGCAGCCCCAAAAAATCGACAAAAACCACAAAATTCAGCACAATCCCAGCCCACCCATGGCCTCAATGATGTTTAAGTTCAAGAAGACACCCCACAGAAAGACTAGGCCCATGCACCACTCACTACCCCTGGGCATAATGGATGAAAGCTAGGCAAAATTGGTGCAGGCCTCAGACACTGCCTGTCTTCAAAATGGCCCCTTGCACCCCAAGCACATGTGGAGGGCCTGCCTGTACAAGCACTCAAAATGGCCACCACCACCCACATGGCCAGTCCACATCAACAGTACACCCAAAAAAAAGGAGAAACACACAAAAATCACCACAATACATTGCCATCCAGGATGTTTACATTAAAGAGACCCCACAGGCAGACTCAGTCCATGCACCACTCACTACCCCTGGGCAAAAGGCCACAACAGCAGCCCCAAAAAATCGACAAAAAACACAAAATTCAGCACAATCCCAGCCCATCCATGGCCTCAATGATGTTTAAATTCAACAAAACAGTTGTATCATGCACCCATAACTAACCCTGGTCCTACTGGATACTGTGGCTACCCACAATATATTATATTGAATGTTCTGAAAAAGTTCCAAAATTGTAGTTGCACCAACTGTAATGCCCCAAACAAACTTACTTGTGAAAGTTGATTTCTAATCCAAAAGTGATCCAAAGAAAGTCAAAAAGGCCTCAAATCCAAATATCCAGCAGCATCCACAAAGAGTAATCCTTCCAGGTCAAGGTCCTAATGAAAGTGACCAGCACATGAAGAAAGCACTGGGAGGAGCCTGCTGGACAGGAACAGGAAGTTGGAGACTGTGGGGCACTTCCTCCCCCCCCCCCCCCAAAATGGACTCCTTGCTAAAAAAAGTGCAGGCAAATGTCAACCTGAGGAGTGATTCTGATAAAAATCATCATTTTCTGAAGGTTTATGCTGTTTGCTGGTGGATTTCTTGTGCAGAATTGCAAAATCTGTATTTCGCGAGTGCGAGATTGTTGCTGCCCGCCGCACCTACGTGTTCGCAATTGCGAACTCTCGCGAAGCGTGCTGTGCAAGGTGGCAAGGCGCGATGACGTAATCGCGGTCGACAAACTCCCGCGGGATCCCGCAGCAAGATCCAAAATGGCGCAGCACTCGCAAAATATCGAGAAAAACAACTCGGCAAACGCTGAATGACGGTAAGTGAACGCCGCGCGCTGCAAAATTGTATCACCAAGCAAAAAAAATCCGCTGCGTGCGAATTTACGAATTTTCGGCAAATTCGCTAGAGTTCGCGGATTGCGAATTTGCCGAAAATCCGCAAATTCCACGAGCGGAACGGATTTTACGCCCATGCTTAGTGGAAACCAGATCTCTACATTTTCCTCCAACATTGCTTTTTCCTATAAATTCACCATGGATGCACCCTGTCAGTGGTGAGTCTGCATCTTCGGTGCTCAACTGACTAGGGATTCAGTGTCAGTGCAAGAAATGCAGAGAATTCCCCTAATTCAAAATATCACATGAACCACAAGAGCCATACTCTGCATAACTTTCCATGATTGCGAAAAGGCTCTGCAGTCCTGGCGCACTAGGTGAGTCTGATGCTACCCTAAGGTTTGGAGACTGCTGATCAGAATGACCAAACCTTCTCAGGCCACTCCTAGCCCTCTGATTTCTACTATTTTACAAGCCCGGATGAGAAACCAAAATCAGCAATGGCAAAAACATTCAAACCAGCCCCTCGCTGCAGAAGGCGCAAACTGAATGGGGCCATCAGAACATTACCAGGTGTAGACAGCCCAACCTGCTCTGAAACTAGACCACTACCCTGCCAAAGGGGCAGATTGGCCAGTCCGGCTTTTCTTATATATTATTATACGTCCTATTCGCATCACACTTTGATGAATTTGCCCCTTACTGTGGTTTCTTTCCACCTCTGGAACATTTCAAAGTGATAGGTGTGATGTTGAACGTGTTAAGTGCAACTACTGATGTTAATATGACATATTCATGCTCAGATTTCTATTGCTTTTCCCTCGGAAACAATGATCTTCTGAAGCCTGGCAGCTCTAATAAAGAGAACATTTTCAAAAGAAAGACTAAAACTAGTAGAGTTATCAAAGACCCCACTCAACATCATAGCACTGCTTCTGGTGCTGTCAATCATGGTATGGGGCAGAATCTTTTAACTAGTGTCTCTTATGCCAGTTGGCACATTTTGGTTAGAGTGTATATGTTTTCTGTACTTTAAATATTTAAATACGCGCAGTAATATATGACTGTTTGATCAAAACTGCAATGCATTAAGCTAAAAAATTATAATAATCTATTTTGAATTGTACTTATATTGGTTGTCTATTTATGCACTTTTATATTATTGCTCGATCTCCTCAGATGTGTCAGAAACATTGTCCTTTTGTTCTGAAGTTGTGTCCTGAATTTTGATACATTGTCCTGATTTGTACAGTCACTGCCCAGAATTTGCCTCCATGCTGGGCGGTCCACCTATTGTAAGGGGATGAGCTACCTGCTATCGGGCTTGAGTTTAGAGTCTTAATTCTGTATTTCTGGGGGTTTGAATCTCTGTTATTTATATC
This sequence comes from Lissotriton helveticus, assembly GCF_964261635.1. Classification (NCBI taxonomy): domain Eukaryota; kingdom Metazoa; phylum Chordata; class Amphibia; order Caudata; family Salamandridae; genus Lissotriton; species Lissotriton helveticus. The sequence goes on along the minus strand of NC_136065.1, from coordinate 239,165,346 downwards.
TTCTGCTCTCTCTGCTTCACCCTCATTTCTCTCCGACTCACCTTCCTCTTACTCTGCCTCACCCTCCTTTTTCTTTTTTCACCCTCCTAAATCCCACCCAACCCTAGTCTGTCTCCACCTTAGCCTCCTCATTCGCTGCATCTTCCCCTCTATCTACTTCATCGTCCTCATTCCCTAGGTCACCTACCTTTCTTCACCCCGCCCTCATCTTTCTCTCACATCACCCTACTCCCTTCCTTTCTGCCTCACTCTCTTCTCTTCACCTTGCAATCCTCTCACTGTGCATTAGCCTCCTCTTTCTCATCTTACCCTTCAGTTTCCACCTCACCCTTCTCTCAATGGTTCATCTTCGCTCTCTGCTTCACCCTCTTCCGACACTCTGCCTCACCCTCCACAGTCTTTCCAATTAACTTTTCCCATTCTCTCTGCCTGATCATCCTCTCTTTCTTCCTCAATATCCACTTTTCCTCTTTCTCACCCTCCCATCCATGCTTCACCTTTCTCGTCTCTGCTTCTCCTTCCCCTCTTTCCACCTCACCTTTGACACTCTCCATCTCACTCTCTTCTGTCAGTCTCTCCTTCAATGCTGCTGTCTATAGGTTAATGTTTTTGTGTAAGTAAAGGAAGATCAAACGCCTACCATACAAGTGGGTGTGGTGTATGCTTGTATGGGTGCATGGGTGTGCAGAATTGGACCTTGCCTTCCTGCTGCCCTGTACCTGTTCTTTGTATAATGGAAACGTGTGCTGCTCCTGGCCATGCTGTTTCTCTGTTGTGTTAGAAATAGCAACAAAGTACAAAGACATTTTTAATAAAACAAGCCGCTACTATGCTATACATCTTGATAGTATGCACACTTTTTCTTGGGAAGACAAAATGACATTACATTGTCTCTACCATGTGTTGTTTTTGTTTTAATTGCTGTGTGATGATGTAATGGAAGAGTCCTAGGTACTCCTGCTGTCCAGATGCCACTATTCTCGTACTGACTTTACACCTCTCCCCAGGCAGTCAGCCCCAGTCATTGGTGTTAATCGTGAAAGTTAAACAGTTGAGCTGAGAGAGCGAGCTTGCAGGTCCGGTAAATTATTAACAGTAAGTGTTTTTTAGGTCGAGCCTACAAGACAGTACAAGCTGTCTGGCTGCAAAATGCCTATGTGGGCTTACCACCAACTCACATCAGCTTAGATACTGGCCACTGGGTGGCTTTATTGTCACTCTCATTTACTTGCTTCCTATTCAATAGCTTTCCTAAACTATCTTTTGTTTGACTCCTCTGTTGAGCATACACTCTGTACCATCCTCTTGAATTGCTGACTTGTATCTTTTCACTGCCCACCTTTTGGGAACTACTTTTTTTCTTTTTGGTTAAACACTTCATCAGAGTGCATATGGCTTCAAGCTCTCATTTTCTGTATCTCTCCTGCACCCACTCCCACTCCCCATACTGTGGGTTTTCTGTCCACATAGCTGTTCACTTTCTTGCTCTCTCATGCACTATTCCTGTACCATCGATGTGCCCTGTGTTTCTGTCTCCCTCGTGTCTATCCACCATATCCTGTGTTGCCGTTTCCCTTGTGTGCTTCTCCCTCCTCGTTGTATGGCTCTCTCCCTCCCGGGCTCCTACCGGGTGCACCCGGCAAAGATACCACCGTGGGGTGGTGTAACAGGGTGGAGGGCAAAGTCAACAGACAACGGGATAGGGAAAGTAAAATAAACAAATGAATAAAACCACTTATCTTGCGCTCCCCACATCAATGAGTCGGCGATACGGCGAGCTCAAGGTAAGTGGTTTTATTTATTTTGTTATTTTTCTTTCCCTATCCCGTCGCCTGTCAACTACCCCACCACCCACCCCACTGCTGTTGCCTGTGCTGTCCGCGCCTGGATCCTGCCCTACCGACTTCCTATTGCTTCCTCTCAACCTGTTACCCACCACTGCTCCTATGCTGCCCTCACTTCCACTGTTCTTTTTTAAAATAGGTGTTTTTCTGTTTGGAAGCAGAGCCCAGTTGGAGAGGCTTTCGGTCGCCCTGATGAAGGAAACGGGTGCTACAGGTGACTTGCCATACGTGGTCAGGCAGACCACAACTGTGTGGCAGGCATTTGTGGTGCGCGTTCTCAGCCATGCGCAATTTCACTGGGAGCTGAGTGTGTGGTCCCTGGCCCCGGTACGAAAGATTACGGGGCACCTGTCATTCCAGACCTGGAGGGGGCAGTCTTGTACCCGAATGAGACCTTTATTTCTTACGAACAGGCATGCGAGGCATGTGGCCTGGGTCGGGCCAATACCTTCAGCATGCAGCCCTCATGAATCTAGCAAGGGAGACATGGCTCACGTTCCCCGATGCTCCACAGACGACTCAAACTCTGGACATTATACTCAGGGGTGGCGGTGGATGCCGATTGGTCTCCTTACTGTACAGGGTCAAGAGGCCCGATGCTGTAGTCCTCCCCCACAGGGCACGGGCCGCTTGGAATGCAGAACTGTTGGTTACTCGTGGTCCTAGCTAGACGTAGGATTGCCAATGTATGGATGGGTAGGAGTTCTCCCTTGATGACTGATTGGTGGAGAGACATGCAAGAATAGTCGATTGCTGAAGAAGTACACATGAAGGCTAGTAGGATCGACGAGAAGCTGGCTGAGGGTCTCATGACATGAAGAGTGCTCTATAGGGACCTCCTAACAACAGAAAGGGCTGAGAGCCAACAGAATGACTGAGGTGGCCATCAGTGGGTCTGAAACAGGACGAATGTGGCATCCCCAGAGGGAATCATCCCCAGGCCTCTAGTTTTGAAGCTATGTATGATTTGAAGTCAACTGCCCTGTTGTCTCTTGTGTAAACTGCTGCGGTTGTCCCTCGCTGCCCGCTCGCTGGACAATGTGCACCCTTTGTGTTCTTATTGCAAAATAAAAATAAAGGTTATAACAAAAAATTGGTAAATTGTCACCGGCCTTTCAAAATTTGCTTTTGCACACTTAAAATGTTTTTTTTTTAATTGACATATCCAAGTGGCACCTGCCATCTTGGATTGGTGAATAAAAATAAAAGAAGAAATGGCATCCAAGTCATTCTGTTCGCTTGTGCATGCATGGTACACATGCATGTGCCTACAAATGTTATGAACTGCCAACAGCAGCCATGTCTTTGTCCTCTGTTGCCAACACTAAACAGCTTCTCCAAAAAGCAGTTTGTTTTATTGATGTTATTCAGTATCGCCAAAAAGCATTGTCAAACCCAAATGCGAGACCAATTGGCTTTGTCAATGCTTGCTCTATTTGAGAATTTTCCTTGAGTGGTCCGTGAGGATACCTTTGAGGAGGGAGAAATGTAGCCCTACTTCCCTCCTCGAAGACCGGTGCCTTTTCCCAGGCCATGTTTGCTTTCAGACTACCACAGAAGCAGGCTCCCTAAAATGGCCCTGCCCACACTCCGCGTCTGCCCTACGCAGTGTCCACCCTTGAAAATAAATGAGAAGCCATTGAAGGAGAAAGCCGTGGACGGTCGATATACGCCGCCATCTTCTTCATTTCCTCTCTCGCTCTGCTTATTAGGGCAGCTTTTGGGAGTCGCATTGGACGATCCCCAAAGCAGGTCAGGTCGGTCCCCCGCCATTCGTGAGAGGCGGCGGGCCCCGTCTGCGCGGGAAAAAGACTCCCTCCGTAATTAGATGGCTGCGCCGGCTCCTCGGGGCTTCTGAAGGCTGAATGATCGGGGGAAGTGAAGTGCGCTCTGTGCAGCTGGTCCTCTCTCTGTCTCCGTGACTCCAGGGCCGCAGCTGCATTAACATCGTTATCGCAGTGGATTGTCCTCTGAAGCGCTCCAGTCACTGCTCATTTCCTGCCTGACGTGCACTGTGCAGTGCACACATAATAGATGCCATACAGACCATGTCATGCTTGACGTCATCATTAATTGAACTTTGCTGCTTGGAGTTGTGCTGGCCCATACTTTTAATGGGCCAAGTGAACTCCATGGCCAGGAATAGAAAAGGCTTGATTTGCATCGCTGACGGGTGGAAAAACACCAGTGTGTGGTGCAAACTTGCCATATCTAGACTTTTATGTCACTCAGGCATGGTGGAGATTGCGCTGGTGGGTATTCTGCTAATGGTGCAAAATCTGCCAGAGGAATATCTGTTTGTAGGACAAAAACTATACACCTTATCCATAAGTGCTCTTGTATCAGATTGCCTCACTGCCTAAGCTTCAACCTCACCCTTTACATCAAACAGCTGTTTCGAGGGTCTAGGAACATATCCATCGGAATGACGTACTCTGGATTACCCATTTTACTCCAAACCAACCCTTGCATGGAACTGATGAGAACCCCATCATGTTAGGCCCCCGAACTGCAGCATCATCTACAATGGCCTTCTGGAAACGCTCATCAGAGCTGATGAAACAAAGATATCTCTGCTTTTAATATGGCCAGGCGTTGCCATTGGCTAAAGAGTGAGAGTGAGAGTGAGAAAAGTGCTGTGAGAGGCTCATGCTCTTTTGAGGGAAAGAACACAAGGGCACTCTCGCAGAAGTAAAAGAAGCAATATATGCACTCCCACAGAGTGCTAAATAAGAATTGAAGGTTAAAAAAGAAAAGTAGTTCCATGACGTCGGCAGTGGAATAGTGCATCTCATCCAGTCAAACGCAAGGGATAGGATGAAATGCTACAGGGGAGGGACAAACACAAGAATTGGGAGTAAAGCAATTCAGTAAAGAAAAGGGAACTGAGAAAGATAACAGCAGCATCCAATCATAAGCAAGGAAGCAACCCAAAGCCAACTCTATGTAGTATTGTGCACTGCTATCTGCGACAAACAACTGTCTGTAGTGAGACTGCAAAAAGGATGCCACTTGCCTGCTACTGTATAATAATCACATTTATATAGGGCTTACTCCCTCTGAGGAGGCATTCAAGCTCTTTGTGGTGGGCAGTACCCTACTCTGGCTACCCAGGGCTGGTGGTTATTCCAATGTTGTTAGCTATTGTTGGTTATTGGGGGTAGTCTTGAGCTCTTTAGAAACGGTTCCATGCATTTTCTCTAGTTTCTTTGTGGTTGATTAGTTAGAAGGAGTTAAGTGAGACCCTTAATGTGAACAGATGCAAACTGAAAGAGGGATGGGAAGATAGAGGTTAGATATTGTTAGATTGCAAGGGATGGTTACAGAGGAGAGTTTGTGTTTTGTCAGTAGAGGTATGGTTGGAAAGCAGAAATATGGAAGAGTGTGAAGCAGCTAGGCATGCAATAGATGAGGGTATACTCAGACAAGAAGGCATGCAGAGGATGGCGGATAAGGTGAGGATGATTCCAAAGAAGGGAATGGGAAAGGAACACTCAGTAGATATAATTCAAAGTCAATTTTCATGCAGCGTTTTACAAATCAAGTGGAAGTGGAGGCTTTTGAGATAGCATGGAATCTGAGGGTGTAGAAAGTGTGAAAAGAGTGGTTTATAGTTGCCACGTGGCTGTTCTGCTAGCCTGTCGCTGGTGTTGAACAGTTTGTCCAGGACCGCTTTAACATAAAAACATAATGTGATAGGAGTTGCTCAATCTACACTGACCCTGTACACAGTTGCACACTTGAGGGGAATACCTGTGAGTACATATTCTTTGCTACCCTGCAATTGTAGGATGTGTACCTACTTCTATGCAGGTCGGTGCTAACCACTTAGTGGTCAAGGTGCTGTATGTTCCCAGGACTTAAAACAGGTCTACATCTGATTTGTGCACAAGCATGTGGGATAGGAGGCTGCTCATCATACGACTTGAGGTTAGATCCCAGCCTACTGTGTATTGTCCACCATCAGTTCAAGCATTGGTTTTTAGATTTGAAGATGCTAAACCACTGCAAGAGAATGCAAACATCTATTACTATAATTCATTATCCCTTAGTCCTAATGTCTTATTACCAGTGTCATAACATTCCATAACGTAACAGTATCTATTAAGAACTGTGTTGGATGCCAATCACAATTAGCCAGCTATTAATGCTTGTATTATTTTTCATCATATGTTGTCTGTACATATCATTATAACATTTGTTAGAAATTGGGTTCTGATTGGCAGAGGTAGGCCCCCTGCCCAAGCAGGTACCACAATCCTAGACAGGGTCAGTGTGGTACAGACTAATAGTTTACCTGTGCTCACCCTCTGGTAGCTTGGCACAGAACAGTCAGGCTACACTGAAGAGGCAATGTGTAAAGTATTTGTGCACACACTCACACACATACACAGTAACACAGTGAAAATACCATAAAAGTACTCCATGGCAGTTTAGAAAAATTGGCAATATATATCTGTGCAACACAAGACCAAAAGGACAAAAATCAAATCTACACAAATCAAGTTATGAATTTTGGAAGATAGAATCAAAATGCAGTGCTTAGAAGTTAATAGCTCCAACACGGAATATCTGGTCACGCTTAATCGGGGCAAATCCAAAGTTCTGTCCATCCGTGATGCAGTGTGGGCCGGATACAGGAGTCACGTAGACCCGCTACCAGTACCTTGGATGCTCCAAAGCTCGTGGATGATGAGTTGAAAAATTGAGGGGATACGTCGCTGTGGAAGGCAATGCGTTGTTTCTGAAATTGGGCAACATCATTGATGCGTAGATGTTAAGAGCACCACGCCTCGGTTCCGAGGTGCCAATGTGGAACCACTGGGCTGTATGTGATGCCTTGGGGAAAGTCGCGCAGGGCCGGTGATGTATCAGGGATTATGCTGCGCAGAAATCTTTGATGCAGTGTCTGAGACTCACACAGCAACGGTGATTCGGAGGCTCTCTGTCAGCAAGGTCCAAAGTTCTGTCCGTCCGTGATGCAGTGTGGGCCGGATACAGGAGTCAAGTAGACCCGCTACCAGTACCTTGGATGCTCCAAAGCTCGTGGCTGATGAGTTGAAAAATTGAGGGGATACGTCGCTGTGGAAGGCAATGCGTTGTTTCTGAAATTGGGCAACATCATTGATGCGTAGATGTTAAGAGCACCAGGCCTCGGTTCCGAGGTGCCAATGTGGAACCACTGGGCTGTATGTGATGCCTTGGGGAAAGTCGCGCAGGGCCGGTGATGTATCAGGGATTATGCTGCGCAGAAATCGTTGATGCAGTGTCTGAGACTCACACAGCAACGGTGATTCGGAGGCTCTCTGTCAGTAAGGTCAGGGCTGCATTGTAAGTCGAGGCCATTGCATCGAGCAGTCGGCAAGTGGTGTCCACGGCTTTGTCCAGGCATCGGCGATGCATCGATATTGCAGTGAAATGCACTGGCTCTGAACAATGCTTCAGTGTTGCGGGGTTGGTTTCTTGGGTTGCAGCACCAAACATTCCCTTCCAAGGGCTCAGGACTGGATTTGGCACCACATGGCAGAGCAGGCCTCACAGCAGAGGAGCCCAGGTGCTGGTAGCAAGATGCAGGGGAAGTCCTTGATATGCCAGAGACTTCAGAAACAGGAGACAAGCCAAACACGCCCTTGGAGAACCCTTAGAGATGCAGTATGTAGAGACTCAAGTCAAGTGCTCTCACTTCCAGTCAAGAAGCAGCAGGCAGCAGGCCAAACAGCAACACAAGCAGGACATTGGCAGTCCATCCTGGCAGTACAACTGCTCTTCTTCCTGATAAAATGTCCTGTTCCAAAAGTGTTCTGAGCATTTGTTGTCAGAGGTGCAGTACTTATACCCATATTAGCCTTTGAAGTGGGAAGACTTCAAAGAAAGATCTTTGTAGTGCACAAGACTGCCTTTCCCTCCTCTGGCTCTAGACACACTACAAGGGGGAAAATGCAACTCTTTGTGTGCGCAGCCCTATTCAGGTGCAAGTGTCAGCTCCTCCCTCTCACTCTAGCTCAGGAAGACCCATCAACCTGGTGAAGGGACATCTGGATATGCATGGGACACCTCAGCTCCCTTTGTGTGTGACTGTCTGCAGGGAATGCACAAAACCCAGCAGTCACCCAACCCAGACATATATTCCAGAGACAGGCAGAGGCACAGAACGGTTACAGTAAGAAAACAGTAACTTTCTAAGCAAGGCAGTTTCAGACTTGCAATTTAAAAATCAGCTTCACTAAAAGATTTGTTTTTAAATTGTGAGCTCAGAGACACCAAACGTAGTCTTCCTATCTTTTCCCAATTCAAAGATATACTTGTAAAGGTTTACAAGGCAGCTCCAATGCTAGCCTATAGGAGGGATTGGCCTTGCTGTAGTGAAAAACAAAATTAGCCATTTTTCACTTCCAGGACATATAAAATTCCACAGTGCAAGACCCACCTTTTTTAATACTCTGCACCCTGCCCATGCGGCTTGCTAGCGCCTTCCTTAGGGGTGACTTATCCATACTAATATAATAAAGAGAGAGCCCAAACCTTTGTGGCGGGTAATCTCAGGAACCACAACACCAATCACAACACCCAATACAGCGTTGGAAAGGGCAGTTGCAGCAGAAGAACATAGGCTATGCAGACGCCCACCATATACATTTAAAAAGTAAAATAACCGTGCCAGCAAAGTAATCCCTTGTGGGCGTGTCTGCGTTGTGCTGTGGGTGTGTGCGGGGGGCGTGACAAACGCTGGGGGCGTGTGGTACGTTCCGCCCTTCATGCCATGTCTCATATCGTGTGCTGTGGGCATGTGCTGGGGGCGTGGGCGTGTGCGGGGGGCGGGATTACGGAAAAAAAATGAGCGCTGTGCCCAATATTTCATTGTTTTTTCTTCCCAGGTTCTGTACATTCCAGCTCCGGGTGTCCACCCTGCTCCCTTTAAATACCCCTGCATCCCATAATCATAACCCACCCATACTCCTTAAAATACCCCAACACCCTTAAACACTAACCCATCTTAACCCTATAAATATACCCTGTACCCCAAAACCCAAACCTATCCCTAAACCCTAAAAATACCCCTGTACCCCCAAACCCAAACCTAGCCGTGAACCCTATAAATACCCCTGTACCTCAAAACCCAAACCTACCCCTGAACCCTAAAAATACCCATGTACCCCAAAACCCAAACCTAGCCCTGAACCCTAAAAATACCCCTGTACCCCAAAACCCAAACCTACCCCTGAACCCTAAAATACCCCTGTACCCCGAAACTCAAATCTAGCCCTGAACCCTTAAAATACCCCTGTACCCCAAAACCCAAACCTACACCTGAACCCTGAAAATACCCCTGTACCCCAAAACCCAAACCTAGCCCTGAACCATAAAAATAACCCTGTACCCCAAAACCCAAACCTATCTCTGAACCCTAAAATACCCCTGTACCCCAAAACCCAAACCTAGCTCTGAACCCTAAAAATACCCCTGTACCCCAAAACCCAAACCTAGCCCTGACCCTTAAAATACCCCTGTACCCCAAAACCCAAACCTAGCCCATAAACCTAAAAATACCCCGATACCCCAAAACCCAAACCTAGCCCTGAACCCTAAAAATACCCCTATACCCCAAAACCCATATCACTCCCTAAACCCTAAAACTACCCCTGTACCCCATAACCCAAAACTATATCTGAACCCTTAAAATACCCAAACACCCCAAAACATATACCTCAGTACCCCAAAACATATACCCCTATACCCATACTTACCTTATTCAAACATTTTTTTAAAAACATGCTTTTACCATTCATGCATTTACAACGAATTTTGTTGTAAATGTATGCGTGGTAAAAGCATATAAAATGTAATGCCATGCGTTATAATGGCATTGCGGAGTCATCGTACTTTCGTAATGAAAGTATGCGGAGTGATGGTATGCGGAAAGAAAGTTGCGGAATAATGGGTGTTTACCCTCCCCCTGTAAGTACATTGGTGGCATAGCGGCCCACATCTCCAGCAACATACTCATATTTTTTCACCACCCATTTTAAAAATGCACAGGTCTCTCTCATTGATGGCCAGCACCGACATACACTTTTAGACACACCTCCCGCCACAAGTTCTAGAATTGTGAACTTTAGAGCTGGGGAGCTACGTTTGAATCTCGGCATCAGCTCAACATCCTGTATTTCCAGGCAAATCGCTTTGTTTCCCCGTGCCTACCACAAATGAATGTGTTCTTCTGTAATGTAAATTGTGCTAATGCCATGTTGTCGAGTTCGCGCTATATAATATTGCAAGGAAAAATAAAGTAGGGAAACTCGAGTTCACACACTACTGAACGCTCACTCTTAAGTGCATCAGCAGTGCACTGTGAATCGGAGCGTTTCACAGGCCTGTCACAGATAAGAATGCTATCAAAACGAAATCCTACAAAACAATATACTACTGGCCGGCAGCAATTCATACCCGGACAACGTCGGGACGGGCTGCTAGTATGCAATAAAAGGGAAGGTTAGGGCCTGGCAAATAGGTGAACTTGCCAAGTCGAAATGGCAGTTTAAGACTGGCCACACAGCTCTGCAGTGGTAGGCCTGAGACATGTTTTAAAGGGCTACTCATGTGGGTGGTAAAATCAGTGCTGCAGGTTAACTAGTAGCATTTAATTTACAGGCCCTGGGCGCATATAGTGCACTGTACTAAGAGCAAATCAGCAAATCAATCATGGAGAAACCAAATGGCATTATATTTTAGACACAGAGCAGATACACTTCATCACTTGTCAGCAGTGAAAAAGTACACAGGGTCGTAAAGCTAGCAAAAATGAAGTTCAGCACACAGTCAAAACAGGGGTCAGAAGGCAAAGAAGTCAGGGGAATCCACACCAAAATATGCCAGGACCAACGACATTCATTATTTTAAATTATTTGTGTCATCTGTGGTTCTTTTTTCTTCTTTGGAGGCCACTGCTCATTTCGTCTTGGGCAATAGATTTGATCTCCAGTGGTGCTGAGTTTCATTCTGTGATATAAATGTTATTAGAACATTGGAATGTTGGTAGCTCCATTGAAAACAATGGAGTGCTCCGGGCTTATAATGGCTGCTATAAGCCTGGAGCTCCAACATTAACCACTTCAGCGCTAATGACAAGGGTAACTCGTCATGGACTTTCCATTGATTTCAATGGAAAGTCAATGGAAGATCATCAGGTGCCTTAGCAGCCAAGTGGTTAAAAACCTGTTCTTCCGTATTGAGGGATTTCCTCTTGTAAGTGGTGGAATTACGAGTTTACCCCTATTTCGAGTTAGAACTGGCAGCGGGCAAGGAGAGACCCCCTCTATTCGCACTTACTCCAAGGGTGGTGCTCAGCCAAAGCTGCTCGCCTTCATCTGCCCACCGCCAGGTTTTTAAGACACCTTCTTATCTCTACTGGAGATGAAAGTGTCAATACACTGGGACAGGTAGAGTCCTGAGGAAGGCCGGCGTGACCCTAAACGTGGGGCACACACATACGGCCGAAACATGTCGACCACCTGGCAGTAAAAGAGGGGCGGTAGGAGCACATAGCATCTCCCAATCACCACCAATGTTTTTACCCCTGGCCGGAGGGTCCAGGAATAAAGTCTTAGGCACAGCAACACTTCCGAGCCAGTTTTAACTCACACAACACTGCACTTTCACTACCGTTGTTCCCAGCCACTGTGAAATAGACTGTTTCTCTCTGTGTTGTATTGTCTTCCCCCACCCTATTGCTCCACCCTGTGCGTGGCGACGCCGGGGTGTATTGTAAGCACCCCAATGATGAAGCATGTCACACATTTGTGTGAGTGAGGGCAGTATTAGCAGACACAGCATGTGCCATCAAGAGATATAAACATTGTATTACTCCCTACTACTTCTGGTGTACTAAGTCTTGACAGGGGGTTCGGGGTAGGTGAGTCCGTACCCTCACCCCTTCTTTTGTGTGGACTAGAATCAATATTGGAACACTTTATTGTCAGATTAAAGTAATTTGAGTAAATATGAATGTATGCCTTGCTTCACATCCCTACACCAAAATCTCATAAATGAAGGCCAAGTTCCTTTGAATAATGCCATTAGGGTGCCGCTCACAAAACATCCGACTCCCTTTTATTGCACTTACTAAGTCCCTCATTTATGAGAGTTTAGTGTAGAGAAGCGCAGCAAGGCACCTTGCTGTGCTGGCCTACGCTAAAGTATAAGGGCAGGAATGCCTCGTATTTATGTAATTTGGTGCAGTTTTGGCAGCCTAGAACCTTTAGCAGGATCGTTTTTTGCAGGAAGGGGCACCATCCTGGACAAAAACTATGCATAGAGGTTCTTTCCTCTTTCTATGCATGCTGCAGAATGCAGCACAGATAGAAAGCGGAAACAAGCATTGGAAATGCAATAGGTCTCGCATTAGGAAAGTTTGAGCAATTGGTATTGTAAATGACACTTTTTATTTATGTGTTGGTTTTGAAAATAGCAAAAGTAATAGCTTTGTCAGTTACAATGTCAATAGTTTTAACTTTCGCAAATGTGACACCTATAGCATTTGTAATGCAATGTGTGTTGTATTTACGTGACTTAGATGTATTGATATTGCAAATAACAATGGCTTTTAATTTTGTAAATAATTAATACTTAAATAAAATGTATTGTAATTTATAATGGCAATAGCTTAAACGTTTGTAAATAACTTTTGTGAAGATTATTTTCAGTGTATTTTATTGTGACGAAAATCCAAGAACATTGCATTTGCACCTACACACACACACACAGCCACACACACACACATAGATGTGGTGGTGGTGGATCTGGGGGATATGGTGGTGGTGGATGTGGTGGTGGTGGTGGTGGATGTGGTGGTGATGGTGGTGGATGTGGGGGTGGATGTGGGGGTGGATGTGGGGGGTGGATGTGGTGGTGGATGTGGTGGTGGATGTGGTGGTGGAGGTGGTGGTGGAGGTGGTGGTGGATGTGGTGGTGGTGGAGGTGGTGGTGGAGGTGGTGAAAGTGGTGGTGGATGTGGTGAAAGTGGTGGTGGATGTGGTGGTGGATGTGGTGGTGGATGTGGTGGTGGATGTGGTGGTGGTGGATGTGGTGGTGGTGGATGCGGTGGTGGTGGTGGATGTGGTGGTAGTGGATGCGGTGGATGTGTTGGTGGATGTGGTGGTGGTGGGTGTGGTGGATGTGGTGGTGGATGTGTTGGTGGATGCGGTGGTGGTGCATGTGGTGGATGTGGTGGTGGTGGATGTGGTGGTGGATGTGGCGGTGGATGTCATGGTGGATGTGGAGGTGATGGTGGATGTGGTGGATGTGGTGGTGGATGCGGTGGTGGTGGTGGATGCGGTGGATGTGGTGGTGGATGTGGTGGTGGATGTGGTGGATGTGGTGGTGGTGCATGCGGTGGATGTGGTGGTGCATGTGGTGGATGTGGTGGTGGATGTCATGGTGGATGTGGAGGTGATGGTGGATGTGGTGGATGTGGTGGTGGATGCGGTGGTGGTGGTGGTGGATGCGGTGGTGGTGGTGGTAGATGCTGTGGTGGTGTAAGTGGTGGTGGATGTGTTGGATGTGGTGGTGGATGTGGTGGTGGATGTGGTGGTGGATGTGGTGGATGTGGGTGTGGTGGATGTGGTGGATGTGGTTGTGAATGTGGTGGTGGATGTGGTGGTGGATGTGGTGGTGGATGTGGTGGTGGTGGGTGTGGTGGATGTGGTGGTGGATGTGGCGGTGGATGTGGCGGTGGATGTCATGGTGGATGTGGAGGTGATGGTGGATGTGGTGGTGGATGTGGTGGTGATGGTGGATGTGGTGGTGGATCTGGTGGTGGATGCGGTGGTGGATGCGGTGGTGGATGCGGTGGATGCGGTGGTGGTGGATGCGGTGGATGTGGTGGTGGATGCGGTGGTGGTGGTGGATGCGGTGGTGGTGGTGGTGGATGGGGTGGTGGATGTGGCGGTGGATGTCATGGTGGATGTGGAGGTGATGGTGGATGTGGTGGTGATGGTGGATGTGGTGGTGGATGTGGTGGTGGATGCGGTGGTGGATGCGGTGGTGGATGCGGTGGATGTGGTGGTGGTGGATGCGGTGGATGTGGTGGTGGTGGATGCGGTGGATGTGGTGGTGGATGTGGATGTGGTGGTGGATGTGGTGGTGATGGTGGATGTGGTGGTGGATGTGGTGGTGGATGTGGCATGACATTTTTATTATATACAGAGGGGTACTTATTTTGTACCAATCACTGACCGATGTTAATGTAAGGGTTGTAGATGGTGGGTTGCGCATGCCTTGTTTTCATTTCCATTATAATGACAATAATCCTTTCTTTGACCCTGTGCTCAATCAACGTGGACTGTATTATAGTGAATACGAGGGGCTTAGATAAAGAAATAGGAGAGGCGAGGAGGAAGGGAAACTGGGGTAAGGAACAAGCGACGGAGGAGAACAAGACGGAGGGCATTGCTGGGGGTAGGAGAAATGCGACACGGCGGGCAGGGGAGGGGGCGGAGCGGGGAGAGCGGCGATGAGGGTGTGAAGGTCTCACATGAGGGGGCGTGGTATCTTAAGTTGTGTTGCTTTGGGAGGCAAGATTAAAAATGTGTAAGCACATCTCTTTCGTAGGGAGTTAAACAAAGTTAAAACAACTGGCTCCAAAGGTTTTGCTTAAGTATGTGTGAAGTAATTAGCTGTCTGTCTCTGCTTTCTTCCATTGCACTGGCATCTAGGTGTTAGGCTCAGATGGCTTGAACAAAAGACGGGCTGATGGTCTTTTAAATCAGGCCTTTGTTTCTGCCCAGCTGGATGTTAAAATAAAGCCCCCTCCCTTCCACGCAGGTTAATACAGACAAATGCCGGCACTGCTGAATGATGTCCCAGCGTCCGAAAACGACACCAGAAGAAATTCAGCATGTTTTACTGAGCCAGAAATATCCGCCACATAACCCTTCTCTCCAACACTGTTTGGAATCGATCGGCTGATTTGTAAAATTACAAGTGGTCAGAGAGATAAATCTGACGGCAAAGAAGAAAAGGAACGCGAGGCTTAAGGAGATTAATGTAGGGATGGATTTGACAGAGAAAAACAGATATTTGAGATTATAACATTTCAAAGCAATGTGTCACCCGGAGATGGGGACATTAGATCCACAGAGTAGGAGAGAAAAGAAATGGTTTACTTTTTTGCTTTGGGTTATTTTAGATTTGGGAATTTCGAGCATCATTTGCTTAATGTAAAATCGATTTTTAAAGTGGGGTCCACAGCACCTACTCAGGGGGTCCTTTAAAATTAAACAATATAAACTTGCTGATAAAATAAAAATGCACATTAAATAGCCACATTGAAGAAAAATAACCTCTATAAATGAAAATAAATGTGAAATTACAGGCAAAGAAATGAAGCTTGTAACTTGGCTTGATTTGTGGAAGCAGAGCAAGCACAGCAGCCAGAATCCAGTATGGACGACTGGCGGCTTTAAATGAAGCGCCGGTCTGTGACGACAAAACGAGCACAGGCATCAGGAGCCAAAAGAGGCTAGCAGATTGATTTGTCTTTTAGAATTCAAATAAAATTATGAAAAAGCTCCAACTTTCCAATTGAAATAAATATTTAGATGCTTGAGACGCGGCCGTGAAACTGAAAGTACGGCCGACCGGCCGTGAATAATTAGGGGGTGAGAAATGCGCTGGGAGGGCTGCCTTTGATGTGGTAATGCGAGGCAGGCAGGCAGGCGGCTGGTGGCATTGTGCACGCGCTTTTTAGGGCTTGCGCTTGCGCAATGACCTAAAAAGCACATGCACTGCAAGGAATCGCCAGTGGGATCGCCAGTTAGGTAAACTCTCGATAAGCCCCTATATATCTCGCTCCCGCTCAATGCGCATGCGCATTGAGATAGGTCGCTCGACCTAAAAACAAGGAGAACAAACATATTTCTCCTTGTTACACCACACCCCAAGAGGAGTGCTGATTTGGCACTTCCCTGGGTTTACATGTTTTTGTAAAACTGGGGCAGAGCCTAAGTCCATGGGTGTTGCGTGGGAAAACCCACTGCAACACCCATGGAATGCCTCCCGTGCTCAGTGTAAGGTGAAACATCGATTTGTGCTGTATTGCCGTACTCAAGATTTATGAGGTCACTCAACCCCACGCAGGTTGAATTTGCGTGGCTTCATAAATTGGATTCAGAGCCCTGCGTTACGCACGTACCATTTTACATGGTGCAAAAGTGACGCAGGGCTCTCACAAATACGCCCCGAAATTCGCACACAAATGAATCAATCTAAGTGCAGATAGTGCCGTGAAGGGTGCCAGTCTGGGTAATGTCAGTGCTTTCCAAAAACCTTTGAGTGTCAGCTATGTATGGCAAAAATTAGAATTGTTTTTGTGATTTGGGCCAATGGTCTGGTTGCTAGAAATAAAAACAGGGCAGGCACTGCTGATTACCCAGAAGCCAGTTTTGACGTATTTAAAAAGTTAGTTAGCACGTGCCAGGCAATTAACGTGCATATGTAATAAAACTACTGGCAGCATTTAAATGGCCGGAAACTTGTAGGTGATTGGTAAATTTCAAAAGCAGGTAACAGTGTAAGCCTTCGAGGCAATAACAGGAAGATAAAAAACACACAGAGCAATGTTATAATGGAGGCAGATAAACATTGTTTAATTCACCTCCAATATTTCTGGTGAGACAAAACTTCCCGGTGGCCTGAAATCCAGAGCTTCTTGTGCAGCATCAGATCAGACTAGTTCTTTTCAGTCTCTTGAGAGGTGGTAATGTGATGGGTTAGGCAATTAGCAAATCCCTTCTGCGAAAGGATGATATATGTATACGTGTGTCTATCTGTAATTATGAAGTGCTTAGAAGAGATATAAGCTGTGATCATTCATCATGTTCTTTGCAAGTGTCATATGCCTGCCCCCTTGCCAGAGCAGCCCTTCTCTGCTTCCCCTCCTCGTTAATCTCTGCCTCTTCAATGTCACCTCAAGGGAAGGAAACTGGCACACATTTGTTCTTGAAGCCTGCTACCTGCGACCTAAGAGCTCACATGTTCCTCACGTCTCCCTCTTACCCCCTCCCCAGCTCTCCTGTGTGCCTCTGGCCTCGAATCTTGGCTCCCAGGTTCATTCTTTCCAGGAACTGAGCATGTACATTGTCATTTTCATGAAGCAATTGTACTTTACGTTGAGCATTTTTTGGCTCATTTCCTAGACAAAAAAAATAAAAGAATGCATTGCTGGATGTCACACAGCAGAGGATGGCATTGGGCAGATGTTCTACGGGTGCCTTTGCCCCAGCAGGCTTTCACATTAGAAGTTTGGACAGGCAGTTACTTCCTTACTACACACTCACTCCTAGCTGCATAGGTTTGAATATTGTCTTAGTTGCTTACTGACCCTTCTACTGCATTGGATTGCAATATTTATAGAGGGAGTGCTTACTACCCCATGTGGGGCTGAAGCGCTTGACTACATGGGTAGCATGCTACACAGTGTAGAATGTGTGGTCGGAATTGTATTGTCTTTGTTTTGGTCCTGTGTGGAAATGGACTCCATATTTTGAGTGCTGAAAACCGAGGTGTGGTTATAATTTCATGGGTCGCAGCCTTTAGTAGTGTGATGGATGAAAAATTGTGAAAACAGGTGTGCAGCTCTGAGGGTCCATTTATGGTATTTCTTATGTTCATTGTCTATATTGCTGGGTACTGCTCATGTTGTCCATTCTGAGATATCTTGTTTCAAGTTTATGGTCCTGAGAAGCTGGATGGACTTTGTTAAAATCCTCCCACGTATGAGAGCCATTGAATGAAAAGATATTTGTAGAGTGCAACTGCTGCTTCAAAAGAAGCATCCTGGCGCTTATGTCCGGATGGAACCATCCGAGATGAAGTTTAAGAAGGATCTTAAAACTCATCTGTTTTCATGCTAATAACGTTGTATTGATTTAGGCCGATGTTTTCCGGCTCTGCTTCCTCCTCTTACCTCAGCGCTGGGACACATACCGGTTGGCATAACCAGGCGCTTTATACATTCTTTTATTATTATTATTATTATTATTATGTAAGTCAGGCAGGATCAGAGATACAGCTCACCGAACATCACTGCTTCAGCTAGGCCTTGAACAGGATTTCACTAGAAATTGATCGAAGGAATGGTGGCAGTGCATTCCAAAAACTGGAAGCCAGAAAAGAGAAAGACATACCCAAAGGTCTGCCTTTGCAAAATGTTATCAGCTGTCAGGAAACAATCATAGTATGTAGCTATTTGGGAACAGCAGTGGTGGACTAAAATAAAGCCCTCCATTCGCCATCAGTATGTGGTAGGTCTCTTCAGATAATCTGTGCATGATCAGCTGGCTATGGGAGGTTTATTTGCTATGGACTGCTCCAATACAGGGTGATGGACATGACAATTAGCAGTTGTGTCGTATGGGAGCGTGTCAAGCAATTAAAGGGAATTATTATGCAGCCTGTATGAGCTTCAATCAACTGCTCAACCGCTGAGAGTTATGGTATTACTATTAGTGTGCGTTATAAATTGTGTTTATAATGTAAGTGCATTTATATAGCACTTACTATCTTTAACAAGCTGCTGTAGTGCTTTACGCCGGGCAGCATGCTGCTCCAAAGCCCAGGGTTAGTAGTATTTTCTTTTTTTGTTATCGTTGGTTATTGGGATTAGTATTGCAGCCTTAAGGAAGCCTGGCCATGCAGTTTCCACCAGTTTCAGTGTGGTAGATTAAATTAGTAGGAGATAGGTGTGCTCTTAAGTGGATGGTGCGGGTATGTGAATACATTGACTGGTTGACGGTTTTAATAGATGAGCTACTGGAGATTAGGTGTTGTTAGGTTTCAGTGGGTATGACTTTTTAAGGAGGTTGTGACCTTAGAAATGAGGTGTGGGTAATTTTGTATTGATACAATAATAGGGATTAAGGCAACCATACATGTGATTTAGAGTAGGCCGAGCTCAGAGAGAGGAGGCATGCAGTGGATGAAAAGAAAATATTATTTACATGTGTTGCAATAACACTGTAGGCCATGGGAACACCACAACACACACATACACCACCATCACCCACAGGGTAAAATACAATTATAATAAAAATGTTTTATTTTCCTAAAAAATTTGATGGAAGGACACCAGGAAACAGGAATGTTTTGTTTTAAATGTTTCTTGTAGAGATGCTTATCCCCTTTCCCTCTGATGATCATGACGAGATGCAGGAGAACAGTCTGTTTTAGTGTTTGTGTGAGTAGTGCTTCTCTGGACAGGTAGCATTAGGGTTTTCTCCAATCTGAAGGCAGCACCCACAACATATGCACAATGAAGTGTAAATTATTGCTTCCGACTGTCACTCAGCCTTCCTGTAACAGTAACCAGACACACAAAAGGAAAGGCCCTGCCTTCACACTTTCTCACTTGAATAGTAGAAATTGCACTCCCACCCCTCAAACTTCACCATCTAACAAACACGCACAGCTCAGGATATCAAGTAATCAGCAGCCCCTTCCTAACAAGGCCCTCATTGAATTTCTAAGGAGAACCCTGTCTCCAATATTTCTTGCTTAGGTGTGTGGTGTCCACCCTAAACTCATAGGAATGCTGGCAATAGGCTTCTACTGTTTGGAAATGGCCTGCATTTCAATGTGTGTTCCTCTTCTTTTGCTAGCATGCATGTGACTAGGGGGGTTTAGTCAATCTATTTATTAATGCTAGACCAAGAATCTCTCTACATTAAACACATTTTAACAATGACCGCCATGGAAATATATGCCCACCACTATTTAAGAGAAATATGTGCCCACCACTATTTAAGAGAACTATATTTAACTAAGTGATCTGTAAGAAAAATCAACGTAAAGTACAAACATTCACTGTCTATGTTACCATTATTACCCCTACTTTAAGATACCACTGTACAAATAAAGCTCCCATTATCAGTGGTGGCTCCTCTGCAGTGGCGTAGGAGTGCCACCCGACTGCCTGGTGCAGAGCCAGCAAACAAAAAATAAAACGATGCTCTAGCACTGCCACCGCCGGGGCCCTCATGGGTCGGCTGCTGCTCTGAGTGATCCTAGGCTGAAACAATGACAGGGTTGAGCCCTCAGATGATCCTGTGTAATCCCCGCATGATCTGAGATGGCACGGGCTCCGCCGGCTGCCGCTGCAAGCGAGTACTTGGTGGGCCACAGCAAAGGAGTCTTCCCTCTTCTTCTCACCGATCATGGGACCTAGGCCCTCGGGGTTGTGTCCCCAATCACTAAATCTCCTTGCTGCCTGCTGTAGAGCTGGGGGTGGACAGCCATATCCGGGCAGCATGCGGGACATGGAAGTGTCTTGGCAGGTGTCCCCCTGTGTAAGAATAGTGGCTGCAGCACATGAAGATCCCTTGGTGTGCCGGGGCGGGTGGAGAGTTTGCACCACCGGGAGTGGGAGTCTGCTGAGGCCTCTTGAGACTACACTGAGCCCGTGGGAACCCGGGGCCTGGACCAGAGCCCAGTGTTGTCTTGAAGGCTGCTCTGTGTGTGGGGGCACTGCAGGTGGCCCTCCTTTCTGTTCTCAATCCCCTTCCCATCGACATGATGTCCACTAGGTAGAGGTGTGGCGCTGCGGCCAGGGCGACTGACGCTGGAATCTGGAGACCACGGTTCGATCCCCGGCTCCAGCGCCGGCAGGTTAGCCCAGCACCATGTGACTCTGGGCAATAGCTTGCTTAATCTTCCCGACGGCCCCCACCGCCTAGAGACCCTTGCGGGTGATTGTGCGCTTTACAAATGTGGACTTTACAATGAAGTGGTCCTAATTTGAGGCCTTACCAGGGCCGGCGGAGACCTGTGCTAAAAGATGGTCTGGGAGTACCCTATGGATGGTGCCACGGCACTACGGGGCTCCGCCTCACTGGCCTGCTGGTTTTCCCCACCCCCTCTCCTTTGGCCTGCAGCACTCGAGTGTCTGGAGTGGAGAAGTGACCTGTCAGACTCCTGTAATTGAACTGCTCCCGAGGGGTGTGGAGGACCCCCCGGTCAACAGAGGAACTTGGCACATGGGAGCTGCCAGTGTATTGCTACTGGTTCACTATTTGTTGCGCTACTGGCTGATATAGGAGGTGACAAGATAAAGTGGAAAACCAGTGGCCTGACATCTTCGTTTTATCCCTGAGGTGCTACTTGTGGAAGCGCCTAAAAAGCATATGCTGGTGAAGATGGGGAAACCAAGGGCAAGAATGACCTGAACAACAATGGATCGTAGGGAAGATGCCCCCGACCACCACCCAGAGGTCCCAGTGGGAAACAACCCGGTCCAACAACAACTGGCCAAAATACAAGAGGCCATTGCAGATACTAAATCTACCCTCCACCAAGACATTAGTACAGTATTAGTGGGTCTAGGGTTACTTCGAACTGAGCACCACAAATTGGTGGAGAGAGTGGGGAATGTGGAAACGTCTGCCGGAGAGCTCCAACCTACGCAACAAGCACTAGCTCACACAGTCAAGGAACTCACAGACCGGGTTCACACACTAGAATGTAGGGCAGAGGATGCCAAAGGATGCAATAGAAGGAATAATATCCAGGTGGTTGGTATTCCAGAGTGAAGGTTAGAAGATATTCTACCCTCCCTTGAGACCTGGCTTTGCACAGTGGTGGCCCCAGAGGATCTCCCTGCTTTTTACACTCTTGAGAGGGTTCACCAGGTCCCTGTCTGCTCATTAGCAATGGGGCACCCGCCGCGCCAAGTGGTGGCAATGCTTCTGCATTATAGAAACACGGATACCCTTTTACAGAAAGCAAGAACCGCATGTCCTTATGTGATCGATAATAGTAAGGTATCAATTTTCCCTGATTAAACCCTTGAGGTGTAGCGGCGACGAGCCTCGTTCACAGAAGTAAAGAGGGCGCTTCTGGATGAAGGCCTGCAATATTACCTAATATTCCCGGTTAGAATACACATAACCCTGGATGAGAAGACTCACATCTTTGATGATCCTGACACGGCTTGAGAGTGGCTTGAAGGCTATAGATCAGTTGGCCCATCCTCAAAGATGGACTCTACTGTGGTAAGTCGAGACTTTCCCGCTAGGAAGCAGACCTGAAAGAGGTCTAAACGTAGACCTCCTAAGATGCCGAGCCCATCCCAAACAGAGAAAGTAATAGCTGCTGCTCTCCAAGTGTTGGCTGTGATCATGAGACCTACAGAGTCAGGATCAGAGGCTGGTTCGCCCTCAGGGAAAGGGTCTTGGGAATCCAAGATAGACTTGTCCCAGGCAGGCAGTGTTTTGCTGCCACAGGTTACCCAAGATCAGCGGATGATCCTGTTAGTTGGAGTGAGGCACTAGTATGGACTGGACCGCTCTGCAGATGTAGTAAGTTCAGAGGGCAAAAGCTACTGGTGTTCGGGCCGGTGTGGGCTGGTGGAACTCTCATGAGCCATGATCAAAAGCCTACCCCCATCCAGAAGTCCACACCTAGACTAGGTGGGGCCTTCTGCTGAGTCAAATGTACTGTTTGCAGTTTGGACAGATGGCCATTGGCCGACTGCTCGGGGGAAGGGGAGTTCGGATTTACCTGGCTTTTCTTGTTTCGGATTTTCCTATGTTTTGTTGCAGGAGTGGTGCTACACAGTCACGGGAGATTGTGGTCGGCCGGTAGATGGGTGGGAAACAGAGACCGAGGTTGTTTTTCTTTGAATGATGCCTACACACCACATGCTGAAACTTATGACATGGAATATTAGAGGGATGGAGACTGCTACAAAGCGGCATAATATACAAAGGTACCTGTGGAGGAGGGGGGTGCATATTGCTCTATTTCAAGAAACTCACTTTATACACAGCAAAACTGAGAAACTACTTGCGTCATCGTACTCTGCATACACCAGGGGGGTGCTAAATTGGGTCTTAGCGGGGGTAGCCTTTGAGCCCAACCATACAGTAATAGATAGAGAAGGCAGATATATATTCCTGAAAGGGATAGTGTATGGGCAAAAGATTTTTTTCGGCTGTGTATACGCACCTAATCAAGATCATGGGGGGGTAGCTTCAATTGTGTTGTGTTGCTAACATCACACTGGACCTATCACATCCCCCACTGTTAGGAGCCCAGGCCCACTGCACAGCGATGGGATTTAGGGATTGGATGGGATACTAGGGTTGGAAGAGATCTGGAGTACACAACACCTGCAGGACAGAGACCACTCGTTCTACTCCTCAATACACCAACTGCATACAAGGATAGATAAATTTCTTTGCTTCTCCAGCCTGGAACATACTATCACTCACACTGAATACCTGGGATGCACCTTTTCTAATTACAGCACCTTGCTGATGACCTTTCAACCTGTAGGGCAGCGCCCACAGGTCCCATTGTGGCGGCTTAACACACAAATGCTGGAAGACATTTGTTTTAAGGAGTTCTTGGGTTCTACCATAGATGCAAATTTTGCTGCTAATGCACACACAGCCTCCACTGTACTGGTAGAATGGGAAGCATTCAAGGTGGTCACAAGGGGCCTTTGCTTGGGACAATCTATCGGGGCACAACGAAAACTACACCAGGAAATACAGAATTAGAAGACGAACTACACAAATTAGACAACATGCTGGGCCAGGCTCCCGAACGGCAGAGCTACTGAAGGAAACGCAGACACTGTACTACCAAGCCCTTGAAAAGCTGGGGTGTTATGATTACATGGGTTACTTGGTAAAGCGCATGAGGAGGAGGGGAGACCTGGCTGCTTGCTAGAATGGCTGATTAAGCAGGAAACGCTGGGCTCCCTGATTACCCATGTGCGAACTAGATCGAATCAATCGGTCCATGACCCAGTGAGTATCAACAACCTCTTTCGTGATTACTATAAATCCCTATACGAGGCACCCTCTCAGGTCCCACAGGTAGAACAAAGAGTTTTTCTGTCCCAGCTGCCACTAGTCACACTCGACCTACAAGAAAAGGAGACCTTAGGTCACCCCATTGAGTCTCGGGAAATTCAGATGGCAATTAAAAGTATGGCCACAGGTAAGACTCCAGGACCTGATGGTCTACCAGTGGAGTTTTACTCTGCATATGCTCCCAAAATGGCCCCCATCAGAGATCATATATGCAGAATCGCTGTGAACTCGGAGACTACCCAGGGATGAATTGGTGGTTCCTGTTAGACCTGTCATTTCTTGGCGTGAATACCCCAGACTTTTTGCCTCTACCTCCTTTATTTTTGATGCTGTGAGGAATTTTGTTTTGCTGGCTTAGATGCTTTGGGCACTTTGCCACTGCCGATCAGTGTCAAAGTGCAAGTGCCTCCTGTATAAAGTTTTATGATACTTGGTTGTCCATAATTGGTATGATTCCCTTACTATTAAAATCCCTAGTAGAGTGCACTATGTGTGCCAGGGCTGGTAATGCAAATGCTACTAGTGGACCTGCAGCACTAATTGTGCCACGCACACAGGTAGCCCTAAGAAGAGATCTCAGGCCTGCCACTTCAGTGCCTGCGCGCAGTTTGTTAACTGCCTTGTCCTGGCAAGTGCACCCACTTGCCAGGCCTTACCTTCCCTTTCTATGCACATCAGACACCCCTATAGTAGGCCCAAGGTACCCCCCCCCGGGCAGGGTGCAGAGTGTGTAAAAAGTACCATGTCCTAACAGTGAAATACTGCCAAATTCTTTTTTCAGTGTTGCAAGGTCATCTTGCCCATAGGACAGAATGGGGAATGCTGTGTCCCATGTTTCCAGCATATCTTCCCATAGGCCTAAGATGGAGATGGAGTTTAGTGTGCCTGAACTCAGAATTTAATAACACACCTTTTTGTGAAGATGGTTTTTGAATTGTGTATTTAGAAACCACAATTTTAGAAGTGGCTGGTTTCTTGTCTTAAACCATCCTGTGTGCCTCTGCCTGGTTGTATAATGCCTGCCTGGGTTTGGATGTGATAGGGTCTGGGAAGTGTCCTGAACCCAGGGAGGAGTAGGAGAGACAGCAACAGGATGGCCTGCTTTGATGTGTGGGGACGAGTAGACCCCTGGATGTGAGGAGGGCTGTGTTGTTGTCACTAAAGGATGGCTCCACTTCCTGCTGAGCGTCTGGGTCCCAGACCCTGACTATCAAAGGAAGAGGGGGTGTACTGGAAGGAAGACACCCAGGTTTGGTTTGGACCGTGGTCAGAGCCCCCTGAACACAAAGACTTACAAGGCATTTAGGGGTATAGACGTAAGAGCGGAAACCCCTGAACTCAAGACTGAAATTCATACTGAAAAAGGATTGAACCTACTTTGTGCTCAAGAGGGACCTTTGCCAAAGAAGAACAGCTGAAGAGACTGAAGCGAAGGACTGCCCTTGCTGTGTGTTCTGGGGATGGCCTGCAGTTTGCTGGTTTGACTATGGAGAGGACAAGGGGCTTTGCTGTGTGCTGTGTCCCCCTGTTTGTGAGGACTTGGCTGTGTGCTGTGTCCTGAAGTAGCGTGTCTCCAAGGGCCCGAGGAAAGCTGGTCCCCTCTTGTGGAAACTCAGGAATATAAAAGTTTCCAACTGCGTCTCAGCGACGCTTGGTGCATGGTGCTTTTGCACACCTGAGACTGCCTAGTGATCCGTAGTACTGTGTACAAGGTGCCCCATGATCACTTTGCCCCCGCAGCATGAAACATCGTCCACGCTGCTGTATTGCTATTTGTGGATGAGCCGTCATCGTAATTGAGGCTGTGAGTGAGAATGACCATCACTGGCCCGAGCCGCAACGTGCTACAGGATTTCTGGAAGTCTGCCGTGTGGTCCATGGTACTGTTTACGAGGTGCCCCGTGATCGCATTGCCCCCGCAGCGTGAAACATCGTCTATGCTGCTGTATTGCTGTTTGTGGCCCGAGCCAGCATCGTAACTGAGGCTGTGTGTGTGTGTGTTGAGGCCTGAGCCGCAACATTCTAAAGGATTTCTTGAAGCTAAGAAAGCTGCAAGGTGAAAGGGATTGTGATCATTATTCACCGCGAGGAATCTGCCCAAGATTGTCAACGAAGGAGAAAGCAGCACCGTAACCCATCTGGCTACAGCATCGCCTGGCAACAGAGCCGCAACATGATCGGGAACGCCCGTCAGGACATCTGACAATCGGGGAGAGAGAGAGAGCGAGGCAGCGCACCCCCAGGTAAGACTTGGATTCAGTTGGGAGCCACAAGCGTGTGTGGCCTGGGGAGGCGTGCAGGAGGAGTACAGGAGTGCTCCGAGCTCTCTCCCACTGCACTGCGTTAGACGCACAGAGTCCCCGAGCGGCCTATACCAGCCCAGCAGTACCGGGGCCACCCCTTGAAGCTTATGACCATTGTCTCTGGCGTTGGGGCCAGTGGGGGGCCTGAGTTGATTCTTAGATTACGAAATGCTTTATTATTGCATTATGAACATTCTGATTCTTGCATTACGAACTGCATTAATGTTGCATTACGAACTGCCTGCTTCTTACATTACAACCCGCATTATTATTGCATTACAAACTGCCTGATTCTTGCATTACGAACCGCATTATTTTATTTTATTTTTGTAAAATGTTTGTACTCATTTGCCTCTAAAAAACTCCATTCCATTTGCACCTGTGAATAGAGTATTGGGCCTTTTTGTGCAGGAAGCAGGGAGACAGAGATAGAAAAGGGAGGATACTGGCTTTAACCTTTTGCGCCCTCGTTTATTTGAAGCAGCGTCCTCCATCCTATGTTCCCTTGTTATCACTCCCCTGCTCTCCCTCATGCGCCGAAACGTAGAATGGGAATCAAGGGGGGGGGGGGGGACCAAATGGCCAGAGGAGGCAAGGAAGGCGAAATCATCAGACTTCATTATTCATTTATTGCTTACACCACTCTAATAAGGGAGACCAAAACTCATGCTTTTTGAAGGCCTTCATGTCTAGGCTAGCAACATATTTAATAGAGCTTTGGAGGGGATACAGTTATCCACTGTTTACAAATTTCTCTACGTGCCAACAGAATACAGTAAAAAAGCAGCCTTACTTTGTTATCCGTTATACTTGCGGGGGAGTCTACGCATCCAAAAAAAAAAACAAGACGCTTACCTTAATGTCCGTATCCAGCAAAGTAGACAAAACGCTACTCACATCATTCCAGAAAGGCTGAATCTCCGGACACTCTACAAACTTGGACTGCCGCACCTAAGACAGACCACGCCTCCTCTGCTCCCGAACTTTGACAACCTCTGTGGCATCCAGTAGGCTCTATGAATGGAGAAAAGGTGATTTCTTCTTCGGTGTGCTGGTTTTACTATTTTAAATAACAGCCATTGATACTTGCCACTTATTTTCCAGCGAAGACTCCAGCAAGCATTTTCCCCACAATTCCATTGGCAATATGAAGGCCCCATCTTCCAGTTCCACCATCAGCCAGTATATTATTACAAGCTCCTTTTGAAGTCCAGGTTCATTCAGAAGTCTGTCCTCCAGTTCATTTGATCTTCCTATCACTGTGCCTGGATCTTGAAACCAACTATGTATTTAAATCTGGACATTTGTTGTTCCGAGAGATGGTTACACGATTCCCAACTTATTAAAAGACCATCCTGTGTGATTAGGTTCCACCTCGTTAGGCCATCCTCTCTCAAAGGTCGAGCTAGTGCATCTTTTGTCCAGACCGGTGAGCCATGTGAGTCCCATATAGGAGCCATTTGACTGAAGTATGGTATTTTTAAGGCTTTTCTGACTCTATACCAGGTCTCAGCCAGGCCTCTCAAAATCTTTAGCCTGACTTTCTTAAAATATTTAGGGTCTGCATATTTGAACATAAAGCTGACACTACCCCCTGGCTCCGGCCTTGCCATTACTCCCAGCAGTCTCCCAATCTCTGAAATTATGGGTGTGTTCAGCAGCATTTTCCCATTTTTTAATAAAAAGGCTCATTAATAAAATAGCAGATCTGGTATTGCAATGCCCCCTTTTTCCACCCTCCTCCTCAATATCTTCCGGGCTATTCTGGGACCCTTGCTTGACCAA
Source organism: Lissotriton helveticus (assembly GCF_964261635.1). Taxonomy (NCBI): domain Eukaryota; kingdom Metazoa; phylum Chordata; class Amphibia; order Caudata; family Salamandridae; genus Lissotriton; species Lissotriton helveticus. Next base: position 239,137,545 of record NC_136065.1, on the reverse strand, counting down.
ATAAAGCTACCAATTTGACCTTGCAGCTTGTTAAGCGCTTCCTTGTCAAAAGGGAGGGGAATGGTGTCAAACAAGAAAGTTAATTTTGGGAGGATCATCATTTTTACTAGGTTTACCCGGCCTAGTAAGGTAAGCTGGAGGTGTGCCCACATTTTTAAGAGCCCACTGATCTCTTTCTTTGCCTTCTCCAGATTCACTTTAGTCAATTTGGGGCTGTCTTGTGGAATCATGACTCCCAGATACCTCATTGCCTCCCTATTGGGTGCTTCCCCTGTTCGAAAATTCCAAGTCATGACCTCTGTCTTATTCCCATTTATTTCATAACCCGAGATTTTTCCAAAGTCTGTTAGTGCTGTAATGCGGCTTAGGGTGTTTTGTAGGTTATTCGAAAAAATGAGAATATCGTCAGCGTAGAGTTCTAATTTCTGGCACCAGCCCTCATACTGAAAAGGTACAATCTCCAAATTCTCCCTTATTTTCCTGGCTAGGGGCTCAATGTATACATTGAATAAGAGTGGCGATAAGGGACACCCTTGTCTCGTTTCCCTGCTGATAGGAACCGGGTCTGTCAAGGAGCCACTAACTAGCACTCTAGCTCTTGGGGTCCTGCAGATAGCCTACAATGTTCTACAAAATATTTGGCCAAGATTTACAGATTCTGCCACAGTCCGCAAAAAGGCCCAATTTACCCGGTGAAAAGCTCTAGTAGCGTCTAAAGCTATAACCGCAAGTGGAAGCTCATAAACGGATGCCAGGTCAATCGAATCTATCATCGAGAAGGACAGCTCTTTCAAAGACCTACCCCGAATAAACAATTTTTGATCCGTGTGGATCAACTCCGCCATTGGTCCATTTAACCTGTCAGCCAATATTACAAACCGCATTATTATTGCATTTCGAACTGCCTGATTCTTGCATTGCAAACTGCATTATTATTGCATTACGAACTGCCTGATTCTTGCATTACGAACCGCATTATTCTTACATTATGAACTGCCAGATTCTTGCATTAAGCACTGTCTTATTACCACATTACGAACGGCATTACGAACTTCAGAGCATTGCATTAGGACTGCATTAGAGATCGCGAATTGCTCATTGACACTGCAAGAACCTACAAGTGATTGCTGGCCTAATAACCGGCCAAGTGAAATATAACAAATACGCATATGTTGGATTTCTATCGTTTGGTCTCATCGTATTTCTTTTTATAACGATACCGCTATTTTTTATGAAACCAGTGTGGTGTCCATTTGTGGTGTTATCACTGGGTTACTGAGAGTGTGGTTGGAAATACTTTACACATTCCCTTGGAGATAAGCCTGGCTGCTCGTGCCAAGTTACCAGGGGGTGAGCAGAGGTTATCTAAGGGTGTGTCCTTCCTTATCCTGACTAGAAGAAACAGTCCCTATTTGGACTAGGGTACCTAACTCAGCCAACTAGAGACCCCCAGTTCTAACATTGGTGGTCAGTGGTTAGGTATTTGAACTTGTATTTGCAACTGACTCACAGTGATTGGTGTACATCACTAGTTTTAGGGAAGACCACAACGCAACCACATATTGTGTTTTTGATTTTTTGGTTCTATTTTTAAGCCACACATCATGTCTCAAAGGAGTCAAGTAGCCAGTGAGGCTGCAGAATTGAAATTCAACATTGAGGCATTGCTTACCTACAAAGTTGATCAATTGAGGTAATTCTGCAGAGCTTTGGGATGTCCCATGAAAAGTAGCACTAAGAAGGAGGAGCTGCAAATGGCCTTGAGGGCCTGGTGGGAAGCCAAAGAGGCTCAGGAGACAGTTGATGCTGAGGTGGACGAGGAAGACCCAGGGAATGGATTTGGTCCGCGGGATTTGCGGTGAAAGGACCAACCTTAGGGGCTGGTAGTAACCATTCAGGGAGGAGCATTTCCCTAGAAGAGCTGGAGGAAAACCAAGGGGTTAGAGAGCATGAGTTGGAGGTTTTAGAACTTAAGGCTCAAGTAGATGAGAAAAAGGTGCTCATTGAAAGTGAAAAGTGAGGAAGAGAAAAAGATTATCTTACCTCAAGAGTTAAGCATGAGGGAACTGGACATTAAGGCTAAACAGGTGGAGTCCAGTTTGCATGGTGGCAGCGCACAGCCAGTGCCAGCAGGTAAGGTGCACATTCCCAAACACTTAGTGCGAGATTACCAAGGGGGTGATGGTATTTATGTGTGGTTCACGGCATATAAGATCACACTGAGGATGAATGAGGTGTCTGAAAAGCATTGGGGGGCTGGCCTATGGAAACACTTTGAGGCTTCTGGGAGGGATGTTTTACCACCTTTATAGAGGGCGGGAACCCTGACCTACGCCAACATGAAGGAGGCTTCATGCATCAGGTATGGGCTCACTCCTGAACAGTACAGGCAGAAATTCAGGAACTTCAAGAAACTAGAATCCAGTACTTGGGTGGAATGTGTGAATGCGTACACACCTGACCTGGATGATTGGGTGATGGTTAGCCTTGCGAATGATATCAAGGGATTGCTCCATTTGGGCCCCAGGGAGCCCGGCTCAGTAATTATTCTCCAGAGTTGCGCCAACACCTGTTAGAGTACGAGCTCTTTGATTCCCAGGAGCTTGTACCAGAGACAGACCTCTGGTTAAGGGACAGAGGGTCTGAAGAGGCACTAAGGACCTGGGGATCTGGGTTTGAGTCTCAGTATTGATGCCAAAACCTCCTGTGATTCTGGGCAAATCACTTAATCTCTCCGTGCCTAAAATGAATGTGTGTCCTCATGTAACGTAACTGGTGCTATGTAAAGCGCTCTGATACCCGATTCGGTTCGGGTCTACTTTGCGCTATATAAAACTGCAAAAAAAAAAGGGGGAATTCCACCAGCGACTCAGAGATCTTCCGGTCCCGTGGGAGGGAAGAAGGGGAGATTCGCGTAGTCAGGTCCCAGAGTAATGGGAGGAGTGCAGGCTAGCACCCTGTCTCAAAGGAGAGGGAGGGAGTGTGAGCAGCATCCCAGGGGGTCCACAGCCCTACCCCAGAGACTGGAGGGTTCCTTAGGAGAGCACCTGGTTGGAGGTCTAGAGTCTACTTGCCAGCTGTGCGAGGAAGAACACCTATCGTCAGGAGGTCATGGGGCATCTGTAACCAGAGCTCCCACGGTCCTGAAGTTTGTTGGTGCCATTCCTAAGTGGCAGGCCCTGAAGTCTAAATGGAAGGTTGAGAGGGGGATGTGTTCCCCAGTAGGAAAACCCGTGGATCAGGGCCCAGCCAGAAGGGCTGGGTCCCATAGAAGTCACCAGGATAACCCTGCCTCTAACTTGATTGGCAGGATAACTGTAAACAGTGCCCTGGCCGCTGGCTCTTCCAGGGGTACCGCTCCAGGTGGGAGTTGGCAAGGGATAAGCACCCCCAGAGGGCCCCAAACTGCTAGGAAGTATCAGTGGAGTAGCCTAGTTGGCCCAGGGAGTTATAACCGAGAGAACCCCCTGGGGTCAGGAAGGCATAGAACGGGAGGTTGTCCCTGTGGTAGCAGGCCTGCGTCTGGGTTCTATCGGCCCAAGCAGGGGAGTCCATCAAGGTAGTTAATTGGCCTACCCTAGCTTTAGGCTGGGAGGGGGTTGTGTTGGACTTAGCCCTTTTGGCTAAAGTTCCTTAAACTTTTTTGCCTGCTCCTTGATCTTTTCCTGACACTGTGTTGCCGACTTAGATGCTTTGGGCACTTTGCCACTGCTGATCAGTGTCAAAGTACAAGTGCCTCCTGTATAAAGTGTTATTGTAATTGGTTGTCCATAATTGGTATGTTTGTCTTATTAGTAAAGTGCACTCTGTGTGCCAGGGCTGGTAATGCAAAAGCTACTAGTGGGCCTGCAGCACTAATTGTGCCACCCACCCAAGTAGCCCTAAAAGAGATCTCAGGCCTGCCACTGCAGTGCCTACGTGCAGTTTGTTAACTGCCTTGTTGTCCTGACAAGTGCACCCTCTTGCCAGGCCTTACCCTTCCCTTTTTATGCACATCAGACACCCCTATAGTAGGCCCCACGTACCCCCCTGGGCAGGGTGCAGTGTATGTGAAAGGTAGGACATGTACTGAGGTGTGTACCATGTCCAGACAGTGAAATACTGCAAAATTCGTTTTTCACTGTTGCAAGGCTATCTTGCCCGTAGGACAAAATGGAAAATGCTGTGTCCAATGTTTCCAGCATATCTTCCCACAGGCAGAAAATGGAGAGATGGAGTTTAGTGTGCCTGAACTCAGAATGTAATAACACATCTTTTTGTGAAGATGTTTTTTAAATTGTGTGTTTAGAAACCACACTTTGAGAAGTGGCTGGTTTCTTGTCTTAACCAGCCTGTGTGCCTCTGCCTGGTTGTGTATTGACTATCTGGGTTTGGCTGTGACAGGGTCTGGGGAGTGTCCTGATACCAGATAAGAGTAGGTGAGACAGCAACAGGCGGGCCTGCATTTGGTGTGGTGGGAGGAGTAGCCCCTTTGATGCGAAGAGTGCTGTGCTGCTGCCACAAAAAAATGGCTCCACCTCCTGCGGAGTGTCTGAGGCCCACCCCTCACTATCAAAGAAAGAAGATGTGCACTGGCAGGAAGACACCCGGAACTGGTTTGGACCAGGCTCAGAGCCCCCTAAACACATAGACTTCAAAGGCATTTAGGGGTATAAATGTGAGAGCTGAAACCCCTGAACTCAAGCCTGAAAAAGGATTGAAACTACTTTGTAATCAAGAGGAACCTCTTGCAAAGAAGAACAGCTGAAGAGGCTAAAGAGAAGGTCTGCCCTTGCTGTGTGTTCTGTGGCTGGCCTGCAGTTTGCTGATTTGACTAAGGAGAGGGCAACTGACTTGGCTGTGTGCTGTGTCCCCCTGCTTGAAAGGACTTTGCTGTGTGCTATGTCCTGAAGTAGCTTGTCTCCAAGGGCCCGAGAGGAGCTGGCCCCCTGTTGTGGAAACTCAGGAACATCAAAGTTTCCAAGTGTGTCTCAGCAATGCTGTGTGCGTGTGATTTTTATGGCCTGAGACCTTCGTGAAAATTGTCCCATGACCGTGTGCCCCGGAGCAGTCTTGCACTCTGCTTCGATCAACAGCGTGACCAGAAGTGCTGTGATCGTTATCGCCATAGACCCGGACCGTCGTCCCAAGGGGGAGCCTTGAGAAATCACTGCCGCCAGCTCGAGCCTGCCTTTGCCAAGGAGAGACTTGACAAACTTCACCATCGTGGATCTGAGGTCCTTTGTCCAAGATCAACAGAGTCGTGCCGGGAACCAATCAGCTTAAGGGACGTTGCCTGGTAGCCCGACTCTCTCTGCGAGGAGCAGCCGCCGCCAACCCGAAGCTGCACAGCGTGACGCCCAAGCCGCAAGGAGAGGAGGGAGAGACTGCACCCCCCACCCCCAGGTAATGCTCAGCGAGCATGCGTGTGTCGCCCCTGAGGCAGAGTGCGTGCTACAAGAGACTGCTCTCGGCCTTTCCCATCTTTGCAGCGCGAGCCTCCGCTCAAGTCAGTATCGCAACCCGTACTCGCCTAGCAGTGCAAGTACCAGGGTCGGATTGTGGAGCTGCACTTTGTTTCCTTCATAACAGTATTGGGGCATATTTTGGCAGTCGCTGACCACGAGTCAGCCAGGAGTGGCATAGAGACCTTCACTAGCACCGCGATTGGTGCAGAATTGCTTTTACGTTCCGCATTAGTACGTGCACTACGAACTACATTATTACTTGCTTTTACGATCCGCATTAGTACTTGCGTTACAAACTGCATTATTAATTGCTTTTACAATCCACATTAGTACTTGCATTATGGACTGCATTATTACTTGCTTTTATGTTCCACATTAGTACTTGCATTACGAACTTCATTATTACTTGTATTACGATCCGCCTTAGTACGTGCACTACGAACTGCATTATTACTTGCTTTTACGATCCGCATTAGTACTTGCATTACGGACTGCATTATTACTTGTTTTACGAACCACATTAGTACTTGCATTAAGGACTGTCTTATTTCTACATTACGTACTGCATGGCATTGCATTAGGACTGCATTAGATCATCGTAATTGTTGGCCTAATAACCGGCCCAGTGAAATATTACGAATACGCATATACTAGATATTTTTATTGTTTGGTCTCATCGTATTTCTTCTTGATAAAGATACCGCTATTTTCCTAAATCAGTGTGGTGTCCATTTGTGGTGTTATGACTGTGTTACTGGGAGTGTGGTTGCAAATACTTTACACATTACCTTGGAGATAAGCCTGGCTGCTCGTGCCAAGCTAATGGAGGGTGAGCAGGGGTATCTAAGAGCGTGTCCCTCCTTTTCCTGACTAGTAGCAAGGTTCCCTATTTGGACTAAGGTACCTACCTCAGCCAACTAGAGACCCCCAGTTCTAAAAATTTCTAGTTGTATTTACTGGTATTGGAAGTGTGTATGACACAGGTTTTGAGGCTTGGGCAAGCACTCTGGTGGTCGCACTAGGGGAGCAGAAGATGTCAATATCACACTTGGTTTTTGGTTTGGCTGGTTTGGCTGTTTTGGCGCTGCAGAGGGATGCAAGTTCATTGAAGCCCTGGCTAATATCTGTTGTTGGCACTAGCGAGGTTTATAGGAGTTTGCATGTTGTGCCTGATATTATTTTGGCTTCAGGAGATAAGGGGTGTAGAGTTTATGTCAGCAGGTCCTCCGCCACCTGGTTAATGACTTGATGGTTAGCCTGCATATCAATGGAACTCGGGCACCTTTTGGAGTCTCTACACAAGCACTTGGAGCCCTTTCCGTGCCCCTTTTCCGCGCTGGAGGGGGCAGCAGACACCCGCCTCTAGATGAAATAAGCAATTTCCCCTGGCAGGGGTTTTATAATTTTGGCTGGTGTACTGAACGTTAGAGGGTGCAAAATTTGGATTGAAGCTAGACTGTTGCCGGGTGTCATCTGTGTCAAATAATCACATACAGGTGCTAGATTACCTGGGGTCTGCAGATTGACTCTTTCGTGCTTCATAGTATTTCTTAATTCCTATGGAAGGTGGTGCTGAATTCTCCATGGATTAAGCTCTATGATAAGTGATTTTAAGAAAGAAGACCCATGCCCAGTTTGTGTGAAGGAAGTTCCCCCTGTTTTTTTTGCGGAAGATTGCTTTGACCCCATTTACTCTTGATACTCTTGCTGCATGACTTTTCAAGAGACAAGAGCTGATTGTGCGCATTTCAGTTGCTAAAGTGATTATACACAGGCTGGTAGAGGCAAGGGGAAGCCCCGTAGAACATATCTGATATCTAATGACTTTGCAGGGTGACTTGACAGTGACTTCTGGCAACTGATTTATAATTTTGTGGGTCGTTGTAAGTTAATACTTTGCCACACTGAACCAATCAGTCCAGAGAGGTTTTTAAAGGGCACCCTGGGTGAAGAATAATACTACCAAGGGCCACCACTCCCCCCCTGAGAAGTGCTGCCCGCAAGATGCTGTGAGGGGGGAACAAGCATGCTAGTTGCATACTGTTTTGCTTCAGTTGTGGGCAGGCAGAGCATGGGCATGGGTGAAGAGAGAAGGGTGAAGTGCTGAATACAGCAGCTCTGCTTGATGGCCACAGCGCACCAGCAAATTCTGGCCCGCCCTTTGGCATCAACGTAGCATGGTGTCAGACAATTGCCCAAGAGAGAAACCAACTAGAGATGAGTATCCAATTGGACAAGAAATGGAGCAGCCTATTGGACCTGCTGATTGTACAAAATATTGACATGGGGCATTATGCTGTGGAACGAAATAGAAAAAAAAATAAACGTCCTGCCTTCTAGAGTTCTGATAAAACCCTTTGCTTCACATACAGAAATGGAATCAAATGTACTGTTTTCTGCAATAGTTTTCATGCATTCTACAAGCTCATCTCTGTGTTCGTGAATTATATTGATAGCTTAAATGTTTAAGTGTCAGCAAACTGTTGACCCTTTCAGTATTCTTCTTGCCACTATATGTCCGTTTTTAATTTCCTGGGCTAAATCTTCAAGTGTTTTGGCGAGTTCCTCTACAATGAGGAGAATCAAATCAAGCGAACATTTGTTGAGGATGGCGAACCATCGCTCAACAAACTTCACGTTATTTTTACATAGTAATGGTTTGACGGGTACCCGTAGGCCCCGGGGATCCGCTGGGCTCGGTGATACCGCACGAGAGTGCAAGCATGAAGTTTTTGATTAGACTCCTTCTTGAGTAAGTAGAGCAGTTGTTTGATGTTGCTCTCTGCGCTGCGGGTGTTGGCGGCAGAAACAACTTCCTCCTGGATCATTCCATAAATGTTATCTGCGTCACCAGCCGTAAAGGCGAAAGTGTCAGCCTTGAGTTCGGTCATGTTAGAAACGGAATCGTAATTAATTTTGATCTGAGAAGCGTGCTAAGTCCTGGGGACAGAAACAAGTGTACTAACAAAGAATAGAAGAAGGACCTGCACAGCGTGGTGAACTGGTTTGAACCTTTAGACTTCATTGTCATTTGAATGCTGAGCACCGGAGAGTCTCTCTCCAAGTGGAGAGAGCTTTGTATTAGTCTTTATCACTTACGCTGATTGGCACAGACAGCGTCATCCCTGGTAGCTCGCCACAGACCATCAACTAGCATTAATTTTTGGATTCACCACGCTGTGCAGGTCCTTCTTCTATTCTTTGTTAGTACACTTGTTTCTTTATTTTTTCTGACATATGTTTTGGGTCAGTACTTCCTGTTATTGTCCAGCTTGCTTCAACCCCAAACAGCAAGCAAGGGAAACAGAAGAGGCATTTTTAGAAGTGCTGACAGTAAGTCACTCGATTTCATCAAACCATGTACATGTAAACTTGCATGTGTACCTTTACCTCAGTATTTTTGTTCAACGTTTATTTTGGGTTTATCCGGTTCTAATGCTTTTACCTGAAGTTTATCTTCGTGTGTCATTTGCAAAAATGATTTTGTGAGTAAACTGTCAACTGTTCATTTTGGCAAACAATAAAATGAACAGGACAAAGAAAACCTAAACTCTATTTTGAATTGTCACTTAATAGAAAACACCAGTGTTTATTACTTTAAATACCCTAGCTATACTAACAAGAAATGTGATCAAGAACACAAAAGTAGCAGTACTTAATTATTTGTCTATCACCTATGATATGGCCTTACCACCTGTTGTTAATCTTCCTGCATATTTCCTAAATAGTACTTCCTAATAAACTATCTGCAGAGTTCCTCTGGGACCTGGGACAACCTTCCTGATGAGTTCCTCTCTTGTACCTCTCGATAAGCTATCTGCTGATTTCCTTCCTGGTGCTTACCAAACTATCTGCTGATTTCCTCTGGTGCTTGTAGTAAACCTTTCTGCTGGGTTTCTCTCTGCTGTCTGTCATTAAACTAACTGCTGGCTTCCTTCTTGGTGCCTGTGGATAATTCAAATATGACAAAAGCTTTGAGACTAGGGTCCATAGGATACAAAGCAGAAACCACTAAACAGCTTGAACATGTTAAATCAGTAATCTGCCCAGGATCTGAAGTGTGCAGGGTTTATTCCATTTTCATACACTTTTTAAACCACTACATTGAGGATGAAAATTACATTTTTGTAATGTTAATAAAAACAGGTTAATAACAATTTTCTCAAGAGTGCCACTGGTCTGCTTACTTTTGAATGAAACATAATGAATTTCTAAAACTGACTTTTAAAAGAGCATGTTTGTCACTGAGCAGATAACTGATAAATGCAGTACCCTGGGCCATGTGTATAAAGGACATCCAGGTCAATGTATTTTTTAAACAGATTAACATTGTGATTAGTCACAGAACATACCCAAGTGTGAGTAGTGCTTGGTTATAGACCAGTATGCAACATGGGTAGCCTACATTAACAAAAACTGCTGCACAGCATGTTACATCAAGGAGCCTTTAACCCCAAGTGGGCTGAATCATCATAGAGAAGTGTTACACCTGCCACAGCTTATACAATCTTTCTGGTATCAGCCTACACACCTCCAAATCCATAGATGCATCTTTAACCAAACTGAAAAGTATCTGCTGCTAATGCTGTCTTCCTCAAGAATGCAGGGAAAACCATAGTCATACTACACTTATTAGACATACCAAGCTATACCAAACACTCTCCAGCAGGAGGTGAGCCCAAATGTCCACTTTTATGCAGCGCCTGGTACAAAATAAGATCAATTATTATAGCACATAACATTCCAATGTTTTGAGGCAGAATGATTAGCAGCTACATGCCTGTTTCTCCATGCCCTACATGCACTCTGTCTACTTGCCTGCTCTAGGCTTGCCTTGGACAGGTAAGTGATTTGTTTTCTTTTTTCTTTTCCTCCTGCCCGCTCTTCTATCCCTCCCCCTTTCCACTCAGCGGTTTGCCTACCCCAGTCCCTAAAGCTGGAATTCGCCACTGACTAGGTGCAAAAATACAAGGGAGAGAGAGATAAGACCAGCTCTTGGACACTGTGGTGAGAGAGCTGATGAGTGCTAGATGACAGACAGGAAAGAGCCGGGTGTAGGGGTAGGAGTAGAGCATCGAAGGGGAGAGGAAAGAGCACGGACAGAATGGGGGAGAAGAAATGGCAAATCAGAAATAGGGCCAGAGAGGATACAGGCCAACTTTAGAGCAAGGATAGAGGGGCTGGAGGGTTAAGGTAGAGGACACATAAGAAATAGGTGTCAGTGGAGAAGGTAGGGCGTGCTTGAGTGGAAGTGGGCAGAACCAGCACGGTGCCTAAGTGAAATGCTTGCAAAATACAAACCGACTAGATACAGTGCAAAAGTTGAGATCAGTGGCGCAGGGAGTAAGGAATCTGCCATCACTGTGACTTGGAGTGGAGGCGGAGAGACACTCGCTCCTACACTGCGTTGGCTACAAAGACACTCAGGCTGCCCTTTCCACACACATTCTGTAAGAAAAAGGAAGTCTCTGGTGGTAACAAAGAAAATCAAACAACAATATGTTTGTAACAAACAAGGACCTCTCTTAAAGTCTATACTGGCTCCAAAGCAGCCTTTATCTTTGGGGAGTAACACATTGTACACATTTACATTTCTTTCAGGTAGCAGGCACTCTGGTGAGAAGCCATGTTTCTTCTTTAGCACTCTATCCCTCTTTCTGCTTCACAGCACAGGAGCCCATCCCCTGCCCAACTATGAAAAGGAGTGGGGTTCCATTTTCCTTGCTACTATAAGGGCACAGGTCACCCTTGCTGTACATAGAACATGGCCCAAGCAAAAGGGCATGGGGGGAGGTCTAGATATGTGTGTTTGTTTAACACAAATGGCAGAAAGCCTGTTTTGGATATCAGATTTAGGGCAGGTGTCCCCAGAGAAAGAGCAGAGTAGACAGCCTGCTTCACACAGCTGTAGGTATCATTGGTAATGCAAAATTACGAATGGTTGACCAACTTTCCTTTCTTGCATTAGGGGACCATTGTATACAGCTGTACCAGTGTTGATTTGATCTTTGGATGGTCCATAGCAGGGAAACACTGAAGCAGAGGTGACACTTTGGTTTTGGCATCATAGAGAGGGATGGCAAAGATTGAAATGCATGTTATTAACAATGGGCAGAGGAGACTGTTTGTTTCGCAAGGCAGTAGCTTTCATTAGTGAAGCAGGTGCAGTGGCAGTGGGATCCAGGGCTCTGAGGAGCCACTGCATCACAATTGTTGGAAATGGGATCCCTGGCTGGCCAGGGCTTTCGCCAAAGTCAGTCAGAGACCACCACACCCAAGTCAGGGCAAGGGAGTTACACGCCAAGATAACCCCTACTCACCCTCTAGGTAACGTGGCGCGAGCAGCAAAGGCTAAACTTGGAGGCGATGTAGGCTAAGTATTTGCGCACGCACCCCAGCAACAACAACCAAAGGCCCACCACAAAGGAAACTCCACCCAAGGTTATATAAAAATAGCCTTTGTATTACACCAAAACACATTAGATAAAACACACACTTTACAATGTGCCAGAGGCACGGGCAGAATTTACAAGGGATATGTACAAGACAGGGCCACCTGGACCACTGTCAGGAATCAGAAGTAGCACTTTCAGAAATAGCACTTAGTACATAGAATATAGCACAAAATAGCACACAACCAGTAATCACTGGTAACAGGACCTCACTAGCACCACCTGTACTAGGGAGAAAACAACCACCTATGTATTACAATACCTGTAGGGGTGTAAGAGGAAAACACATGATGCAATGCATAACATTCATTCAGAGGTGTAAAGGCACATGACGCATAAACAATACATTCAGAGGTGCATAGAAAGTACAATTGCGCCAAACTCACGTAAGTCACCACTTGTGACTGTCCCTAGGCCCTCTGGCCTTGTTGGGGCTAGGACGCCCTGTGTCCAATGTCCAGGGTCCTAAACGTGGCAGCTGCCCACGAAGTGCTGGGCAGCTGTGTGGCAATCAATGAGGCCAACGTGGGAGCCTCTCTAGGCTCTGCCCCACTGACTGTCTCCTGAGCCTCTCTGGGCTCGTGAAATAAATGGCCCCTGAGCCTCTCTGGCTCGCAAACCAATCTGGCGCCTCGAGCCTTCTCTCCGGGCTCACAACAAGGTGGGGGCAAGGTGGGGCCTTCTGGGGCCACTCCCCCACAGACACCAAATGCCCTCTGAGCCTCTGGGGCTCGTGAATACAACTTGCCTCTGAGCCTCGCAGGCTCCACAGAAATCACTTGTGCCCCCTAAGCCCCTCCGGGCTCTGAAGCAACAATGGCCGCCGTTGGAGTCCCCCTCCTGGGGACTCGAGCACAATTGGGGCACCTGGAGCCTCTCCTGGCTCTACATAAGCAGGATGCCCCCTGAGCCTCTCAGGGCTCACCAACAATTCCTCGCCGGAAGGGAGAAGGGGCCCAGGTCACGGGGGCGGCACCGAAAGCGTGCCCGACACACCCCCCAACCGCCTCACTCAGAGCCCCACTCACCGGTCTGGCAGGCAGCTGCGTCGCGAGAGCTCCCGCTCCTCGGGGCTCGCAGCAGACTTCTTCCCTTTCTCCTGGACTGGTGGAAGGTCCGGGGCTCTCCCGACACTTGGGAGCCCCGGGCAGGACGCTGTGGCTGCTTCCGGCTTCTCTGTCCTGCCCCCGGCCGGCCTGACTTCCGGGTCGCGGCTGCGGGGGCGGGACTTCCGTCGGGCCGCGCTCTGGTTGGCCGGCCTGACAGACCACTTCCGGGTCGTCGTGGGCAGCGCGGCGACCCGTTCCAGGCACCTTTAGGCGGGGGCTAAAGTTACCGAGGGGTCGGCACCCTCGAAGAAAAAGCGAAAACGGGCGGCAAGGTCCCTGGCAGGGTGGGCACCTGCCAGGCGACAAAACCCTCGAGAATAAGCGAGGTGGCACTCGCTTGGGGCGCCAATGCCGGGTGGGCACCGGCCTCTTCAAATAAAGCGCTCCAAAGCGCTATAGCCGAACAAAAGCGCTCCCAGGCGCTCGGAGGAATCTGCAAGCGCTTCCAAGCGCTAAGAGGCAATTCCAGCGCTCCCAGCGCTAGAGGACAGCCCAAAGTCCAGCAAAAGTCCTCCAGGGGGGCAGGGGGGGGCAAGGCTGGGCCCAGAGCCAGCACACTGGGTCTCCAGGCAGGGAGACAGTCCAAGTGGCGGTCCTCTGGCCCAGCATCAGCAGCAACAGCCCCCTCAGGATCCTGGAAGAGAACAACTTCAGTGGGGACACAGCCCCATTTTTATACAGTGCATTCCTTTGTTCAAGGGTGCAGAGTGGGGGCGGAACCAGTCGCAGCTGGTTCTTGAGTTCTCTGTTTACCTCAACCACCCTCTCTATTCACTGGCAGGGCTTGGGTCATTAGACACACCACAGGGGGGCGGAGCCAGCATTGTGTGGGGAAAACCCAGCCCATCCAGGACACAGGTACACTCCTCCCACACATCACTCATGCTAATCTCCCACTCACCACCGGGCAGACCCATCCAGACTTCCTGGAGCCTGGCATGCCAGCCAGCTCCAGCCAATCACACGCCAGCACCCTCACAGCACACGTACAGCCATGTCTAGAAATGGCGCTTCGCTACTAGACACATACATGCTGCATACACCATCTCGCAGCATTCACTCTCACGAGTTCACACATACCAGACTCAAGCCTGTACACCCCCCGCATCAGGAACTGCCAGGGACACATACATTCCCCATGCATTCCTATGGGCGGGCAGGCCTAGCTCAGCACATGCACTCAGAGTGCGCACGCACTTTCCACTGGGACACAGTGAAAGTGCGCAGAATCCAAAAATCACCATCTCCAGGTCACCATTTCAAGCAAAAAGTCTAGGGGTGAACCTGCCCTAAGGGCCAAAGTCCAACAACAATTATATATGTTTTACTTAAAAAAGGGGCTATGTGGGCTAATGTTCCTGTTAGCATTAAGGCAGAGGGCACCCTTGTCCCAAAATCGAGCTTAAATGCAGGAATATATATATATTTTTTTTTTTTTAAAGGAGCAGCAAGCCTGTTTCACGATTGAAGTGATGGGGAAGGGCTAAATGAGAAGATATCCAACTTTTCAGGGCCGCAGCTATTATCAGAGTGGCAAGTGCAGTTGCATTGGAATCCAGGAGTGCAAGGGGGGGTCACAACATCCCAATTATGAGAAGTAGTATTTTTGGACAATTCTCTTTTTGTTTGATGAATTTGCTCTTTCACAAACCTTGTATTGAGTATGGATGATGAACTACAGAAAAGCACAGTTGAAATGATCTCATAATCCCCAATCTCTGTAGGAAAGTAGTATCTGCTTCTATGGTTACCTCCACTTTTTGCTTGATGTAGTGCAGTTTATGACTAGTCTGACTAGGAGCCTGATAATAAGGATCCCAGTCCATCTGATTTCTCCCAGAAAGGCTTATGGCAAATACTTAGGTACATCCCAGATTGGATACAGGGGTACACTTACCAGTCCCTGGTATATGGTCCTAAGGTACCCAGGGCATAGGTACCCCAGAGGTCCCCCATAGGCTGAAGTAGGTATTATGCCACCTATGGGATATGATTCAACCTATCTTTACAGGCCTGTAATTGCAGCCTGTGTAAGCTGGTGCTAGCACGACTTAAGAAAGATATAGGTTTCCATATATCTAAGCTCACTGCCCTTAAAACCTGTAAGTCACTCCTAAAGCAGGCCTTTTCAATCCTGAGGGTAGGGTGCTTGGTTCTAAGTGTGAGGGTGCCCCTGCATGAACAGGACACTTATACAGACTTAGGAGTCCATTCTCCCGGGTTGTAAGTGAGACAGCCATAAAACATATAGAGGGGCACCGCCTCATTATGCGATGACCATCTAGAAACTGGCTGTAACGAACCCTGTCGTGTTTGGTATCAAACATGTTGGAATCATATCCTCACACTGTAAACGGTGTGGGAGGTATGATTCCAAGTACTGTAAAGGCCCTCCGTAAGGCCCTCAGTGCACCAGTACCAGCCTTCTTGTCCCTACCTCAAGCAGGGGAAGGCAGAACAATAAGTATCCTATCACAGGGAGGTGTGGCCACCTCCCAGACGGGGGTTAGTGCATTGGGGCAGGGTGGGAGCCCTTGCAAGAGCCGCATAGTCTGCGTGCAGGGCACATTTGGTACCGTCCATGCATAGTCCAGTTCAAAACAGATCAGGGAGCCGTTGGCTTCTGCTCGGGCGCAAACTGGACAAAGGGCAGGGGAGTGTTCTCCCCCTTGTCCAGCCCCTCCTTAGGGAGGGGCCCCTGTATCGTGCCAACCCTTCCCTTAGGGTATTTAGGGCTTACCTGTTGGTGGGTCCGTAGATTCATTGTGGGACATGATACAATTCAGACACCACTTCATCTTTGACCATCTGGGCACTCTGGACTTCGCTGGACTTCATTCTAGGTATCAAGGCTACAACTGGGAAGACTCCTTCTGCTCCTGATCTCTTCACCCTACTCCTCTGCTGCAACGTCTGTTCTCCATACAGGAACCCGTCCAGGGCCTGTGGACATCCAAGACACCTGAAGGAATCTCCTTTGAAGTGAAGGAGTCACTTCCCTTCATCTGCATGCACCCCAACTAAGCTGACCAGTCTGCTGATCCTGGGCTCCTACAGACTCCTAAAGGCTCAGCAACTCTGGTGGTGGTTCTTCACATCCCCCGAGGCCTACCCTGTCCTCTCATCGTGTTTGAGGCCAGTATCCCTCGTCGGAGCCGCTGGAACTGAACCCCTGTGCACCGCATCGACTTGCAGTTGCAATGGCTTGTTGGTTTCCTCCCACCAAGAACTTTTGGCTCACCTGACTAAATCTAGATATACACCTGGTAAGGTAGGAGCAACTGCAGGCATTGTACCATTGGGTTATTGCTCCAAACAAGGATGAGCTGGGCACTCCTATCCCAAAGGGGAAGGGCACCAACATGACAGTAAGGCAATAAAAACAGATGACCAGGGTAGTATTTGTAAGTCAATTATCCCTAATCAGTAATAAAATCAAGAATGTAATCAACAGAAATTGGCAAATCCTTACTGATGAGTAAGAGTTTAGATTGGAAAACCCCATTTTGCTTTTAAGAAGAACAGAAGGTTAATAAACCAACTAGTACACATGTATAGGGATGAACAAAAGAATACTCAAAGGACTATAGATAACAATATAGCGAAAGGGAACACAAAATTTGGGACCTGTAACATCTGTGCCCTATGCCTACAGGTGAACATAACCGCACATAATGGGGTATGTATACTCTCCCACACCTTAAATAATTGCCTAAGTAAGAATGTGATCTATGTGTTGAGATGTCTCTGTAGGTTGGGCTATGTTGGGAAACCAGCAGGGAAATGTGAACCAGAGTGCAGGAACATAAGTCGGCTATCAGAACTAAGAAACCTAACGCTCCCCTGGTAGGGCATTTTCAACAGTAGGGACACAGTGACTTTAACTTGTTCATCTTGGAAAAAGTAACCATTGGGAGAAGGGGTGGCAATCTAAATGACAAACGTAAAGCCAGAGAACAATGGTACATTTCCAAGTTGAATTCTATATGAAATGGACTGAATTTAAGAGAAGGAGGTTGATCCCGTAGTATCCATAAATAAAAGAAATCTATGGGTATTTCAGAGATCCTAAATGTAATGTATAGTCTGAAATTACTGATTGCAACCCTTGCAATACCTGGAATCTGGGATCTAACAATATATATATATATATATATATATATATATATATATATATATATATATATATATATATATATATATATATATACGTTGAAGTAGACTATAATTTAAATTCAGTAAGAAAGGAGGTATTACTAGCAGATTGCTATCTTTTACCTCAAAATACCAGGTATCTCCTTATAATACCGAAATATGTGGTGTATTACAGATAGATCCATTGTGGATGTGAATCCTATAATTGAGGACCTATAATGTAGTATGTGCACCGATACAGTGATAATAGGCCTATCCAAGATGGCGGGCGTTATTTAAGGAATAATGTATTCTGTATCTGACGTACTACAACAAATGATTATTCATATATCACCGCTTGTTAAAGTAAAATATCTTAAATAGAACTAATGTGGAGGTGGTTTTCAAAATAGGAAGGTATAAAACATCCCCTTTTAACTTTAGCATTACGATGTATTATAAGCATTATTGCAATGCCACTATACCCTTTCAAAATGGCGGCCCGTTATTGAAGTAATTGCGTGAACCTTATTGGTTTACAGAAAAGTGATTTTCCAAATATGGTCCGTGAATTTGTGTATCACGTACAACCAAAGGTAATAAATGTGGATGTGTAATTCCACAAAGGGATGGCGAAAACACCCCCTTGTTTCACTGTATTAACCTGTTAACCGAGGCCGTTTTTTCGCGGCAGTGCTGCCGTTTTAAAAAACGGGCGGGGCTGCGTCGGCCGTTGAACGTGCGCAGCACCAGCCGGGTAGTGCTCCGAACGTTCAACGGCCAACGGCAGCACTTAACGGGTTAAAGCTCAAGGATGTGACATGGGCACAAATAGCCCTTTCTAAGAGGGCGGCCCGTTAGTGAAACAAACAGGTCAATCTGACTCGGGATGTCACACGTGATGGAGAATATTGAAACAACACCGTTTCACGCACAGGAGGAGTTTTTTTCCTGACTTTTTGCATGAGTGAGATGTGAGATAAGGCCAGTTTGTAGTAACTTTGTGAGCTCTATAGATTAGTGTAAAAGGGAATCTAGGTGGAGTAGGGATATAATATAAGCTGGGGGAGAGGATGTAGCCTTATGGCTAGAGCGGTTGACCTCGAAGCTGGGGAACCGTGTTTGTGTCTCAGCAACGATGCTCAACATCCTGTGATTCTGGGAAAATTACTTAATCTCCATGTGCCTAACAAAAATTAATGTGTCCTTCTGTAAAGCGCTCTGATACCCGATGTCTCAGATCTAGTTTGCACTATATAAAACTCTTAAAAAATAAAAACTGGGCCAGTTTTGTGACTTCTGCAGTGAGGGATGGAGATCAACCTTAACAAGACCAAGTATATGGCTTTGAACCTGTGTCATTCAACTCGGTCGCACCGTCTTTAATGGCGTTCCATTGGAGAGGGTTCACACCATTGAATATCAAGGATACACATTAAAGAACATTTTGGCTGGTCTCCCCAGATCAAAAAATTTAAACTTAGGTTGGAGCACTATACATGAGGCATTTTGAGAGCTCTACAGGGCTCTAGCTTCCGCCTGGTAACCCCTATCTTGCAAATGTACAATCTACAAGCCCCGGGGGTGCATTATATGGAGGGAAACTCTGGTGCCACAACAATGTTAATGCTCAACAGCTGGTTGATAATCGCTTTATATGTCTCCGTACCAACCTCCCCGTCAATACCCTGCTTGTCTGGTTCCGGCTAGATCAGGGCATTAGATCTCTCATCGAAAGAATTAGACTCAGACCCTTGTTGTACTGTAGAAGGATCTGGCCCTCAGTTGACTAAAAGCCCTATCGAGCGGGACTAAAATAAATCTTAAAGCTCCCTGGGGCTGTTAGGATTCCATGGCTGGGGTACATTAAACATTGTCTAATACAGATTGAGAGTGAGAATCTCTAGGTCCACACTGGAAATGCATGTAGCATATCCAAGTCCAGGCTAAAGAGGATGTACTGGAGCCGTGTAAATGGTGATTTCCTTGTGACTGTCAGGAAAGGCGCCTTGAACCCAGCTTTTCTGGAATTTAAAGATAGTTACCACCTGGAGGACTACACAGGTGAAATTGAGCCCCCAGAAGCTAGAACTCTGTACTTTAAATTTAATCTTGGGACTTTGCCTCTCTGAAAATTTACTGTGACATGGCATCACCTCTTTTCAGAGCCAGCGACCAGCTGCCTCTTCTGTCCATAAACCAAGCAATCCATAGACCATGTCCTATTCTTTTGCCCACTTTACCACGCTTTTAGGAGGCTTTGGCTCCTGCTGCTGTGCTGCAATCTGGGTGCTAGGGACTATAGGATTGCCAGTCAATGTATGTTTTTCAAACATATTCATTCTTGGCCTTATCGAATGACTATCACTCATTGCTGCTTTTTTAACATATTTGATCCCGGATTTCTTAATTGTATTTATTGTGATGTTTTAATGTTTCATCGCACTGATGAATTTGATTGTATGGGCTTTTATGACAATCTGCTGAAATAAAGTTTGATATGATGATATAAGCAAATGTGAGAATGTGGGAATGCTTTGGGCAGAAGGGATGTTTATAGTGTGTCATATATGAGCAGTGTTACGATGTTATTGGTGACAACTCACACTGTATAGTCTTATTGTATTTTGTAACTGCTCCTTTACTTGTATTGAAACAAAAGGAGTGAGATAAGACATTACATTGAGAAATTCCAACCTCCATTGCCCTCAAAAGGAAATATGCAAAAGTGCCCATGTGTTATTTTGTTTAGAGTATGGAAACTCATTTATCACTTGATGCTGGTCCCATACATGCCAACATTTTCCAAATAGAAGGTGGATGCCTTTGACAACAAACTGGGGAATGGGGTTTTCCCAGTGACATATACTGAAACATAGGCAGTTTTAGGCGGGAGAAAGTTCAAAGAAAGCCATATTTGACTTAAAAATTCAGGAGTTCCTGCCTGAACTGGGTCTGTTGGCATGGCATGTATGTATGTGGTTCTGAATTACATACATGTGCTGCACATCATGCATGTTAAATATACAGAGTCTCTCTACTGAATCTGCCAAACCTCTCCCAAGCCCGACTTATTCATTATCTCTTAGGCTTTGATAACCTGGGAACTTGGTCCTATATAAAAACCTAAACCATAGCCTGCTTTAACTGAGATACCATGAGGCTTGAGTGATATATAACACCCCAAAACTAACCATCTTGCCTCTTAGCATACGGATTTTGATCCTGGTCTGGACTCCATTGGACTTTTTTGATAAACCTGGCTCTCTCAATTACAAATTTTTGGCGCTGGGCAGAGCCGCAAACCTTTCTACTGTGCTGCCCTATATCAAAAGAAAAGGGCAGAAATGCACCTTATCTATGAGATACTGCATATTCCTGTCCTCTGTTACTGCGCTGGCACTCAAATGGCTGCCATGTGCCAATTCAGGCAACTTTGCACCATAGTGCAAGGGTGTCCGTGTTGTAGGGATGATTGAGGGACACTTTCCGGCACAAAAGCAATCAATGGAGGCGGTTTCCACATTATATGTGTGCTGCAGAATGCAGCACACAAAGAAAGAGGAAAAAACGAGGAGAAATAGTGTTATTTCTCCTTGTTGCGACTCCCCTGGGGAGGAGTTGGGTTTGAAGCATTCCCCTGTTTTACTGCTTGTCAAATGCCATGGGTTTATCATGGGAACACCCACTGTGAAGTCCATGGCACACCACCTGATCGAAGGGAGAGAAAACACAGCGACTTGTGCTGCATTACCTCACTCTATCTTTAACAAGGCCATGAAAAACCACACAGGGTGGCTTTACGTGGCCTTGTAGACATGGTTAAGCCCTGTGCACCAACGAAACTTCACAAAAAGTAAGGCCCATTGTCTTCAAGACAGCATAACGTGCAAGGGGCTCATTTACAAGCCCTGTGCAGTGCCGAATGCCACTTTTTGTGACGTTCCTGTGGTGTACACGGCATACACGTAACACCCATGGCTTTTGACACATTCCCAGATTTACAGCAAGCTGTAAACCGTGGAATGCGTCAAAAGCCTACGCCTCCCCAGGGAAGGCATAGGGAAGGTGCAACGAGGAGAAATAACATAATTCCTCCTCGTTTTTCCCTTTTTCTATGTGTGATGCATTTTACAGCACACATAGAAAGGAATTGGCTCCATTCATTGTATTTGTCCAGGAAGGCATTCCTTCCTGCACAAAAGCAATCATCCCTGCAGCATGGTACAAGAGTGCCTGCGCTGGGGCATGGCAGCCATTTGAAAGCCAGCGCAGTAACAGAGGACAGGAAGAAAACCAGGGGTAGGAAAAATGAGGTGAATATACAGATGTGAACATATGAGTGAGTTTCTCTGATCTATTATTGTTTTTGATAAATAGGGCAGGCCCACCATTTTTATTGTGGTGCAGCAAAACTGCGGTACTGAGGGTCAACATTTTTCATTTCCATTACTGCCCCATTGGGGTGAGGGTCCCTCTGTGATCCCCAAATCAGGTTAGCAGTTAGGGTATTCCTACCTTGTTCCCCCTATACGTTAAAAAAAAAACAATTTAGGAGAGCTGACTGAGTCCCCGAGTCTTAAATTGACTGCTGAAACATCTTTCTTTAGGTTGATGTAAGCTAATCGTATCTAATCTTTTGATTTACTGTGTCCACAGTTCCTCTGCAGACTGAAATATTCATACATTTTGAACCTACATTTCTCAAAAACCTCTGAACGGATTGACACCGAAATCACAAAAAGCACGCTTTGCTTTCTGAAATTTCAGTCTATTTCCATTCAGCCATTTTTTCCTGTATTGCTGTTCAATTTTCCCATCGAAATTTGCATAGAGAAAATGCATTTAGGGATCCCTCCTTTTTCTCTGCTCCAGCTTGACTGATCATCCCAAAACGTTCCAAGACAGAGCTGAGGTGGAATAGACTTTTTTGGGGGGGGGGGGAAGTTTTGTGAAGATTCTGCAAAGGATTTCAAGATTATTACCAAAAAATCAATTTCCTATGGAAACGTGGTCTTAACTATAACTACTCAGTGGAAAACTAAATATTGTTTTTTTAAAAATCACCCCATAGAAGTTCATAGTAGAGAATCTACCCCCAGTGTGACAATATGTTTGTTAATGATGCTTTGAAATACAACCCTGATGGAAATGATGGTCATGGTACTGCATGAAAGGTTGCTACATAGACTAAATGAGCAAGCAGAAGTTTTTGAAAACAATATGGGAAGTTTTCTTAACTTATCAACTCACTGCTTTTGCCTCCCTCTGATGACCTATTCACCCCACCATGTAACCTGGGACCTTGTCTTGAGTAGCTGTAATGTAACCTGTCCATGTTATCCCTCCATCCCTTATGTACCCGGCACCCCGCCCTTTCCCTATTGATGGTATACTCTTATTATTTCATGCCTTTTGTACAACTCTACGACTCTGTAAAGTGCTCTGGTACCCTAACAGGTCAGGTTCGCGCTCTATAAAACACAAACATAAATAAATAAGAATTCATCCAGCTTACAGGAAACACACCTTACAGGAAACCCAACATTGTATCCTGCATTTGAATCCTTGTACCTATTTTCTGCCTTACTTCCACTGAATATCTGACTCTCAACTTTGGAAATACTGGCAATGGAATCTGACAGTATCAATACTGCCCAGACAATAAGTGAAGAATGAGTGTACACAATGTTATCACCTCTACCCACGTAAGCACTTCCTATATTCTTCTTATACCACCCTCTTTATTTCCAATGTTTTATTACACGTTTGTGCCAGCACTCGTGTGATGCAAAGTAATGCAAGGTGGCATTTACTAATCAGAACAAAAGGTGTTTTGTGTTGCAAAGGTTAACTCTTGACATTGCATTGTTGTGTGTTCAGGCGGTTGCTGGGTCAGATCAACATAAACACCTCAATGTGTTGACACAAAGGGCGATTTAATAAGTGAGCCAGATCGGCATTGTATCAAAAACTAACTCCTACTTGAAGCAGTCCAAAGTAAGTGGAAATAGTTCATTTCTCAAAAAAACACATTTTGCTCAGCAACAGCAGAGCACAGCACACATCCAAAGCTTAGGAACCTTCTGAGGTTGTGTACTGATAGGAATTAGCTCTGGAAGGGTATGCCTGCAGTACAAATCCTCTGCTAGGCAGCTCACACTCACATCTGCACCATGATGTCCTTATAGGAATTGCTTTCGGCTGTGTTTTCTCCTCTTGCAAAGTAGCCCAGCAGCTTTGGTTGCTGTGCTGTTTTGCAAGAAAAATGTGTTAATTGGGGCCATGGTCACAGACAAAAAAGAACTGTAATTAATATTGTGTCAGCTCAATGTACCCATTTCTAAATATATGTACCTTATGGTCTACACAAATTATTATTAAACTAGCAGCCCGTCCCGACGTTGTCCGGGTATGAATTGCTGCCTGCCAGTAGTATATTGTTTTGTAGGATTTCGTTTTGATAGCATTTCTTATCTGTGACAGGCCTGTGAAACACTCCGATTCACAGTGCACTGCTGATGCATTTAAGAGTGAGCGTTCAGTAGTGTGCGAACTCGAGTTTACCTACTTTATTTTTCCTTGCAATATTATATAGCGCGAACTCGACAACATGGCATGAGCACAATTTACATTACAGAAGAACACATTCATTTGTGGTCAGGCCCGGACTGGCCATTTTGGGCACCGGGCAATCCCCCGGTCGGCCGCAGGGGTGGGGGCCGGTTTTTGGCCCTGGGGGCCGTTTTTGTTGCAGAGCCGTTTTTGCAGCTAAATCGGCCCTGTAACAAAATCGGCTGAAAAGCGGCCCTGGCAAAGCGCTCGCCCCCCTCCCGCCCGGGGGCGGGGGGGCCGGCCGAGCACTTTGCCAGGGCCGGTTTTGGTTCCCAGTCCGGCCCTGTTTGTGGTAGGCACGGGGAGACAAAGCGATTTGCCTGGAAGGAGGTTGAGCTGATGCCGAGATTTGAACGTAGCTCCCCAGCTCTAAAGTTCGCAATTCTAGAACTTGTGGCTGGAGGTGTGTCTAAAAGTGTATGTCGGTGCTGGCCATCAATGAGAGAGACCTGTGCATTTTTCAAATCGGTGGTGAAAAAATATGAGTATGTTGCTGGAGATGTGGGCCGCCGTGCTACCAATGTACTTACCGGGGGAGGGTAAACACCCATTATTCCGCAACTTTCTTTCTGCATACCATCACTCCGCATACTTTCATTACGAAAGTACCATGACTCCGCAATGCCATTATAACACATGGCATTACATTTTATATGCTTTTACCACGCATACATTTACAACGAAATTCGTTGTAAATGCATGAATGGTAAAAGCATGTTTTTTTTAATGTTTGGATAAGGTAAGTATGGGTATAGGGGTATATGTTTTGGGGTACTGAGGTAAATGTTTTGGGGGTTTGGGTATAGTTTAGATATAGTTTTGGGTTCAGATATAGTTTTGGGTTACGGGGTACAGGGGTAGTTTTAGGGTTTAGGGATAGGTATGGGTTTTAAGGTACAGGGGTATTAGGGTTCAGGGCTAGGTTTGGGTTTTGGGGTACAGGGGTATTTTAGGGTTCAGGGGTAGGTTTGGGTTTTGGGGTACAGGGTTATTTTTATGGTTGAGGGCTAGGTTTGAGTTTTGGGGTACAGGGGTATTTTTAGGGTTCAGCGGTAGGTTTGGGTTTTGGGGTACAGGGGTATTTTAAGGGTTCAGGGCTAGGTTTGGGTTTTGGGGTAAAGGGGTATTTTAGGGTTCAGGGGTAGGTTTGGGTTTTGGGGTACAGGGGTATTTTTAGGGTTCAGGGCTAGGTTTGGGTTTTGGGGTACAGGGGTATTTTTAGGGTTTAGGGGTAGGTTTGGGTTTTGAGGTACAGGGGTTTTTATAGGGTTCAGGGCTAGGTTTGGGTTTTGGGGTACAGGGGTATTTTTAGGGTTCAGGGCTAGGTTTGGGTTTTGGGGTACAGGGGTATTTTAGTGTTCAGGGGTAGGTTTGGGTTTTGGGGTACAGGGTTATTTTTATGGTTGAGGGCTAGGTTTGAGTTTTGGGGTACAGGGATATTTTTAGGGTTCAGGGGTAGGTTTGGGTTTTGGGGTACAGGTGTATTTTAAGGGTTCAGGGCTAGGTTTGGGTTTTGGGGTAAAGGGGTATTTTAGGGTTCAGGGGTAGGTTTGGGTTTTGGGGTTCAGGGGTATTTTTAGGGTTCAGGGTTAGGTTTGGGTTTTGCGGTACAGGGGTATTTTTAGGGTTTAGGGGTAGGTTTGGGTTTTGAGGTACAGGGGTATTTATAGGGTTCAGGGCTAGGTTTGGGTTTTGGGGTACAGGGGTATTTTTAGGGTTTAGGGATAGGTTTGGGTTTTGGGGTATATTTATAGGGTTAAGATGGGTTAGTGTTTAGGGGTGTTGGGGTATTTTAAGGAGTAAGGGTGGGTTATGATTATGGTGTGCAGGGGTATTTAAAGGGAGCAGGGTGGACACCCGGAGCTGGAATGTACAGAACCTGGGAAGAAAAAACAATTAAATATTGGGCACAACGCTGGCTTTTTTTTCCGTAATCCTGCGCCCCGCACACGCCCACGCCCCCAGCACATGCCCACAGCACACAATATGAGAAATGGCATTAAGGGCGGAACGTACCACGCGCCCCCAGCGTTTGTCACGCCCCCAGCACACGCCCACAGCACAACGCAGACACGCCCACAAGGGACTACTTTGCTGGCACGGTTCTTTTACCTTTTAAATGTATATGGTGGGCGTCTGCATAGCCTATGTCCTTCTGCTGCAACTGCCCTTTCCAACACTGTATTGGGTGTTGTGATTGGTGCTGTGGTTCCTGAGATTACCCGCCTCAAAGATTTGGGCTCTCTCTTTATTATATTAGTATAGATAACATAGTCAATTGGATCCCACATTATAGCCCATGTAGTAATGCTCTTTTACTCCCCATCCTAATAATAATAATAATAATAATAAAAACATTTATTAAGCGCCTGAATGCACTAGAACAGTGCGTCTCCGCGCTAAGATGCGGTCCAACACAGAGAGCCAACAGCAGGCCACGGAGAGGGGGCGACTCAGAGAAAAAAAGCTATTCTTCCGGACATAAATGAGTCTTTAGCTTCTGCCGGAACCTGGGTTCCGACGGCTCCATACGCAATTCGACAGGAAGGTCATTCCATAGTTTGCTGGCCAGGAATCTAAAAGAGCGACCTCCCATCCGTGTTTTATATATGCGAGGTATCGTGAACTGCATGCTGCCCATAGATCTCAGAAGTCGCCTAGGGCGATGGATGGTTAGCAGCTTTTGAAGATAGGCCGGGCCCCTGCCATGTGCAATACGATGACCAAAGCACAAGGTCTTAAACCTAATGTGTTCCCTCATAGGGAGCCAGTGCAGGCGCCTGAGCGTCCGTTTGCCTGAAGACCTTCTCGGTAGCTTCAGCACAAGCCTGGCCGTGGCGTTTTGAACGCATTGTAGCTGGGTCAATCCCCTTTTACTGAGGCCACAAAGTAGGACGTTCCCATAATCAAGATGGGACGTAACCAATGCGTGGACCAAAGTTTTCCTAACTTTCATAGGTAAGAGATCCAAGATCTTCTGCAGGATTTTCAAGATGCCATAGCATCTCCCCGCTATCTTACCTATGTGTTGGGAGTAAGTAAGCTTGGAATCCAGAAGAACACCCAAGTTCTTCACTGTGTCAGAGGGAATCGGAGTTGGACCCAGGTCGGTAGGCCACCAAGCTGATGACCAGATTGAAGGTGAGGGGCCAATCACAAGCAGTTCCGTCTTATTGCCGTTAAGGCGAAGACAGTTATGCTTCATCCAACTTGCTAATGCCGCAAGACATTCCGTAAACTTACCGGCCGTCTCAACTGGGTTATGAGATAGAGTAACCACCAGTTGCGTATCATCTGCATATGATACGATATCCACTCCATACGATTTCACTAACCTGGCCAGAGGTTCCATGTAGAGATTAAACAATACAGGGCTTAAGATGGAACCCTGCAGGACCCCTTGATTGAGAATTCGGGGAGTGGATTTGAATGGGGGCAATGTATTTGGAATTGTCGGTCCGCTAGGAAGGAAGCCATCCATTCATATGCCGGGCCGGCCACTCCAATTTCCCTCAGACGAGCTAGCCGTCTCGGGTGCGACACAGAATCAAATGCCGCACTTAAGTCCAGCAATAACAAGGCGGCCGTCTGACCTTCATCCGCTTTCTGCCGAAGCAGTTCAGTGGAAAAACAGGAGGGCAGTTTCAGTCGATTACCTAGCCCTAAAGCGAGACTGGGAGGGGTGTAGAAGCTGGTTATCTTCCACATATTTAACCAAATGATTGGTCACCAGTTTTTCCACCACTTTGGCACAGAAAGGCAGGAGAGAAATGGGCCTAAGATTATCCAGGTTAGAAATGCTCAAAGCGGGCTTCTTTTTAATTGGTACAACCTGTGCAAGTTTCCATTCCGCAGGCACTAGATTTTCTTGAAAAGAAAGCGAAGCCAGATTACCTCTATAATTTGTTAGGAGATGAACATGATTCTTAAGGATCCTCGGTGGTGCCACATCCAGAGGGGAACCTGACTGAATGGTCAAGATTAACTTAGTCAGTTCCTCCTGCGGGGAGACCATAAACTCGCTAAGACCTGAGTTAGTATCCAATCCAATGGTAATATCCCTAGCCGATGTTTTATCAGGTGTACCCTGCAAAAAAGACAAATAAATCCTCTCCACCTTATGTACACAATGATCAGCGATGGACTCGCATATTTCAGTAGAGATATGGTCTTTGGTCTCCGTCCTAGTGAGAACCGTAAGCTCCTTGTAGATAGAGAAAGCTCCTTTGAGGAGTTATCAGCGGATTCTATCCTCTCTTTAAAGAATAATCCTTTCGCCTTATTGATACTCCTATGGTACTCCTTCAGACTACTCATGTATAGCTCTTTCAAGCCAGCGTCATAGTCTTTACGCCACAGACGTTCAAGTCTTTTACATCTGGCTTTTTCGGCACATAGATCCTCGTTATACCAGGGGGAGGACTGTGTCCTGCGAGCTGGAGCTTTATAGGTCCAAGGGGCCACCTCATCTAAGGCTTTTGATACCCAATCCTCATACTCCATCCATGCTTCCTTGAGAGTTTTACTGAGAGGCGGTTTTCCTAGCACCAGCATGGATTCAAAAGTTTACTAAAATTGTTCCATTTCCTGCGCTTACTGACGAGCCCCCAGGGGGGCGATAGATGAGATATCCCATGATTGTACATTCAGGTGAGATTTTAATGGAGAAAAGACCAGCTTCACAGTTACTCATTTTTAAAGGCTCCAAAGAGCACTCAAACTTGGTTTTAAATATCATAGCAATACCTCCCCCTCTGGACTCCTCTATCAATTCTCAATACACTGTATGCTAGAGTAAGGGCCTCCAGGATCTCAGGTGACGATGAGTCGTCTAACCATGTTTCAGTTAGAAACATAAAATCTGCCTGATAATCTATAAGGACATCATGGATGTCTAAACTATGTTTTTTAAAAGATCGACAATTAAGTAGGAACCCCTTTAATAGATCCTTGTTGTTCCCAATTGTCGAGGCAGGAGCATAGTTAAGATGACAGGTCATACACTTCAACACCCCACTGCCCGGTGCAATACTATTTGAGCTCTCCCTGTGTGAGCACTAGGGCTGCGAGCTATCTGGAATCATTCACACGCATTGCTGCATTTTAATCTTGTGACCTTGTATTTTAATAACGTTTTTACTTCGTGCTGAAATATTTCTGTTTGGGGGCTTTTACTCTATCAGATTAATTGGGAATTGTATTTGAGGCACTCTAACACCCCTCTTCATGCTATTCAGATCTCTTTCGCCTTGCCTAGCCGCTCTGGTTGAGTGTAGGCGGCGGCGGGCGCCATCTTGGGTGTGGGCTGGGGCTGCGCTCTAGTCGCGCTGGCCTCCCGCCCTCCCAGAGTATTTAGCTTGCCGTTTTTAGGACACTCGCTGCCTATTTGAGCTCTCCCTGTGTGAGCACTAGGGCTGCGAGCTATCTGGAATCATTCACACGCATTGCTGCATTTTAATCTTGTGACCTTGTATTTTAATAACGTTTTTACTTCGTGCTGAAATATTTCTGTTTGGGGGCTTTTACTCTATCAGATTAATTGGGAATTGTATTTGAGGCACTCTAACACCCCTCTTCACGCTATTCAGATCTCTTTCGCCTTGCCAAGCCGCTCTGGTTGAGTGTAGGCGGCGGTGGGCGCCATCTTGGGTGTGGGCTGGGGCTGCGCTCTAGTCGCGCTGGCCTCCCGCCCTCCCAGAGTATTTAGCTTGCCGTTTTTAGGACACTCGCTGCCTATTTGAGCTCTCCCTGTGTGAGCACTAGGGCTGCGAGCTATCTGGAATCATTCACACGCATTGCTGCATTTTAATCTTGTGACCTTGTATTTTAATAACGTTTTTACTTCGTGCTGAAATATTTCTGTTTGGGGGCTTTTACTCTATCAGATTAATTGGGAATTGTATTTGAGGCACTCTTAACACCCCTCTTCACGCTATTCAGATCTCTTTCGCCTTGCCTAGCCGCTCTGGTTGAGTGTAGGCGGCTGCGGGCGCCATCTTGGGTGTGGGCTGGGGCTGCGCTCTAGTCGCGCTGGCCTCCAGCCCTCCCAGAGTATTTAGCTTGCCGTTTTTAGGACACTCGCTGCCTATTTGAGCTCTCCCTGTGTGAGCACTAAGGCTGCGAGCTATCTGGAATCATTCACACGCATTGCTGCATTTTAATCTTGTGACCTTGTATTTTAATAACGTTTTTACTTCGTGCTGGAATATTTCTGTTTGGGGACTTTTACTCTATCAGATTAATTGGGAATTGTATTTGAGGCACTCTAACACCCCTCTTCACGCTATTCAGATCTCTTTCGCCTTGCCTAGCCGCTCTGGTTGAGTGTAGGCGGCGGCGGGCGCCATCTTGGGTGTGGGCTGGGGCTGCGCTCTAGTCGCGCTGGCCTCCCACCCTCCTCACGGCCAATAAAGGAACACTATGACCAGACGGCGCAGCGGGCTGGCGCAGCGGGCGCGCGCCGAAGCCGCGCCAAAGCCAAGCCCGTCTGCGCCCGTCAGCGGCCGGACACGGCCCAGGGCCATAACCCTTGGTCCCCGACTGCTGTATTCATCTCATTATTTAAAAGAGCTGAATCCTGGTAAGATACATCAGGATTGTACTACTGCCTCTCTTACTACTGTGATGGGCATTCGTTCCCCCCCGTGTCCAGGTTGTAGCTACCAACTCCCCCATTTTCATTTACTAGCCCATCTAGACCTTAATTATGTCCCGCCATATGCTCCAGATAACGCTCCTCTGCATGGCTGTCGAGCCGCGCTCATTAATACGCGCTCACTCCCATGTCATAGTTTTCAGATTAATGAGTTTATTCTCGCCCATGACCTGGATTTATTATTTGCCACTGAGACCTGGGCAGATGCTGGGTCAGGTCCGGACTTCTGCGACGCTACCCCGGATGGATATAGCGTCGCTAGACATGATAGGCCTATAGGAAGAGGTGGTGGCCTTGCAAATATTTACAAGGACAAATATCGTACCACACTCGACCCCATAAACTCTGCCAATTGTGAATCAGCTGCCTTTGCTATTAGTATTAACCCCAAGCAAGCTCTAAAGGGTATAATACTATACCGACCCCCTGGCCCCCGTAACACTTTTCTTTCCACTTTCTCTGACCTGAATGATAACGTTATAGGTTCAGAAAAATATACGATATTGGGAGACTTTAACTTCCATTTGGAAGAGCAGGACAACTCTGATACTATTCAACTCATTACTGACTTTTCTAACCTAGGACTGCACCAATTAGTTAAGGGCATCACACACCAAGCTGGACACACCCTTGATGGTTTGTTCACTAATGACCCCGACATCTCTGTGCTGGACATTATTCCCATTACGTGGTCAGACCACAGGGCTATTATATTTCAGCTAGATATACGGACCGCGTACCCTTCACTTCCCAGGCCCCGAATTAGGGTGGGTACTCGTGCTTGGAAAAACGCAGACATCCCTCAGATGCTAGATTCCCTGGTCTCCTCCTGTTCTCAGGGAGGATATACTCCTGCACTATCAGCCTCAGATTTCCAGGATTGGATCCGTAGTGCCGCCGATCTAGTGGCCCCAGAGAAACTCACGAGACCTAACAGAGCATCTCCTTCGGCTGCCTGGTATAATGAAGATCTCAGACTTCATCGCCAACACTGTAGGAATCTAGAAAGGCGCTGGAGGAAAGCCTACTGCCCTATAGCCAGACAAATTTATAAAGATGCCCTTATGATTTATAAAAAGGCGGTTATGGCTCGAAAAACGGCTTTCTTCTCGGCGCAAATTGAGACCGCTGCTAACTCCGCTAGAGAGCTGTTCTCTGTTGTCACGACTCTGTCCATCCCCCCTCTGGCCCTGGAGTCGAGCCCTCACAGACCTTCTGTAATGAATTATCCCCTTTCTTTACTACAAAGGTGGCAGACATTTATGCTTCATTTGAAGGGGATATTAAAACTGAACACAGAGGTGGTACTGTGAAAGAACTACTTTCCCATCATAATCATGAGTCCTTTTCATGTTTCTCACCTGCCTCACATGATGATGTTACTAAACTCATTTTCACCATCAAATCGGGCCCTCCTTCTGTGATGCCAAAACTCACAGAAGTGATCTCACGCCCCCTCATGTAGATCTGTAATACTGCATTTCAGACAGGCCAATTTCCCAGTATTTGGAAGAAGGCTGTGATAAAACCCCTTTTAAAAAAACCTTCCCTAGACCCTACAGCTGTCGCCAGTTATAGGCCCATTGCGTGTCTGCCCTTTCCTGCCAAAGTATGCGAATTCCTGATGAATAGACAGCTCTCAGAGTTCGTCGAGACCCACCAACTTCTCGATGAAACGCAGTTTGGTTTTAGGAAAGGGCATGGAACAGAGACCGCCTTGATAAAGGCCTCTGATGAGATCAGGGCAATCATGGATCAGGGAGGGGCGGCTGTCCTCATTCTTTTGGATTTGTCAGCGGCCTTTGACACGGTCGACCATGTCACTCTAGTCGACCGTGTCACAGCCCTGGGGATTAACGGTTCGGCCAGGGATCTCATTTCATCCTTCCTGGCAAACCGTACCCAGACAGTGAGGCTGGGAGATTTCTACTCTCCTATCTCTGCACTCCCTTGTGGAGTCCCACAAGGCTCCTCGCTAAGTCCTATGCTATTCAACATCTATGTAGCGGACTTAGCGAGGGTAATAAAGGCCCATGGGGTACGGCTCACATCTTACGCAGATGATACCCAGCTGGTTCTGGGTATCCACAGGGACGGCCTCATTGTGGCAGCCAACTTCCAGAGAGCTATGCTTGAGGTCAGTACCTGGATGGCCTCGAATTGTCTCAGGCTCAACTCGGATAAGACCGAGATTATGACCTTCGGAAAACTCTCCCCTGAATGGTCCCCTAGCTGGTGGCCGGAAAAGCTCGGCCATCCACCTGTCCCAGTGGAAAAAGCCAGAAATCTGGGAGTGATTTTTGACAGCAAGCTGGCTTTAGACCTCCACATTAACAAGGTTGTCTCGTCATCATTCTTTATTTTGAAAAAAATTAAGAAATTACTACCTTACCTCCCCCCCTCAGCCGGGAAGACTCTGGTTTCCACCTTAGTCTTCTCTAAAATAGATTATGGGAACGCTCTCTTTCTTCACACCCAGAAGCGTGTCATAACTAAGCTGCAATCCATCCAGAATGCGGCTGCTAGGATCCTCCTAAACATTCCTCGCCGCAAATCCACCACTCTTGGCATTCGTCAGCTACATTGGCTGAGAGTTGAGAGCCGCATTAAATTTAAGGCCCTCTGCATTGCATATAAGGCAGTACATGGCATAGGACCCAGGTTCCTGACCGAAGCTTTTCAGCTGTATACTCCCAGAAGGCAATTAAGATCGGCCAACACCAGTCTCCTCCCTGTGCCACGTACAAGAACGGCCACCTGGGGAGACAGGCGTTTCCTTGTGGCCACTCCAAAACTTTGGAATCTTTTGCCACTTGCCATCAAAATTGCCCCGAACTTGATGAGCTTCCGCAGGCTCTTAAAAACATGGTTGTTTAACCAGTAAGAGGATGGCTGACTCCAGTAGCTCCACAGCGCCGAGACACCCCAGGGTATTTGTTGCGCTATAAAAAATTACGTAAATAAATAAATAAATAAAATAAATACTGTGGTTACAAGTGGCCTTAATAGGAGTGCGCAGATTGAGCAATTGCTCACCTGTATATCTGATGGTTTTAGTCTGTATCCTCGAGGTAATAGTAGTAGGACTCCTAGCCCCTAGCCGCGTTCGGTCACGGACGCGCGCAGACGTGCTTGCCTTGTGCGCGCCTTCGGCGCGCACTCGGCGCGTCTGCTGCGTGGTCGCGACCCAGACGTCATGTTATAGGGGACAGGAGAGAATAAACTAAAGCGCTAACCCGAGCGCAGCGTCGTCAGGAAGTGTAGAATTCCTCGCCCTCCGCATAAACGCCCACAATGGACGCGGCGGACCGGGGCAGGAGAAAGATTAAGGAAGTAGGTAAGTGGAAGCAAAGTACACAGTGGCAATCAATTAAAAGTGCTCTCAATACGTTTTGACAACACAATATTATAAAAATCAAAGTAGCAGTTTTATTTTAAAATTGCGGGTCCCTTCACCGCATAAACCTCCCTTTCACCCCCCACGTCGTGGTGATTATTAGCAAAATAAGCGTTGGACTCTCTGTCCCTGCCACAGACAGATTGCACATCAAACGCGCAAGCCCACACGTTCCTCCCTATATCCCCTCAGCCCCACAGAAACTAGAGCGCTAACCCGAGCGCAGCGTCATCAGGAAGTGTAGAATTCCTCGCCCTCCGCACAAACGCCCACAATGGACGCGGCGGACCGGAGCAGGAGAAAGATTAAGGAAGTAGGTAAGTGGAAGCAAAGTACACAGTGGCAATCAATTAAAAGTGCTCTCATTACGTTTTGACAACACAATATTATAAAAATCAATGTAGCAGTTTTATTTTAAAATTGCGGGTCCCTTCACCGCATAAACCTCCCTTTCACCCCCCTCATCGTGGTGATTATAAGCAGAATAAGCGTTGGACTCTCTGTCCCTGCCACAGACAGATTGCACATCATAATAGGTGGGGAGGAATTGCCTCTGATCTGACTAATGGTCCGGTTACAGACTCCATCTTACCCCCTTCACCGACCTGTTATGATGCACCTCTTGAAAGGATTATGAATGACCCTTTGAGGACCAACCTTAAAACAATGGTCTGATGTTTACATATCTGGGTTCTTGCTCCGTGGAATGTGCAGTGTTTTTCCTTGACATGTATTAAATTGATTCCCCAAAGAATGATGCCCAGTTCTCAGTAATCAGAATTGCAATAGATTATTTACAATTTCTTGCCAAGCTGACCCCGTGGTTTCAGCAAAGTGCAAACCACCACTGTATAATCTCAAACTGCACACCACATCCAAACTACTCAATTGAGCCCAAGTCATATAATGTCACTCCATTAAAGTCCCTGCTACAGTGGTGTACCAAGGATTTCATGGGCTACTGTGCAAACATGCAATGCCATGCAACCCGCACACGCCTCCTCACAACATGCAAAATACCCACCACAACTGCCATGCTGACTCTCTGCTACATTTGGAGGAATTTGTACTTGTTCAAACTTCTTTCCCAAAACATTCCCTTATTCGATCTTGATCTTTTATCTCTACTAAGCCCGTCCTCTCTTTTTTCTTGCATAACCTCTGCTATCTGTCTTTCCATATCTGTTAGTTTGCAGTGTTCTTTCTCCAAACACTGTCAATATGGTTATTGGGATCATTTTGGGCTCATTCTCATTGCAGTCCAGATTTTGGCGGGATTAGAATTTGTGTGGGTAAGACCCGCCCATCGGGCAGTTTTGGCGGTTTACTCTTTGCCGGTAAAAGCATTGCGAAACATGAATGGAGAACACTGTCCATGAAGGAAGCGGTACTTGTGGTATTCGGTGAGCAATGCACAGACTTTGTACGTAATGCCTCTTTCCACATGGAAAAGCTGACCCAGTAACACTGCACCCACTTATTATCACATTCTTTGTATCAGTAATGCCAGGTGCAGAAATACTTCACCAAACCCATATGGTCAGGGACTACCGACCACCCCCTCCCTGTTTCGTGCACCACCAACATTAAACCATTAAATCAGTTAGACATGCGAGGAATTTTCTTTGGAAGGCAGGGGGTCTTGCGACCCCCCGGCCGTATTTATTAAAACATGAAAACAAATTAAAAATTGTTGAAATGAACAATATTTATACAACCATTAATATGCAAAAATCCAACATTAGATTACAAGCAATGTAGACAGGTATCAAAGGGCTAACCTTAACAAATGTCTAATACAGCGTGTTTTCTAACCAAATCTAACATCCTGCGTATGAATTTTTTTTGTTGCATATCCTAGCTTTTGGGTCTACAGCAAGGTCGCTAACCGGTGTCAGATCCTTATTAACCAGCTACACACTCACGTCCGAGTGCGCATGTGCAGTGGGCCCGTTTACCGGGAGAGTACTTCCCCCCCTCCTGGTTACCCCCGTACGCTCCTTGAACTCCATTAATTAAAGATGGGGGCCCTTTCACTCTGTGCCATGTACTGACGTCATAGTGTACGTGTGGGGTGGCTAACTAGTACAAAGAAAGAGTTACTCCCCCTTCCCCCGCACCCATCCAACCAAGCGGATATCCTGCCCCTGGAGTTCTAGGAGAGACCATTGGCCCCTCCCCCTGAGCGACCCCATTCAAGAATGGTGACGCCCCCTAAGGACCTTAACCCGTTGCATGCTCATGACGGCTCCATGCCGTCATGAGCCACTGGCGGCGTTTGCTCATGACGGCGTGGAGCCGTCATGCTGCTGCCGCTCCGCCCACGTGGCACTAATGTGCGGGTATATTAATGAGCGGGCATGGTCATGATGGAACCAAGCAGTCATGAGCACATGCCGCCCTTGACTCATGACAACGTGAAGCCGTCATGAGCGCGGAAGTGCCGCTCTCACCCCCTAGCCCCCCGCGGCTGCGGCGGTATTCGCAGCGCAGGGAAGGGGTTAACCCCTCCTATGCTCATGACGAGCTGAGCTCGTCATGAGCCACGGCGCTCCGGTGCTCATGATGAGCTGAGCTCGTCATGACCGCGCCCGTTTAATGGAACGCTCGCACGCTGGGCTGATTCCCCTGCTGTGCTGAGCGTTCCATTAAACGGGCACGGTCATGACGAGCTGAGCTCGTCATGAGCACCGGGGTGCTGTGCGCTCCCGCACACCCCCCAGGTGGGGGGAATCCTGTTAGCAGCGAAGGGGTTACATTGACTGCTCACTGATCATGACCTTACCGCCACAGGCCAGCATAGTTGACCGACTATCTGGCCCCCCCAAACCTCCTACACTGAAAGGTCATGCCTACCTAGAAAAACCTTCCAGCCATGCCAGAATATTGTCTGCCAGTAATTCGTTGCCTGCCCTGGTCAGGTGAACCCCATCTTGTAAGAAGAAATGTTCCACCCAGATGCACCCATGTGGGATATTCTGCAATTGAGGTGACCAAATAATTTGTCTAACTTGTTGTTGATCCTCTTTACCGAGTGATTCAACGCCCTGACAGAGTCCCCCCCTCCATTGCAGCCTAGGAATCATCTGCGCCCATGTTGCAGCCTGGGCGCATTTTTGCTAACCAGCCTACTGCTGAGATTATCTCTTCCATCAGGACCCTCCTGCCCAGTTTAACCAAATCATTGCCACCCACGTGTAAGATAACCACTGAGGGCGGTGGGGTGTACCTATCAAGCAAATCTGTAAAGAACCCCCTAAGTAGACTGAGGCAAAGGCCCCCCTTGCCATGAAAGGAAACCTTGAAACCTGCCTGTTCCACCATCTGTCTATAGTCGCCTGAAAAGAAAACCGGTTTAGCACGCTTTACGTATGAGTGACCAACCACCCATACCACTTGTGTCTCCTTCCTTCGTTCTTGACTCCGCCGTGCTGAGGTTACTTGCTGTTGATGACCCGGTAATAGTTTCCGCCCTGCGTGACAGGCTCTTGAAACTGAAATACAAACAAACAACAACACGACAGGCGTCAGCGTAACTTACTTGTTACCTCACAACATGTGCAGTCGTACATAATGTTTATAACAGTTGGAAGACCATCTCCCAATCCTTTTTACACTGTTTGCATGCAACCCTCTAGCTGTTGCTTCAGTGGCCGCTCCTATTCTGAATGAATGCGTCCCAAAATCTTTAGGATTTAAACCAGCCTTGATAATTGTCATTGCCAACACTCTTTGGAACTGAAACCTGGTCAATGGGGTACCATCTGCATGCATGAACAATGCTTCCTCTGCTGCGCCTGCTCATTGCTTGATAAAGGACTCTACATGGAACACTGGGTAGCAAGGATTAGTCCGTGCCGATGGAGTACCAAACTATCCCCCCGGGCCTCCTGATCAGTTTTTGATTTAAGTATGGTGATCAATAGCGTATCGTCCGGTATCCTCGTGTGTTCAAGCCTGAGACCCCCTATCGTGTCCAGCTTGCTGCTAGCCACCAATTCGCCTACCCGTAATGCCCCATAAAAGGCCAATGAAAAGGCGGCTCTGAATAAGAGTACCTCCCCTGATGAACTACAGGTGTCAGACAAGGCATTCAATAATGATGCCAACCGTTCTAGACCTATTGGTTGTCTGTGATCAGTGGCAGCTGTTCGTATGCCCCGCCACCCCCTCAGCGCCCTCTGCATTACGAAATTGTTCGTGGGATCTTTGGCCCCTTTAAGCTGCGCAAAGAAAGAAATGGCCGCCCTGTGTCTGCTAGCTGTGGCTGCTGAGCGCCCTTCTTTATGTAATGTATCCATGTACTGGGTAAAATTCCCCTCCTGTTCCCACTTCTCGGCCCAGTCCTGTCCTAAAAGGGAGCAACAAGACATGAATGCCCCTTCGCATGCCGTCCTGGTC
This sequence comes from Lissotriton helveticus, assembly GCF_964261635.1. NCBI lineage: Eukaryota > Metazoa > Chordata > Amphibia > Caudata > Salamandridae > Lissotriton > Lissotriton helveticus. Next base: position 239,099,335 of record NC_136065.1, on the reverse strand, counting down.
CTGTCGCTAGGCTAGCTGCCACGAGATTCTGTAGCTGGGGGCACCAATTTGCCAGAGTGTTGTTGGGAAGTGTGCCGGTGTTGCCTCTGCGGATGGTAGATGCTCCCTGAATACCTGCATCTTAAAGTGAGAGAGTGCGTCAGCTGCGTTATTCAACACCCCTGGGACATGTTTGGCCCTAAACTGCACATTCAGTTTCATGCAAATCAGCACAATTTCCTTCAGGAGGCGGAGTATAAACTTACACCTCACTTACACCTTACTGTTGGTTGATACATTCAACTACGGTCATGTTATCAGACCAGAAGATCACAGATTGGTTACACAACTGTTCAGGCCAAACTGTCAATGCAACCCATATTGGAAATAGCTCCAAGAAACCGATATTAGCTGTCAATCCGCTTTCTTCCCACCAAACCGGCCACTGTTGGGCCACCCACTTGTTTCTAAGTATGGCGCCAAACCACACTCTGCCCGCAGTGTCAGTCCATAGACCTAACTCCGCCGACATAGTGGGGGGACCGCACCACACTACCCTGCCGTTGAAATCCTCCAGGAATGCCATCCACATACTCATGTCCTGGCGAACCTCGGCCGACAGTCTAGTGCGATGGTGCTTCTCCCACAGGCCCGTCATGGCCTGTGAGATTGAGCGGGAGAATGGGCGTGCCATGGGTATTATCCTTAGTGCAAAATTCAGCTGACCCACAGTCTGCTGTAGCTGCTGAAGCATCACTTTTCCTTTAACCAAACATTGCTGAAGAGCTGCTCTGAATTTCCTGTTTTTTCCTTTGGGTAACCTGAAACAGCCCTCCACTAAGTCCAACTCTATGCCTAGAAATTCCAAGGATGTTGCTGGTCCTACCGTTTTCCCAGGTGCTGCGGGACCCCAAAATCCCGCATGAGCACGCAAAATTCCTGCAATGCCCACGCACACTCCTGTGAGCCCGCAGGCTCAGAAAACGAAAATCATCCAGGTAATGCATAACATGATGATGTCCAGTTGTTTGCCTCAAAACCCATTCCAGAAAGGAGCTGAATTTCTCAAAGTAGGCGTAAGAGACAGAACACCCCATGGGCATACACATATCCATATAGAACTTCCCCTGAAATGAAAAACACAGCAGATGCTGATCTCGGGGATGTACTGGCAGTATCCGGAAAGCAGATTCAATGTCTAACTTGGCCATCAGGGCCCCAGGTCCGAGACTCCTCAACATATTCACTGTCTGGTCAAAAGATGCATACTTAACACTACAAATGTCTTCATCAATAGCGTCGTTTAACGATGCACCCTTAGGTGCTGAGAGGTTATGGATGAGCCTGTACTCGCCCTTCTCTTTCTTTGGGACCACACCGAGGGGAGAGCAAACAAAATTAGGTACAGGGATGTCAGGAAAAGGACCCGCTATCCTCCCTAGGCGCAGCTCTTTAGTGATTTTTGTGGTCACTACAATTGGGTTGTGCCTAACTGACAGCTGATTCCTACATTCTGGTGTCCCGGTATATCCCACCGCTGGGATCCTAAAGCCCTGTGAGAAACCTTCCTGCAACATCCTCGCAGAGGCATGGTCTGGGTACCTGTTCAGCCAAGGAGTCATAGCTAGAACGTCAATGGGTGAATGAGCTACCCGCCGGCCTGCCCCCCTAGTCCTGCTTCTTTCTCCCCCTGTTACCAGAGGTGCTACCTTCTGAACGGCATGTTGTTTCTGGGTGGGAAGGGTGGCCACATTGGGAACATACATGCTTGAACTTACAATTGCCTGCTGCCCTGGTGCATTTACCTTTGTTAAAATCCCAGCACACCACTTTTCGATCCCCACTGCCCCTTGCCCTACCTGACGCATCCCCCCTTGCGCTGGCCGAAAGGGCTGCTGGGGTTTGGAAGGGTAACCTTTGTTCCAGCTTGGGCCCGCACTCCCTGGTTGCCCTGACGTAAACTGGCCATACCAAGAAATGGAATCGACCCTATCCCAGGATAGTGTTTGGTCAAACTCCTTTGCTTTTCTGAAGGTCATGTCATACTCCTTCCACCCAGCCCCTCCATATTTGTCACTGGAATTTGTAATTCTACTCTAGTAACATGCCATCTCTGCCTGCAAATTGGGGCAACGCTCGGCTATGACCGCCATAAACACAGAAAAAGCTCTAATCCAGTTGATCAGTGTCTCTTCTATCCTGAATCTTGACATTTGGCTCCGCCATTCGCTAGGCAACATCCAGTCCTTCTGCTTCTTAGCAAACTCCATTTCCCTGTTATCAACCAGCAAGGAACACATATAGACATATTTGCCCGCCCAGATCAACTCTTTCACTGTTTGTGGAACATACTGGGACAGATTTTCTCTCCTGGAGGGCATTGTACCTTCCCCTTGCACCGGCAATGCCACCTCCTTACCACTTTCAGCGACTCTCGTTGGTTCAACAATCTTGTCTCTTCCAGCGTTGCTGCCAGAACATGTTGCTTGAGGAGAAATAGGCGCGCTTGGCACCCCACCGCTACCCTTAGCAATCATGATTTTTGCTACCATCTTTTGTGCCTCTGCGGAGGGATCTTCCCCTGCCTCCTTGGCGCCCACCGAGGAAGGTAACATACCTCCAATCCCCAGCCATGGGAGTACTGCCACTATCTGTACTGCCAGCTCATGGGGTACCTGACCAACCCCAGGAGGTGGAATAACCGGGGTGAGGGATCCCATGTTGGGTTCCGGGGTAGGTGCCTGGTTCAACACTGGTACCATTGGAATTACCGCTGGGACCACCAAGGGCGCTATGGGTGGGGCTGGCGCTGGTGTGTCCGGAGCCGGTGTCACCTGTAAACTTGTCAGGGTTAGAGGAGTAAGTATGGGTGCCACTGGCGGTGTAAGCATTCCCTCAGGGGCCATCCCAGGTGACCCCCCTACTAGCTGTGGTTTGTGGACCCGACCACTACCCCTCTTTGCCCTAACCCGCTTGGGCAAAGTTTCCAATTCCCCCCTGGGTTGTGGGGACACTATTACTCGCTTGGGTCTCCCAGATGGCCCCACCTGCTCATCAAACCTCTGTCTGAGCTCTGCCACATTCTTACCCAACTGGTCCACTTTCCCCATTCTTCTGTCCATAGCCGTCATCTTGCGCATCATGCCCTGCAGCATAAGCTCAATGCGGAAACGCTTAGCGCCACGCCCACTAGACATTCCCCCTTTTACCTGCAACAGATAAACAACCTACACTTATGCCACTCTTGTGAGCACAATGTGCTCTTGTACCTGTATCAACGTTGGAGGCACACAGGTTGGCCATAAGCACCACGCAACTGTGACCACGACACACCAGCGAGCCTGGGTGTTGGACGAGCGCACTCTAGCCCGGCGGCTCTCCAGAAGCAGTGAAATGCAGGCCTGCCTGTGTCCTCTGTCCTCTTTTGTCCACCGGTTCACTGCCAGTCACCCCTGCACATAAAGGCCCTCCTCACGGTGTTTCTGTGAAAAGAAAAGGTATTAGCGAGTACTCCCAGCAACCGAATGCAGGTTCAATGACAATTGGAGGGCATCAGCATAAAATTCCCCAGCACCGGAGTGCAAACTTATTTAAAAATTAGGGTTGTCATAGCGCCCTTAAAATCAGCCCGTGGGGGCAGAACAGACCTTTGGAGTATTGCTAGTAAAATATTTTAGTCCCCTGTGATCAAAATACCAGACCAGCATTAACTAAGGGGTAGCCCAATAGTGTTTTCCACAATGTTCCATTGTTTGCCAGCACTTCCTTACCAAAATTGCCCACAGTCCATACAAATTGCCTTGCTGTGCGTAAAATTACTCAAAACTGTGGCTTCATAACGCTTTGTAAAGGGAAAACAAACGAGCGTTTAATTTTGCTCTCCCATCCAAGTACTAACCAGGGGCGACCCTGCTTCGCTTCTCTAAAAAACTCCTAACGGCAATCAATGCTGTGCTCGAGTGCCCCGCTCGCTTCCTTACCAAAATTGCCCACAGTCCCTACAAACTGCCTTGCTGCGCGTAACATTACTCAAAACAGTGACTTCATAACGCTTTGTAAAGGGAAAATAAACGAGCGTTTAATTTTGGTCTCCCATCCAAGTACTAACCAGGGCTGTGCTCGAGTGCCCCGCTCGGCCCTGTCCCTCCTCGCTGCCTTACCGCGATAGAACCAGCACCTCCCTATGCCCCGCGGCGGCAGCAGTACCGAGCCTGCGTGCCTGACCGAAAGCGTCCCTTCGCCTGCTTCCAGCGCTCCCGGGTTCGAAGAAGGGAGCTCCGCTCTGCCGACTTCTTCTTCGACTTGCAAACACCGACGCGCGTTTCCTGTAGAGGGAAAAAGAAACGAGAAAGATTATTTTGCCCTTTGGGGGCACAGTGCAGGCCTGGAGAGCACGGGGACAAGAGGGCGCCTCCCGCGCTCTCCCGGCCTTTTAACCTTAATGGGGGCGGACCAGATCCCACTGGTCCGCCCCCCCTAGCTCCTACCTCTTGACCCGGAAGCAATCCGATTGCTTCCGGGTCAATGCAGGAGCCGGCACCAATCGGGGGTGGGGCGCGTCTGCCGCGTCATCAAGACGTGGCGAAGGGGTATGCCCTACCACCGAGGGCGCAGGGGGAAGGGGGGGGGGGGCGGTGCCCCGCCATATGTGTGGGGGGGGCAAGCGGCCCCCCTTTCCCTGAGCCACTAAGCATGTTAATGCTCGCTTATGGCATCAGCTGTAACCTAACGTCACATGTTTTCATGCGAGATTAAACAAACCTTCCGAGGTCAGTAAATTAAATAGCATTAAATTTGGTAATAATAACATGCATTATGTTCAGCACTTAGAAACATCCAAAGAATTAAGCAAATTTTTGAAAACCCATTTATTATTATAATACACCCTTTCTCTCTCTCTCTCTGCCATGCATTCTTTTCGCCTCTTTTAATTGTTAAACCGACAATTTCCTTGGATTTTTCTTGCATGGTGCCTCTTTTTCATTGCATTACACACCCGCGCTCCACCCCGGAGGTTGCTGTACCTTCTCCTTATGCCTTTCCCTGAGAGTAATGGTTGAAGTGCACCAGAAGAAAAACACATTCACTCTGTCCCTCACCACCCCTTGTTGTAAATAATTTTGTCCACCCTAAGCGTGGAAGGGTATACTCAGACATGAGTCCCTTGCTCATTGAACCATCAGGATTCAAGCAAGCCGGGCCGAAGACGGCTGTAATGCCAGAAACCGGTCCCCGGAAGCTTGTTTCCTTCCCAGTGTAAGAATTGGCTTTTGTAGTTTGGTTTGCCCTGTTCCCATCATGCACTGGGACAGGAACAGACTAATTTGCATACAGCCAGGTTCTGAAACTGGGATGGTGCAATGAGCTAAAAAACGGTGTTGGATCTAGCCCTGATCTCTTGACTGGGGAGAGTATTCTGCTTAATTCAGAGACTCTGTCCCTCACCACCCCTTGTTGTAAATAATTTTGTCCCCCTTTCCCTGAGCCACTAAGCATGTTAATGCTCGCTTATGGCATCAGCTGTAACCTAACGTCACATGTTTTCATGCGAGATTAAACAAACCTTCCGAGGTCAGTAAATTAAATAGCATTAAATTTGGTAATAATAACATGCATTATGTTCAGCACTTAGAAACATCCAAAGAATTAAGCAAATTTTTGAAAACCCATTTATTATTATAATACACCCTTTCTCTCTCTCTCTCTGCCATGCATTCTTTTCGCCTCTTTTAATTGTTAAACCGACAATTTCCTTGGATTTTTCTTGCATGGTGCCTCTTTTACATTGCATTACACACCCGCGCTCCACCCCGGAGGTTGCTGTACCTTCTCCTTATGCCTTTCCCTGAGAGTAATGGTTGAAGTGCACCAGAAGAAAAACACATTCACCAGCAAGACACCTACTGTTGGAGAGATGACGTCACTTCATGCTGAACTCTGACTGAAAGAAATGAAAACAGTAAATGTAGTAGAACAGTAACTTGCCGTCACTGACAGAATAGTAAAACCAAAATATTGTGTGAACAAAATATTGTTTCAAAAATATGAAGGATCAAAATATCAAGCAGGTAAGTGCAAATAGGTAAGTTTAGATTTACCTTAAAGATATATACATCGCCAATGTGTGGAGTTATCTATATTAAATCTTTGCTTACCTATAGAAATTTACCTTCACAATAGTTTTGTCCTCGATATTCTTGACACAATATTTTGTGCACACAATACTTTTTTTCTGAAATGTTGTCTAAACACCGTATTTTGTTGATAATGGAGCCCTGGACCACCACAGATATACACATTTGAAAGTGGAAAAAACAGCATGGCAAGAACGCTCTTGTTTCCACTTTCATACAAAGGTAACCTATATGCAACAGGGAATCCGGGTAATCATAAGTACAGAGAACAATAGTAAACCAAGAACTCATTTAGTAATGCTTCAGCAGTTCGAGTAGCAAATGGACCACGGCCAGCACTCAATGAAGTCAGAAGCGTTGACAAGCCTCTGTATGTGAAGGATACCATTTAATGTTGAATGCAATGAGAGGCACCCCCGCGCCTAGGGGAGGGGTGCCGTTAGTGGGAATTCCGGGCCTGAAGGAACAGTTTTGTTTCCTCACGATTAGTCATGGGGAGGGTCGCAAGGTAATGCGAGACGACAGAGAGGTGCGTCTGCGATCCCTCCCCGAAGGCAATAAAAAACGCGGGTCTCGAGGCAGTAGCCCTCTTTGTACTCTTGCCTCTGGGGGTTGCCGGAAAGGTGCAGCCGGAGCAGTTGCCCACCCACCCATCCCTAACTTTAATAGTAGAATTGGCGGGGTCCCGGAAAAGAGAAAAAGGCCGGGGACTCTTTTTTGGGCAGTAACTGGATGACCCTGTAGCAGGGAGGCAGTCATTGGAGCTCTGGGCTGGTGGGAGAGGGGGCCGACCTGCTGGTGGTCCTGGACTCTCTGGCCCTACCCTAGTAGCCAGTGCTTGGAGGCTCTGTTGGCCGCGTCTAATGGTTAGACGACATATTGTTACCTCAAATGGAAATAGTGGAAAAAGGGGTGTTGTTGTGTCCTGCTGGTACAACACGCCTCAAGAGATGCTGAATTGTAAATACATGGTAACCTGTGGCGCATATGTATGAAGCGCATCATTATGTGTAGGTTTAATAAATGGTCAATGTTGAAGGTTTTATGAACAAATAAAGATGGTATTTTGGACAAGTAATAAAAGCTACGCAGTGGACACCATTCACTTGTAAAGTGTCTTTGTGAGGAAGGGGTGATCAAAGTGTTGAAGATGAATGGCACGGGATAACCCCACTATGCACAATGACATTGTTAAGCAAAACAAAATCAACATGAAAAAATCAGGAGTGCTCATTGTCTCCAGCGATCACACACACACTCCATTTAAAATGTGAATACATTTGTGTATGAAGAGTGAGTTAACAAATGACCATCACCAATCCCTTCAATACCAATATCACCACCTCCAAAACCACTGCAACAATACAAGCACCACCACAATCAATGCTTGCAATATCTCAAACCCAAAAAAACGCAGGATAAATACCACAACAATGCCATTGATACCACCACCACCACCACCACCACCACCAGTACCATCAATACTACACCACCACCAATTCCACACCCCTACCAATATCACAGTCTCAACGACCTATACCACATCAACACCCATATCATTTCACCATCGAAGCCTACACCACATTATTCAGCACCCCTAGTGCCACAGCAACACCAATAACATTCCACCAGCAACGCCTCCAAAACTGCACCAGCATCAATACCACACAACCACTGATATCAGCAATACTGTTGCCAACAGCACCAATACCACTGTCACTAATACAATCAAAATCATTATAGCATCACCACCAATACTACAAAGGTCACCATTACTAATATTATCAGTACTACCACCGCCATCAATTCGACAAACACCAATTCACACAATTCAACAAAAATACTACCGCTACTGATATTGTCTCCACTGATACTCCACTGATACCACGGTATTACCACCACAATATCAATATCACATCACAAGTCCACATTTTCAATAGCACCATTAAAACTGTCATCACCACCAACAGCACAATTATCACTACCACCAACACTGCCAATCATTGGCCAGCGCCAGTAGCGTCTGGCAGAGAGCGAGAGTGGAGGGGGGAAATAGGGGAGGTGGGTGGTAATTTACAAAAAAAATTAAAAATACAAACATATCTCCTCCTTGCCGTTGTCATCTCTCTATCGCCACCAGAACCAGGAAGCACACAGGCTCCTTCCCCTAAGCCAATCACAATGCTGCAATGCAGCATTGCGATTGCTCTGGGCACCAAGGCTCAGTTCTCAGATGGGGAATGGGAGGCTGGGCACGTTCCCCACCAGGCTGTGTAATGCAGCCAGGTGGGGAACATGGAGAGTGCGCAGGACTGTTTGCGGCCAAGCAGTCATGTCCACTTTGGAGTGCAGCAACCACTCCTCCTACCGGACGTCATGGGAGCCCAGCACCGTCCCGCCCCGCCCTGTCCAACCTGACTAATACTGAAAATAAAATGATAGTAACAGAAATAACTTCTGTTATCATTTTATTTTTGCTTTTACTTCTCCACGAGTAGTAGGGCAACCCTCCTCAGCCTTAGCGGAAGAGCCACCACTGGCCAAGGCAATAGATCAGAAATATTTTCTGCCACAAATTTTGCATTCTGAATATTGTTTACAAAAATATTGCCCCCTTGGGTGTACATTGTCTTTTATTTCACCCAGTAGGATGATATTTTTTAAAACAATATTTAGGTCACAATATTTTTGTCAGACAATATTTTGACAACAATATTCTGGTACCAAACCCATGCATTATCAGCCAATCCTATTGGCTCTTCAATGCATTCATTACATTTGGGTTTCTTTGCCGATTCTTGGTATTCATTTAACTCTGAACACAATGAACAGGAACAATGTGCCCAGTTGCAGGTAGTGCATGAAGTGTGACAAGCACGGTGCCAGCACGGCTGAACACTATGGCATCTGCACAATGCTGCTCACAGTCGAAGAAGCTCATCCACAACATACAGACTCCTTACCACAGGCAGAAACCTCATCTTCCGAACTCCAGTAACTCACGCAGGATCTCATTAAAACACGCTTGCGCCGGGGCCATGCAACAGAAGTACTGAAAGAAGGCACACCAGTCCCTGCAGGAAAAATAGGGGAGCCCAGCCGACTCTTCAAGCTCATGCAAAGCAGAGAGGAGCGACACGTAACTCCGGTGAGTCAAACATGGCTGCCGGGTTTTCTATATTCGTAAGTGGTCCATTTCCCTGTTGCAGCGCTCCTAAGAGAGGCTCTTTAATGCAGGCGGGAAAGTACAGAGATGTTAAAACTCACCAGTACTGTGTTTGGTTGCATTCAGGGTCAGGTTTTGTGTTTGTAATGAAAACATGAAGGGGACAAGTGCCACAATACAATGGAAAACAAATATTGGTAATGCTAAAAGGTCTGGCTCATAGCTGAACGTGTCTCTTCAGTCCCTGCTGATGTTAGACACTCATTAATTTATGGTCACTCATCCACACATTCTTGCATCTGATCATGTACCCACTGACTCATTCTAACATTCATCCTGCCACCCACAAAAAAAATACACAAACTCACCATGCAGAAATAAGCTAGATATATTAAGGGAATAAAAGTTAAAAAAAGAAAACTGTATGGTGGGGATGCGCCGGCAACTAAACAGAGGTAATTAAGTAAACATAGCAGCGCTGACCCATCTTGGAATCATTTTGTGGCTAGTGATTAACTTCTGTATCAAGTCAAATTCACTGACGTGACTTCTAAATGTGGCGTTCATCTTGAAATGGTGAAACAACGACATTTATAAACTATGGACAATACCCGTCAAGATGGTCATCGCTCTAGAACTAGTGTCTGCACGGGTTGTGACGCAATACAGATTAAATGAGTGGAAGTCAATGGCCTCGTAGCACTCTCTAATGAGCTGTTGGAGACTCGTGAAAAACTAACAAAATTAAAATACCAGAAGTAAAGAAAAAGGTAGCCTATAAAAAGAGAATATGGAAAGCGGAAGTTACTTGTGCACAAACCCTGGCACAGAAGCACACTCATAATTCAGACGCACGGATCCATGTGACAAAGACAAATGGCTGTCACTGAGAGGGCAATAGAGCCAATGGCTAAAATGGGCTGATCCACTGCCCCATGCTAAACGCTGTCTTTGGTGGAACAGAAATTGAATGACATTCAAATACATTAATTGTTGAAGAGGGCCGACCCAAAGCCCTTCCAAGAATGTAGGTGTATGCATGTTATTTTTTAATGAATGTTTATGATTGCAAAAGTCTGGCAGACAGCTGACGTTGTTAGGACAGAACAAAATATGGAACACAAATATAGCTAAATAATATTCATACAATTACAAATATGTACAAAATTACAGGTTCCAAAACTATATAGAACCCTCCTTACTAGAGCCTAGTGCAGATTATCCCAGGATTGTCAGAGGGGTTAAGCCTAATGAAAGCCCTTGCTACTAAAGTAATCTACCAGTTCCATTGTAACAAATTCACTGTCTACACATTTTAACACAGTGTAATAGCAATCAACACTTATTGCCTTTAACATATATTTTCACTATAAAAAAGTTAATCGCACTGCCTATGTTATAATGTTTCATAATAAACGGATTAGACCTTGACATCTGCCAAAATGTTTACCAGGTAACCAATCAAACTAAAAAACTTTATCATTGTCACGATAACCAATTCAGGCCTACTGTATTGAGTATAACCTGTTTCACAAGGAAGCCGTCAGCAAATAGTTATAAAATTACAAACATGGTCCTTCTTAGTGAGATTTTCCAAATTTTTATTGTTGCTTTTTATCCTCCTGGATTTTGCCAACTCTTGTTTCATGACCTTAGAACTCTGGGCACATACCCACTGTACTGTAGCGGGAAAGTGCGTGTGCTCTTCCTACACATGCCAGGATAGGGACGAAACCCCATGTGGGTTTTCCCTACCCATGATACACCTCCTGGGAGTGGCTGATTCTCTTGTGGCCTTAGGGCCTGGGGCATTTCCCACAGTAAATGCAGTGTGAACGTTTGTGTGTCCTTCCTACACATGTTTGGAAGGGGTCAACACCTGAGCTTTCTAAACATAGGTCAGGTCTGCCATTGCAACCCAGTGTGCACACTTGCTCCTTTGATGTTTTAAAACCTGTGTCCAACCTGCCATTGCAGGCTGGTGGGTGCACTTGTTAACAGAAGCAACAGGACAACACGACCAAGGTTCAGCACGACCAAAACACTAGTCTAGATAGGAATACGGATGGTGCAGCACACTTCCCGTGCCCGTTGTCCCTAGGCACAAGCAACAAAGAGATATGGAAACGGAATGGAAGGCGCACTCAAAGGAATTACGCAGCTACTTGTAGTTAAAAGTTTTCTTTTCTTTATTCGGGTAATTATGCCCAGAGAAACATACACAGCCAACGCATTTCGTTACGTGTTGTAACTTCGTCAGGGCTGAAAACAAAACATGACATAATAACAGTTACTTACATTTGTTATAAATAACACATACTATACAAAATTTACAAAATCATTTTTACATCCTAACGTTAAAATACCAGGTTCTAGATGGAAGACAAAACACAAACTGTGTGTTGTGGATGGAAATTAACATTGATGAACATCATATGACCAGATCTCATCAGATCTTCTGGTGGACCTTTACACCAATACATGACATATATCAATTCATATGTAATTATAGAACCTTCATTGTAGTTCACTTGGTGACTTGATTAAAAACAATAGATCCTTTATACAGTAACATTTAAGAACTCCAAAACATACCGGGAGACTGCCCCAGTGGGCTTACGAATAAGGCAGGGGAGAAGAGAAAAAAGAAAAAAAGAGAAAAAAGAGCAATAGGCAGGAAGAACAGGTGTGAAAAAAGATATTTTAACCTGTGTCGTAATGGTTATCATCTTGATATTTTAGAAAAACGGGCAGAGACCATATACGTCTATTTAGCTTGTTAAGAGGGTGGCATCCTGGTATGCATACCCATAGCGAAATAATTATTTATACCCCTACAAGGACAAAATGTCCATAATCAACTCTCAGTCCACCAAACGCTCACCTAGATCTATGTTGTTGATATAGACAGCATGGGGGACCGGTATGGTATCAAGAGTAGGCGTAGTTGAAACCGGCACAATAGCAGGGGACAGGAAAAAACCTATGGGCCGACAGAAACACAAAACAACGTGGAACGACCATGTTAATACCCAAATACAGATGAAAATATGTAGTTGAGAAAAAACATTTCATATAATGATGTGGTCTCCAAAAAATGCTACTATATGTAGAGACCCCGAACCTTAGTGGCAATAACCAATATGTAGCTAGACGGATTGCCTTCCCCTTCCTGAAAATCACAGTAGGTGGAACACCAAAACACCGGGTCTGCACCCATCTGTCTCTATCCATAGTGGAACATAGATGAACGACCTAACAAATAATGAGGGGATAGGTCAAACGTAGCTTACCCTATCTGTTATCTTTAGGTAAAATTAACTGCGGCCCAATCCCTGGATGACAAGCACTCAGACGTGCAAGGACGGGAAAACCAGGAAGTTCAGGGCCCTTAACTTGGACGGATATAATATGCACTGAAACATAAGTTGTAGTATATGATAAGTTTTTGATATAACTTCGCGATTTTATAGAGATATCAGCCTATAATGGTAATGCTATGTTTCAATGAACCAAACCCGAAAAAAGAGAGCACTTACCACGTAATATACTAGGTAAGGCTGCTCGGTGTGCCTGGTTCCCAAAGTAAGGTGAATCGTGGCCTGCCGACTTGCTTAGTGCCGTTAAGTACCGAAGTCTAAAACCAAAATATACAGATTAAAACCAATTCTAACTTTATTTATTACAATTGCAACTGTAATTGCCATTTCCTAGCAGTCACCCATACGAGGATGCCACCCTCTTAACAAGCTAAATAGACGTATATGATCTCTGCCCGTTTTTCTAAAATATCAAGATGATAACCATTACGACACATCTTTTTTCACACCTGTTCTTCCTGCCTATTGCTCTTTTTTCTCTTTTTTTCTTTTTTCTCTTCTCCCCTGCCTTATTCGTAAGCCCACTGGGGCAGTCTCCCGGTATGTTTTGGAGTTCTTAAATGTTACTGTATAAAGGATCTATTGTTTTTAATCAAGTCACCAAGTGAACTACAATGAAGGTTCTATAATTACATATGAATTGATATATGTCCTGTATTGGTGTAAAGGTCCACCAGAAGATCTGTTGAGATCTGGTCATATGATGTGTATCAATGTTAATTTCCATCCACAACACACAGTTTGTGTTTTGTCTTCCATCTAGAACCTGGTATTTTAACGTTAGGATGTAAAAATGATTTTGTAAATTTTGTATAGTATGTGTTATTTATAACAAATGTAAGTAACTGTTATTATGTCATGTTTTGTTTTCAGCCCTGACGAAGTTACAACACGTAACGAAACGCGTTGGCTGTGTATGTTTCTCTGGGTATAATTACCCGAATAAAGAAAAGAAAACTTTTAACTATAAGTAGCTGCGTAATTCCTTTGGTGTGTGCACTTGCACCAATGGTGTCTCTAAATATGTGTCCAACCTGTCAGTGCAGGTCTGTGCAGGTGCAATTATGCGACCACTCAGGCTGGCCTGTTTAAATTACTAGCCATCCAGAGATTACCTTTCACGACCACCAGAGCACCCTTAGGGTATGTCTTAAGGGGTGAAGCGAGTGGTAGGTGAAAAGGAGGGCATGTACACAGGTGTGTACCCTGCCCAGGTAGTGAGGAGTACCCATGTGAGTTTCTGCTACCTATGAGGTTTGCTCTTCTTATAAACTAACATGGGGAATATTTGGAATTACTTCAGGCTGCAATAGCGGTTTGCAGTGGAGCAACTTCATGATGTTTCCTATCATTGGATTTGCAGTGACAACCCCTTTCCAGTGGTAAAGACGACTTTGTCATGATTTGTATTGAAATGCCACTACTAGAAAGTGATCACAAAGGAGGGACTAAGGGCTTTTTAGACAGGTCCAGCATACATGCCCTAACAATAATGAAGATACAAAAGGTATGCTGTTCCTAATTTTGAGACAAGAGGAAACTGGTTTTGTGTGGTCATGAAGTGTAGGAGGATGAGTATTCCTCCTCTTGGAATATAGGGCCCTCACACGGCCGGCAAGGTGTCATGCTTCATCATATGGGCTGCTTCTTGTCAGGTCGGCGATTAAATACCTGACAGGCTCCCTATGAGGGGCTCTTTGGCGGAGATCTTTTATTCCAAATGCGGTTTGGTGCCGTGGGGGTGAGGGGCCTAATCAGTGTAGATGAAAATGTGAAGGTGTATAACCTGTAAAAAAGTATGAAAACAGGTCAGGGAGTACCAAAGAAAATTATTTTAATCAATGGTTCTCCCACCCTTTTAAACCAACCTAATGGCATTGTCATTCCGCCATACGGGATCTAGCAGCTTGCAAAGCCCTTTCACACTAATGTGTGCAGGCCCGTGTGCCATGGTAACCACAGGGAGGATATATGCATACAGTAGCATCCATCCCTGCTATCCGGATTTGTCCGTCTAACACCATCTTCATCCAAATAAGCTGTGCTCTCCTGCCATATTGCTAACTCCTCAATTGTTGCCTCACATTGTTGCTTAACATTCTCCAAGGTATCCTCAAACATCCCATTTTCAGGCACCCATCTAGCTGGACCTGCCACAAACATCCTTTTCATTTTAGTCCATGCCGTCTCCTTCGCTATCTGGTCTGCAAATGCGTTCTCCCTCCCAACTTCATCAGTTATTGCCTTGTGAGCACTGCACTTCACTATTGCTAATTTATTAGGGAGTGCCAGGGCTGACAAAGTCTGTGTATTAGTGGACACAAAGAAGGGCCACTAACTCTGCAGCTTGCGTTGATTGATAGTGACCTCGTGATGTCTCAACTACAGTGCATAAATTGGTGATAGCATAGGCTGCTGTTGTTGTGCCATCTGGTAATTCAAAACAAGAGTCATCAACATATAGCTCCCCTTGGTGTACAGATAGGGTAACATCAGTCAGGTCTGCCCATCCCTTCATCTCTTCCTCTGTACGGAAGATGCAATCATGCACGTCAATCTCCTCACTCTCATAAGGGAGGGGTAATAACGTGGCTGGGTTCAGGGTGGCACAGCTTTAAATGGTGACATGTGGTATAAACAGGGTCATCTCATAGCCAGTCAGACGTGAACTGGTAAGGTGCTGCGTCTTCCTTCTGTTCAAAAGTGTGTCCATGGCATGCAGGACCATGACTCTGAGATCAGTATCAAGGACGAGCCCTGCCGATTGTCATATAGAAATGCCCACTGCCGCAACCGCTCTCAGACAGCTCGGGAGGGCTCTGGTGACGTAGTCAAGCAGAGCAGAGAAGTAGGCATACAGCCTTTGCTTACATCCAAAGGCCTGTGTTAAGACAGAGAGCTCGCAGCCAGCCGTTTCATGAACATACAACACCAACGGCTTCTGATAGTCTGGAGGGCCAAGCACAGCTGCAGAGCAGAGCGCTATTTTTAGTTGCTCAAAATCAAGCTGACAATCATGCGTCCAAGGCAGGGGTTCATGCACATCTTCAGTGGTTAGGCGTAGTAAGGGCTTCGTTAGTAAAGCAAAGTTAGGGCTCCAGTAGCGGCAATACGAAGTAATACTGATAAAGGCTCGCACATCCTGTTGCATCTTAGAGATGGGCATCTCAGTTATAGCAGCAATGTGCTCAGGTGTAAGTCTCCTTCCCTCCTTCGACAGTAGGTGACCTTAGTAGGTGACCTCCTGTTAACAATATTTGAAATTTAGAAAAGGATACTTTATGTCTATGATGGGCCAAATGTAACAATAATTTAACCGTTGCATCCTTGCAACCTTTTTCAGTATCTGAAGCTATCAAAAGGTCGTCCACGTACAGCAATAGGACATTATCTGAGGGAAGGATGAGGGAGTCCAATTGACCCTTTAAAGCTTGGCTATAGATACTGGGGCTTTCAGTATAGCCCTGAGGAGCCCGACAGAATCTAAAACTTCTGACGGCCAAGGAGAATCCAAACAGATACCTGCTACCTAGGTGTATGGGGATGCTAAAGAACTCATTCTTCAAATCAATGACTAAAAAGTATGTGGCAGAGGGAGGAATCATGGTCAGGAGAGCAGTGATGTCGGAAACAACAGGAAACTGAGGGACCACAAGCTTATTCACATCATGCAGATCAATCAAAAAGCAGTAGACATCGGGATAATCATCTGGGGAACCCGATGGTGCCCTTTTTAAAATGGAAAGAAAAGGGGTATTGCTCACATAAGCATTTGTCTCCTCAACAACCCCAGATACACTCAAATCCTGTGTAATCTGCAATAGTGCCAGTTCTCCTGCCTTTGGTATCTTGTACTGCCTCAGGGACCAGTGAATGAGAAACAGAGCTATTCATTGTGCCTGTGTCCACCAAGAATTTCTTCGCTGAGCCCTGCAGATCAGCATTAACATAGGGTCCCCGCTGATCCACAGGGATTTGAACTTACCCTTCCCATGGCTGCCCTAGCCGTGGGTAAGTCCTGTCACTTTGCCCAAATCATAATCATCATACTAATACTGTCGGTCCCTCGGATCATCAAAATAGTTCTGTTCAGACCGACCTGGCTGTTCCTCACCTCCCCGGCCCTGCCATAGCCACCTGCACCCCGTCCTTGGGATCCCCGTCCGCTTGGAGCCTCAACCCTTTGCAACAGCGTAGGACACTCACTACACCAATGCCCCTCCTCACAATACGCACACTGGTTCGGCCCCACAGGCGTAATATTCCTGCTAGTGCAGGGCAGCTGCCGGGCTGGACCAATGCCAGTCCTCTACCGTTGCCCCGGGACACCAGCTGCATCAACAACTTCGTCTTCAACCCCTTTTTTTTCTTCTCTACCGTCTCCTTCTCTTCGTTCTCTCTGTGTTCGTAATACTGCGCCATACTTAATATTACTGGTGGGGAGGAGGTAGTCCAAGTGCTCTCCAAAGCCTGCAACCGAGTCGTGATCTCAAGAAGCAGGTCTGTAACAAATCTGTTAACAAACAGCTGGACTCCTCCCTCCATCGACAAATCCTGTCCACTAAAATCCCAAAACACCCCTTCAAACCTAGTGAAGAAGTTGGATAAACTTTCATCTTTCTTCTGATAACATGCTGTTAACTTATCCCAATCTACTCTTCTAGGTGGGATCAAGGAGTGCATATACATGATAATTCGACCCTGCAAAGCTAGTACCTTAGCTTTAGGCTTCTCGCCAGGCTTCCTCTCTTTATCCTATGCCCTAATCTCATCCCAAGTGCCACCCAACTGCACTACCTGGTCCTGAGTGTGCATCTGTCGCCAAATATCAACCGGCACCAGCAAACCGAAAAACATCTCAATGTCGGCCAGCATCATCACCGTCGAAGACGCAGCCTTTGTAAACTCTTTGTAATAAGCAATCGGATTTTTCCTAGGGTCGGGCATTTCAAAACTCTGGTATTTTGGGGTGGTAGATGGGATGTACTTCCCTCATTGAGAACTGAGACACTGCAATCTGGCTCTTTTGGATCAACCTGCCTCGGTATCCAATCAACGTGGTAACATTACTAAAAACTTCATTAGGAGCCATGCCAACCGCATATACACTGTCCCGAATATCATAAATAATTTGGGAGGCAGCACCATTAAAGCACTGCTCCCATAGCCCAAACAGAGTAGCCGACATATGCTTGAGGGCTTGCTGTAGCATAAACGGCTTGTAATCTTTCAGTACACTCCACACATCGTCCACACTGTAAATAGGATTCGAGGTCCACTGAGAGGCCTGGTCAGCCACCATCTTCTTCTCTACATCACCCACATCAGACCGAATCAACACTTGCCCCATTCTCTCCTTAGCAGCCTCCCGATCCCCGTCATCCCTTCCCCGCACCGGTGTGCCAGCATACAACAAGGGCAAGGAAAAAGAGTGAGGGGAGGACACACTCGTAGAAGTTACGGGATCTGGGTACACTAATGTCTCTGTGGTGGGTGTAAGCGAGCGAGGTAGGGAAGGGCCAGGGGCAACGGGCACAGCAGATCTGCCTATAATTGCTGCAGTCTCCGCTGATGGAGCCGAAGAGGAGATGAGGGGTGCTCCATCCACCAAGGTCGAGTCAGGGGAAAGGGAACCAGAGGCGGCAGCTTGGGGGTAAGTGGGGCTGCTGTATATACCCTTTGCGGGGCATAAGGAAGGTGGTGGGCGCACATCTAACAGATCCTCCCCAAAAAGATTGCCTTCTTCGCGTATCACATAAGACATATCACATAGCAATCTAAACTTCCGGTCAGCATACTCTATACCATTCTCTATCTTCTCCATCTTGCACGCTATAGCCTTTTGCGTTACTGTCTGCGTCTTCCCTCTCCGGGCCTCATTCCCCGCTCTTATCCATCTTTGCTTAGCTTCCTTTTGCCATACCTGAAGATTGTGATCAGCAGAAAAAAACGGGGGTCTAAAGGCCAATACTATGATCACAATGATACGTTGATGGCAATCCAGTCATACAGGCTTGAATCTTACCACTTATCACTTTTTCGTTCTCTTCCTTGCGTGAATTCTGTTTCTTGGGCTTTTCTGTGACCTGGGTACCAACTTACTTATGAGGAGTTAAGGTTAGCCCGCCATAGTATTGGCCTTTAGGCCCCCGTTGTTTTCTGTTGATCATATTATAGTATTTGGGGATGTGAACCTGGGCAGGTCTTTAAAATTTCCCTATGACCCTTTCTCTCTCAGTATTGTTATACCTGAAGATTGTCAAACATGGACTGCCTGCTTCTTTTTGCAAACAATTTATCCTGCAGGAAGTTAAATTTCTGTTCATCAAAAATACCTGTTAAAAGCAACTGTAATTCGGTGTTGTCCCTCGTATATATGTGCCATAATGTATTAAACAGAACAGGGCCAAGGCCATGCTTCACATATATGTCGAAGTTTGGGGTGCCTTCTGGAGGGGCAGGCTGCCTCTCTCCCAATCGAGCATCAGCAGAACAAGAAAGGCACCCCAAACAGCAAAACTTGCTAAAACAAGGCATCTTCAGGAATGTAGAGAGACAAATTTGCTACTTGTATCCGACAAGTGACTTACCAATTCCTCCCCACAGGTCCGTCCTCGGACCGTACTAAAAGCTCAAAAACCAAAAACCGGTCTGCAGACCACACCGATTCCTCAAATCAGACTCAGCATCATAAGTCTCAAACACTAGTCAAACCCCAGGAGTTTTCAAGAAAAAGCCAAATTACCAAGTCACCTGGCAGTGGGTCCACAGACACCGTGTGTCTCCAAAGCAGTCTGCAGACCTATTGAATTCACAAAAAACCAAAGAAATGGTCCCCAGACCAAATCCAAATTAGTCAAGACCGCACACAGGTCAAACAAAGTTATTCTCCACTGCCGACTCTTCGGACTAAACAACCAATTCCAAGGGTTTTGCCTTCCAGGACCCCAGCCATGATGACCACTAGACAAGGCGCCACCCGATCAGACAGGCGGGGCAGCTGCGAGAACTAAGCTTGGTCGTGTGGGGATCCCCAATCCGCCTGTCAGACCTGACGTGACCCCATCCTCCACACCCAATTGCGGGCGAGGATGGTACAACCGATGGAGGTCCTATTCGGGCGCCAAATAAAGGAAGTAACCTGATTAGAGTCACACGGGTCACTCACAACCACCACTCTGCCTTCCCAATAAATGAAGAGTCGAGAAGACAGTGGAGAATACAAACCAAGCAATTTAATTAAAAGTGTGCTCCAGCTGAGTCCGGTCTGACCAGCCTCATGGGATAGCTGCCGAGTGACTGACTCCTGTCCACATGGTAACACAAAATATGAATTTCCAACACCTCTAAAGTCCCACCCAAACTGGAATTTTCCAACTCAGGCCATGGTGAACAAATAAGGCAAACAAGGATAAGCAATGGCTCAGGGCTGGGTACATGCTTTCTCGACCCTAAGGTCGTTCGGCCGGTGCCTACCATTCTAAGATGAGGGAACGGGTCGATCTAACAACACAAGGATGCAACAATAGACAGTACATTAATTAGTGCAGTGAAGCTTCAACCTTGAGAAGTACAAGCAAGAGGCGCAGGGGCAGCCTGCTGAAGCAAGCATTAAGAGACAGAAGCTCAATCTCAGTTACAAAACAAGATGGCGCCAATAAAGATGGCGCCATGACTGCTAACTTAACACAGAATAGAGCTTGAACATAGCAAAGGGGACATTTCGATTCTGGGCATTACGGAAATAACATTTCAAATCTAACAGCACCGAGTATCTGTGCGGAGAGTGTGTGTGTGTGTGTGTGTGAGTGACAGTCAGTGAACCGCCTATGATTAACGACACTGTCCGGCGGTTTGCCTTATACATTGATTTCTTGCCAGAAGGGGTCTAATACTGCTAGAAATAATTCCAACTGTGATTTATGTCTAGAAGTACATGATGTTCATGTTGTGTGGGATATAAGCGTTATTTACATACAGCCCTTGTGAAGTCTCTTTTGTTACGTGCAAGGTATTTCTCTTGAATGAGTGCAGTGCCAATGCTTTACACATTACCTCTGTGGTAAGCCTGACTGCTCAGTGCCAAGCTACCCAAGAGTAATGAATGAATGAATGAAAGTGAGATTTATTGAGCGCGAGCTAAGCCCAAGGGCAGGTTCTACAGAGTCTTTATTCACCTGCCCCTGACAGAAGTTGTAGGGTCTGCTTGGCTGAGGTATTGCCTCAGCCAACCAGAAAGTGCACGTTCCACCATTACATTATTCAGAAACGTAAACAACCCCTCATAAGAGGGGGTAATAGAGAATATGACAGTGCAAATCGTCTACTCCCAAGGTTTGCAGAGAGATTAACCAACACCAAAACTAAAGCCTACTATGGTAATCAGTGAGGTTCCATGTAATGAAGTACTTGTCACCACAGACTCTCTTCTGTTAACACAGTGTAATAATATTCCACCCTTGAAGGCCACTTGGCTTTAACACATGCTTTTTTTCAAGCAGACTTCCTTTGTTGTAGGTTGTCAGAATAAACCGATCAGCTTTATGATGAAAGACTATTAAGGAGGTATTTAAATAGTGTTAATAGAAAGCAAAAAGTTGTGATATCTGTCCATCTGCTGTGTGTCCTAAACTGTAGAGGACTGAGCTGGAGATTAGACAATGATGGTGAGCTTCTGATGAAATGCCACCACATGGTCTGGTTTAACAAAGTCAACAGAAATCGAGGACTCTTTTTGGACCCTGGCAATACCGGCAGAATTACAGTGCATGTAGCTTTCACTCCTGTGACAATAACAAGTGATCTATAGGCTAGTTTAAATGTATAGCTTTCATGGAGTTCCTTGTATGAGTGCTTGATTTTTTTGGAGCCCAGCTAGCATCTTCTGCAACTTTGAGGGCGACACGTGTAGAGTCTTGCTGTTATGGGAAATGTTCTCTGGTTTGTTATCGGTACTATAAGTGTTAAAGACATAACTGTTCGTGAGACTCTGGCCCTCCAGGGAGCCATGGAATGCCAATAAGTATTTGGTATGAGGTCTTGCACTGGCGAACATTTTTCAGCAGGTTATTGAGGGCAGGCTATACCTTTTAATATGTATTTATCACGGATATGCTAGGTGTTAAAAAAGTCAAGGCTTGCTTAAAAGTCCTGTTTAATAGAGCTTCAACCAATGCATTCTAAGTGAAAGGTGGTCCATTATCCGAGTGAAATATGCACATTTTCTTTATCACTACAAAGGACAGCAAATCTTTTGCAACACTGGGAGCTATGGCACTGTTTTGCAGCCAGAGCCTGATAAATATAGAGTTAAAGACGTCTGCACCCAACTACATACTCACAATGGTTGACAGGAGGAAGTGGGCAATATGATTCAAGTGCCCAAGGAAAGGGCCCAAGATACCTGCAAAAGCTCTTTACCGTCCATCGCCCCATCCGGAACCTAAGATTGGCCGGAGCAATGCTGTTTAAACTCCCTCGCATTCGCAAGGCCAGGATGGGAGGCCGTTCCTTTGGGTTTTTGGCAAGTAAACACTGGAACGAACTGCCCATAGATCTTCGTATGGAGCCCTCAGAAACAAGATTCCGTTCAAAACTTAAAACCCATCTTTTCCCTGCCAATTACAATTATTGTTTCTAGCTTAATTTTCCCCCTCCCTCCGGTCTTCTGCCTTCTAGGGTCTTACAGCAATTTACAGCGCGGGGACACACTGTTTTAGTGTAACCAGGCGCTCTATAAATGGCAATATTATTATTATTATTTGTATCACCTCAAAGGACAAGGAAACCTTATAGATGGGGGTCTTTTTATGTCGTATAATAGTAGACGTTTTAATTATTTGTCAAACTTTGCATTGCACAACAGATTTTGGAGAACTCTTCTGCTTGAAATGTCCCCAGTACTTTTGAAGTAGTAATAAGGTTGCAAATGTGCCACCATCAGCTGAGGTCAGTGACTCACGCACTCTCTGCATTTTTCAATTAGAAGGTATTGTTCCTCAACTCAAGAGAGAGATAAAGTTGATTTGAACTGAGGTTCTGTGCTTTTAAGGGTGCCTGTGTTGCTAAGCTAATGTTTGAGTAATTTCTATTTGCAAACATAATTGCAGCTGCACATCTTCATAATAACACTATTGATTATACAGTCATATCAACCAGTGTATTAACATCCGTGTGTATGTGTTCACTTTGATGTTTCATGTAAGCATATGCCTTAGAAGCAGACTATTCTGTAGCAGAGCTTCTTTTTCACAAATATTGTTGGCTGCAATTGTCGTACAACTGCAGTCATTGTTCTGCCAGTGATTTAAGCTAATATTAAATTCTTGAACACAAAAAGCTGAATCTGAAACAACGAGTGGGAACTTCCAGACCTGCTTTCTGTTGGATCAATAGTAATGGCTGTTTCTCTGCTATTTGGGTGATTGTGTCACCTATTATTTTACTAGATTTGTATAAAGGTTTAAATTCAGAGTCTGAAATTCTCCTCTTAACTCTTTCTCAAGCAGCAGAGTATTAATGTTTTGTGCCTGTTGTGGGCTGCACCAACCAGTCAATGTAAAACACCGGTTGGTATGATTTTAAGGACAGAATGTTCAGAGTGTTTGGAACTGGGAAAACTCCTGAATCCTGAGCGTGGTATTATATTAAAACTATGGGCCACATGTAGGTGGCCATTTACCGGCCGGTAACGGCCGATTTCGGCCGTTACCGACCGGTAAATGGTTTATTGGGATGTAGGGGGCCAATTTTACCGAATCGGTAAATTTACCGAATCAATAAATTTACCGATACCGAATCAGTATTTTACCGATTCGGTAACTTCTAGATGTAGGTGGGACTCTTCTGAGATTCGGTATTTTACCACCCAATCCAATTGGGTGGTAAAATACCGAATCCAGGTGTGCATGCACATGTGTGCATGCACACCTATGCCATGTGACAGACAGACATACCCTTAGGGCATGTCTGTGTGCCACATGGCACACATGCCTGTATTTGTGGTGCTAGAGGGTGTCAAAGTGACACCCCCTGCACCCTTGCTGGAATCGGTATTTACCGAATCGGTAAATACCGATTCGGTAAAGCCCATTGATTCCTATGGGCTTCAATGCCCATAGGAATCAATGGGCATTACCGATTTGGAATTTACAGAATCGGTAAATACCGAATCTTAACGATTCGGTATTTACCGATTCTGTAATACCTTAAATGCCCCCCCCTCTATTTTACCACTTCTTAAATACTGAATCGGTAAAATTCGGTATTTAAGAAGTGGTAAGAGAGAGAGCAGGAGGCAGCACAGAGCCTATGGGCCCGATGTAGGTAATCCCAGATTACCGATTCTTAAATACCGAATCATACCGATTCAGTATTTAAGAACTGGCAAACGGGATTTAGGTAATTTTACCGATTTCATTACAGAATCGGTAAAATTCGGTAATTACCGAATCAGTATTTACCGATTCGGTAATTGCCATTCAGACCATAGGAATGAATGGGAATTACCGAATCGGTAAATACTGATTCGGTAAAAGGGGGAAACATTGAAGGGTGGCAGGGTGTCACTTTGACACCCTGTTGCACCCCTCAATTGTGCATGGGTGCACATGTTGCAGACATACATGCCCTTAGAGCATGTATGTCTGCAACATGGCACTGTTTAATAAGCAAAAAAATGCTTTTTAAAGGGGTTTCATTATTTACCACCAACTTCTAGTTGGTGGTAAATAACGAATTCTGAAACCCTTGTAGCACTGAAAACAGTGCTACCTACATCTGAAATTACAGAATCGGTAATTTTACAAATTCGGCATTTTTCCGAATCGGTAAAATTACAGATTCGGTAAAATTACCGATTCTGTAATTTTACATGCCCCTACATCTCAATGTCCACATACTGGACGGAAACGGCAGAAAATCGGTATTTTCGGCCGTTTCCGACCGGTATTTGCCTACCTACATCGGGCCCTATATGTCTAATGCAGATTGCATGGACACCCACTACACCTCACACACATATAATACTTTAGAATTAGGAATGCTAGTCTTTGTGGCAGCTCTTAAAGAAGGCATTGGTGACACAGTGATAATAGTTTTCTCTTGATCTGTGGGTCTTTAATTGTGAGAGCTGTTGGTTCTGCCGTCAGTATTTTTTATACAGGTGCAAGCATTTTGTTTCGAGCTGAGTGGAGATGTGTTTTACATGCAATTGTTGTTGTCTGCCCTTCATTGGAAAGAACATATATCTACCCTGATGTAGTGGGAACCACTCTCCCCATGAAAATCACATTATATTATTCCTAGTTTGCCTGCAGCTCTTTTAAACGTTGAGTGTGTGGTTATGGCTAGTCTTCTTCTAGAAAGGTTAGATAAATTAGCTGATATAGGGGTTCCATCCTTGGTTCAAATCAGAACAGTCAAAAATCAAGCATCTCCTCAGGGCTCAAAGTTTGAAAAGTGTGCTAAAGATGCTGTAGTATCGTACATTGTTCCAGGAAACTAGAAGCAAGCCTTTTCTCTCACCGAAAAGTTCATATCTCCATAAGATAATATTGGGAAATGTGAGGTTAGCATTTTTTTACCAGAATTTAGTTTTGCCCTGTTTAGGTCTCGCCTACACAGTGCGCATGCAGTGCACTGCATAGGAAAAGACCTTTAGCAATCGATTCCGTTTTGCAGCCCAAAACGTGCACGCGTTGCATTGCTTTGACTGGCAACGCGTGCATGTTTGGCGATTCCCTTTGCGGCAGCGAGCTTTGAAAGCATCTGTTTGTGATTAACAGATGGTTCCTGCTCACTCCCGCAAGGGAAACAGGCGCACGCCCCCTCCTCTCCCCCCTCCCCCTGCTGCCTCCTCCTCAAACTTGTTTTCTTTTCCTTTCAGCGCGAGGCGCCCACGCTTGTTCTTTATTTTTGGCGTTTTGTGCCAACATAGCCTCACACTTACACTGCACTTCATCTTTAACAAAGTGTGGAGTGTGTGTGAGGCTGTCTCGGTCACGTACAGCGGCTGTGCGAAAGGAAAACATTAAAAATAATTAACATAAAGCGCAACAGCTGTCCCTGAAGCCGGCACAGTGTAACAAAGGAAAGTTTGTTTACACAGGCTATTGGTTGGAAAATGCAGCTTCACTGACAGATGCCGAGCTTCATGTTAATTTTTTTATGATTTACTTTCACACAGCGGCTGTACGGGGCCGAGACAGCCTCACACATATGCCAAACTTAGGGCCCCATTAGGATGTCAGGCGGATCGCCACCGCCATGTGGGCAGTGGTGATCCGCACAACATCCTTCCCCACCCGCCACCCATTTCCCCCCTGCCACATTACTATGGCGGACGGGGATCGCGGCGGACGGAAAGACCGTCCACCGCTTTTCCGCCCGGTAAACGAGTTGACCGGGTGGAAAAGGGTTTCATATGGTGGCGGTTAGACACCGCCATCCATATTAGGGTGTGTGTGGGGACATGCTTTTCCGTGGCGCCACGGAAAGGCATGCAGGAATGTCTTGTGGGGGCCCGTTGCGGGCCCCCAGGGACTCCGGTGGGGGGGTGGGGGTTGCACGGGTGCCTGTCACGTTGTGCATTGAAGTGCACAATGTGCATTTTTAGCATTGTCAGCACCGCCCGCCGCAATGTTAAAAATGCGGGCTGCGCTCGCCAGTGTGGCAGGCACATCCTAATGGCCCCCACGGGACTGCCGCCCTTATGGCAACAAAGTCCGCCCGCCATCCTAATGGGCCCCTTAATCTTTAACAATGCTTGTTTCATTTTAATTTGGCGTTTGCAGTCTGCATTTGCTCCTCTGTTGCATCCTGCTCCCATCCCCGTTAATTGCCCATTTACCTTCTACCCATCCTCGTCGTTTGCACCCCATTCTCCCTCTTCCCCCGTTTACACATCACATCCTTTTTCCCTGGTACCCTGCGCTCTTGTTTTACTCTTTTACCCTCTCTCCTCCAAGCAGAAAAAAAACTCAGGATTTATCTATTACTTCCTTTTGGTCCGGAGTTACCAGCTGAGACTGGAAGAATTGTGCTACCTGCAAAGCTCGGCACTGTTGGTGTAGCACTGCAAAGTGTCTGTGGGGGGGGTGGACCAGTCAGCTGCCATTTACTTCCAGGCAGCTTCTCAGTCCAAAAAGCGATTTCCTGCCTTTGTTACTCCCCCCACGCCTCCCCCTGTTGCTTCATTCTCACCCTCCACTGTTTCCTGATACTTGCAGTCCTTTTAACTTTGCTATTGGTGTGATCCACATTGCAAAAAGCGCTTTTGCAACAATAACATTATTTCTTTTGTCTACCGTCTGCCACCTTTGATCAGTAAATGTAAAAAGAAAAGAAAATGGTGCCTCTGTCAGGTTTTAAGTGTTTGTATGCGTGGTGATGCATGTCCACGCATGCCACCAGCAGGGGTTGCGTCGTTGTGCCTTTTCTTTTCTCTGTAAATAGCATTGAGAAACCATTAGGTCAACAAGGCGAGACCAATTGGCTTTGCCAATGCTTTTTTTTAGATGTGTTTTTGAAAATGGTCATTTTTTCCTTAGGTTTTTCATCTACATGTGTATGTTACCATTTGAAGGCAGCACTTTTACTTATCACTTTCTTGTGTCTGTTGTATATGTCCCCCCACCCCCAAAAAGAAAGTCTCAAATGTTTGGCGCTATCCCAATGTGTTTCCCGGGCTCAGCACGGGGCTTGGATAAAGCCTGAGTGGACTTCCGAACTGCTGTAGCTCTGTAAGGTCTCTTTAGACCTCCCACCACAGCACTAGGCTTGCAGTCAGTGTGCAGCGGATTTGTAGCGCCGCGCTCCACTCTGTCGTATTCGTTTTGCGGAACTCTCACGCGCTTCTTGGCTAGCCATAAACGTTTAGTAATGGAGCCAAGGTGTCTGCCGAAAATCCTACCTTCCAGAGGCTCTCGGGATCGAAAAGGTGTATGTTTATGTTGTGAATTATTCTATAGTGCTAAATTGGGTTGGGGTGGGAACTATTGCTTGGCACTAAATCTCAGAACTGTCTAAGTAACACGTTCTTTTTTCCTGCTGTGTGCGTCCTGAATGCCAAGCCTGTATGGAGTTTGCCTGTAGTAGCGCTGCGCTACGTTAGCCTATTTGAAGCCATCATTGTCCCTACTTTCAATGTTAAACATTTGGACTGGTGAAAAAAGGCTTATGTTAAAAGCGCTTAGTTTATTTATGTGGGGACGGTGTGGGCGTGTTCTCTGTCAATCGTAAAGTCTAGATTCACCTTGTTTGACTTGGAAAACACAAGTAAGACAGACCTGTTTGTAAATATATGTGGCGACCTCCAGGGCAGGTTTAAACCGGAGACAGCAGCTCTGCCAGCCTCTGG
This sequence comes from Lissotriton helveticus, assembly GCF_964261635.1. Lineage (NCBI taxonomy): Eukaryota > Metazoa > Chordata > Amphibia > Caudata > Salamandridae > Lissotriton > Lissotriton helveticus. Next base: position 239,071,318 of record NC_136065.1, on the reverse strand, counting down.
TGATCTGACTCCATACATATTTTAAATCACCCCAGAATGCAAATGTGGTTATATACACAATATATATAAATATTATTTAGCGTTTCCGTCTGTTGAAGTGACTGCTAAGTACGTAAAAATCACTTTAATGCATCTAATAGTCCATCCACCTCCTATTCCACTTAACTGCACGACTGACTCGCAGTTCGTGACTAGTGCTATGTGCCATCTCATGATCAAATTGTCTTTACTAAATCAGAAGCGATCACCGCCCTAAACCAAGTGCAGAATGGTAAAGCCCCAGGTATGGACTGCATCCCTGCGGACCTTTTTAAGTATGATCAATTGCATTGGATCCCGTATATAACACTCTTGGCAAATGCAATAGCTAGAGGGACTGAGATTCCCATTTCATGGAAAGGGGCAGAGATTCTGCCCGTGTATAAAAAAGGGGACAGAACTGATGCAGGGAACTATAGACCCATCAGTCTTATTGATGCCCTTCAAAAGGTTGTAGCTCGAATGTTGTTAGGAAAAATTCACTCATGGATGTCCGAAGTTGACATTCTGTCTCCTATGCAGGCGGGTTTTAGGGAATATACTAGCACAGTTGACCAGATATTAAGATTTGTCATGATTTTCTGGAAAACTGTATTCCTGAGAGGTGGTACGATATATGCTGCATTTGTGGACCTCAAATCAGCATTTGATTTGGTCCCAAGGGCAAAGATGTGGTCAGCCCTGAGAAGGATGGGTGTGCCTGCCGCACTCCTTGATCTCACAATCAGGATGCATGAGGGAAATTTTGCCAGAGTTAGATGGGGGCGGCAGGGTCAGGTCACAGACACCTTCCCCGTGACACGTGGAGTGAGGCAGGGCTGTGTCCTGGCTCCTACCCTGTTTATACTCTTTATTAACCAGGTGGTGAAATTTCTCACAGACACTCCGACTGATGCCCCTTCATTGGGTGGGACTAAATTTCCTCTTTTAATATTTGCAGACGATACTCTTATACTGGCTAAAACACAGAAGGGTCTGCAAGTGGCTATAAATAAATTTGTGGACTTCTGTAATGAGAATGACCTGGAAATTAACATCAATAAAACTAAGTTCATGGTCTTGACAAAAAATAAACCGAAGAGGGGTTATGTTACCATGAATGGGTCTAGTTTGGAGCAGGTTGAAGCTATGACATACCTTGGAGTTTCAATAGACTATAGATTAAGATGGAAAGAACAAGTGGCTGTGCTCAGTTTGAAATTTGCTCGCTTGTCCGGTTGTTTAGTAAAGGAGCAGCGATGTTCTCTTACTAAAAGAGTTTTACCGGCTCTTAAAATCTATAGTGCCAAAATTAGTTCAGCTATTTTATATGGGGCCGATATTTGGGGCTGTGTGGATCTGTCTGTCTTAGATAGGATTCAGAGCAAATTCCTTCAAAACCTTGTCAGTCTGCCCCCTTCAACACCAGTCCTACCATTATTAATGGATATGGGCTTGCATTCTATCAAACATCAAGCCCTCTACAGGATGGTGGCACTGTGGAGGCGCATATGGTCTACTCCAGAACTTGCCATGTTTGCCCGAGAAATACAGGATGTGAGAATGCAGCAGGGGGCTAGTGACATACCGTGGTTTAAGCAAATTAAGATCGCTTTGATCAAAATGGGTCTTCCTTTGCTCTGGTCTGAGCCGGGTTCTAATACTTTCCCTACAAAAAAAGACTTCAAGCTACTTTTCTGGTCAACGGTAAAAGTAGAACATGTTGTTCTAACGGAGAAACAGAACTTGACAGGTCAGTTTCTGCTTCATAAAATAGTCCCTCACATAGAGATCTATTGGGATGTTATTCCTAAAACATTAGATAGAAAATTATACCATCAGTTTCGCGTAGGAACACTTCCACTGAGGGATTTTACTAATGGTTGGCAGAAGACCGAATCATCCCTTTGCCCCTGTTGTACTGTCTGCAGAGAAACATTAGGTCACTTTTTATTTGTATGTACTGCTTACAGTGAACCACGATGTAAATGGTTGAAACCAGTATGCTCCAGACTTAATACCCGAGTGAGTAGCGAAGCTTTGTACATCCTGAGAACAAATACTGCTGAATGGCTATCCATTGGAATGGCTAAATTTCTTGGATGGGCTTGGCTAATCAGGATCAAGTCAGTTCGAAACTTATCGTCTTGAATAATTTTGAATAGTATGCTTTTGCATTATACTATGGTCTGATCAGAATTGATGTCCAGTTTTCTTTCATATACAAATGTATATTTGTAAGTTTTTTTTTATATTTTTAGTAATTTTTCCTTCTTGACGTCTATAAATGTATGTTTAATTGGGAACTTTTATCTAGTTAATTATTGTTATTCTTTATTTGCTTGTTAGTATTGCTTTGATATTTTATGATTCTGTTAAATCAATTTGTACTGTTTGTTTTGTATGTGTGTCTTTTATGAATAACAATTCGCAATAAAGACGTTAAAAACTGAAAACTGACTAGTGCTATGTTTTTTTCTTCTTTTGCGCTACGTTTCCAAAAGCATGCTATTCAACAGGCCAAAAAGAATTGCCAAAGGCAGTGGGGCCCAAAAGCGAGACCTATTGGCTTTTCCAATGCTTGTGTTAATTGACATTGATCTAAGCCTCCCTTGAGCAGGAAATCGGTTTATGACACCACTTTTCTCATTGTGGCGAGAGGCCAGTCCGTGGTACCCCAGCCTGAAACTGTGAGGGGGTTCCGGGGCACACGGGTGGTCCTAGGCATCCAGGCTGCGCGCCCTAGTTGCAGGGACCAGCCATGTTCAGGTACAGGGGCGTAACAAACGCCCCCGCAGGCCCCGCGGTGCGGCACTCTCCTCAGTTAATGAAGGGGGCCTGACCCCCCCTCAGCTCTTCTGTGAGAGAGGCTTAAGCTGAAGCAAGCCTCTCTCCCTCTAAAGCAGGTGCAGGCTGTCTGCAGCCTGCTCTGAGCCCCTCGCCCCCTCCCTCTGACTGAAGAGAAACAAAGTATCAACATACATTGCTTCTCCTCAGTCAGAAGTGCCAGGCCCGGAAAGAGGACAGGGTGGGGGCCCCAGAGCAGAGAGCAGGAGGCAGCACAGAGCAGGGACCCTGACAAGGAGGGGGGGGGCTGGGGGCCCCAGAGAGCAGGAGGCAGCACAGAGCAGGGACCCTGACAAGGAGAGGAGGGGCTAGGGGCCCCATAGAGCAGGAGGCAGCACAGAGCAGGGACCCTGACAAGGAGAGGGGAGGGGGCTGGGGGACCCAGAGAGCAGGAGACAGCACAGAGCAGGGACCCTAACAAGGAGAGGGGGGGAGGGCTGGGGGCAAGGAGGGGGGGCAGAGAGAGAGCAGGAGGCAGCACAGAGCACTGCTCAGGACCCTGACAAGGACGGGGGCCCCAGAGAGAGAGGAGGCAGCACAGAGCACTGCTCGGGACCCTGACAAGGACGGGGGCTGGGGACCCCAGAGAGAGAGGAGGCAGCATAGAGCACTGCTCAGGACCCTGACAAGGACGGGGCCCCAGAGAGAGAGGAGGCAGTACAGAGCACTGCTCGAGACCCTGACAAGGACGGGGGTGAGGGCCCCAGAGAGAGAGGAGGCAGCACAGAGCACTACTCGAGACGCTGACAAGGACGGGGGTGGGGGCCCCAGAGAGAGAGGAGGCAGCATAGAGCACTGCTCAGGACCCTGACAAGGACGGGGGCCCTGGGGGCCTCAGAGAGAGAGGAGGCAGTACAGAGCACTGCTCGAGACCCTGACAAGGACGGGGGTGAGGGCCCCAGAGAGAGAGGAGGCAGCACAGAGCACTACTCGAGACGCTGACAAGGACGGGGGTGGGGGCCCCAGAGAGAGAGCAGGAGGCAGCACAGAGCACTGCTTGGGACGATGACAAGGGTGGGAGTGGGGGCCCCCAGAGAGAGCATTCTCCAGGGCAAAGCACATATGAGAAGGGATAAGGCAGCAAAATGGTGCCCTCAGGTAAGCACTCTTGTTAGAAGCACCATGTGGGCATCCGCAGGGGGGGCAAGAGGGGGCCAAGAAGGGTGCAAGGCAGAGGGGAGAAGGGTGCAAGGTAGAGAGGAGAAGGGTGCAAGGTAGAGAGGAGAAGGGTGCAAGGCAGAGAGGAGATGGGTGCAAGGCGGTGAGGAGATGGGTGCAAGGTAGAGAAGAGAAGGGTGCAAGGCAGAGAGGGAGAAGGGTGCAAGGCAGAGGGGAGAAGGGCGAAGGCAGAGGGGAGAAGGGTGCAAGGCAGAGGGTAGAAGGGTGCAAGACAGAGGGGAGAAGGGTGCAAGGCAGAGGGGAGAAGGGTGCAAGGTAGAAAAAGGTGCAAGGCGGAGGGGGAGAAGGGTGCAAGGGGGAGTGGGAGAAGGGTGCAAGGGAGAGGGCGAGAAGGGTGCAAGGCAGAGGGGGAGAAGGGTGCAAGGCAGAGGGGAGAAGGGTGAAGGCAGAGGGGAGAAGGGTGCAAGGCAGAGGGGAGAAGGGTGCAAGGCTGAGGGGAGAAGGGTGCAAGACAGAGGGGAGAAGGGTGCAAGGCAGAGGGGAGAAGGGTGCAAGGTAGAAAAGGGTGCAAGGCGGAGGGGGAGAAGGGTGCAAGGGGGAGTGGGAGAAGGGTACAAGGGAGAGGGCGAGAAGGGTGCAAGGCAGAGGGGAGAAGAGTGCAAGGGGGATGGTGATGAAGTAAAAAATGTGCCCCCCCCGGAAACATTTCTGCGGACGCCCATGGCAACGCACTCTACTTTGTGAGAGAGAGTGGAGAGAGAGTGGAGTGAGAGAGAGAGAGAGTGGAGTGAGAGAGGAGTCGAGTGAGAGAGAGAGTGGAGTGAGAGAGAGTGGAGTGAGAGAGAGTGGAGCAAGAGAGAGAGTGGAGCAAGAGAGCGAGTGGAGAGAGAGAGAGTGGAGAGAGACAGTGGAGAGAAAGAGAGAGAGAGTAGAGAGCGAGAGTAGAGAGAGAGGGTGGAGAGAGAGGGAGTGGAGAGAGAGACAGTGGAGAGAGAGTGGAGAGCAAGAGTGGAGAGCAAGAGTGGAGAGAGACAGAAAGGAGAGAGAGTAGTGAGAGTAGAGAGAGAGAGTGGAGAGAGAGTGGAGAGAGAGAGTGGAGAGAGAGTAGAGAGAGACAGTGGAGAGAGACAGTGAAGAGAGAGAGAGAGAGTGGATAGAGAGTGAGAGTGGAGAGAGAGAGTGGAGAGAGAGAGAGAGAGTGGAGAGAGAGAGAGAGAGAGAGAGAGTAGAGAGAGAGTAGAGAGAGTGGAGCGAGAGAGAGAGTAGAGAGAGTGGAGAGAGAGTGGAGAGAGAGTAGAGGGAGTGGAGAGAGTAGAGAGAGTGGACTGAGTGTATAGAGAGAGAAGGGAGAGTAGAGAGAGAGAGAAGGGAGAGAGAGATTGGAGAGGGAGTGGAGGGAGAGTGGAGAGTGGAGGGAGACAGTGGAGAGAGAGAGTGGAGAGAGAGTGGAGAGAGAGTAGAGAGAGAGTGAGAGACAGTGGAGAGAGAGAGACAGTGGAGAGAGAGTGGAGAGAGAGAGAGAGAGTGGAGCGAGAGAGTGGAGAGAGAGAGTGGAGAGAGAGTAGAGAGAGACAGTGGAGAGAGACAGTGAAGAGAGAGAGAGAGTGGAGAGAGAGAGTGGAGAGAGAGAGAGAGAGTGGAGAGAGAGAGAGGAGAGAGAGAGTGGAGAGAGTGGAGAGAGTAGAGAGAGTAGAGAGAGTGGAGAGAGAGTAGAGAGAGTGGAGAGAGTAGAGAGAGTGGAGTGAGTGTAAAGAGAGAGAAGGGAGAGTAGAGAGAGAGAAGGGAGAGAGAGAGTGGAGAGTGGAGAGGGAGTGGAGGTAGAGTGGAGAGTGGAGGGAGACATTGGAGAGAGAGTGGAGAGAGAGTGGAGAGAGAGTAGAGAGAGTGAGAGACAGTGGAGAGACAGTGGAGAGAGAGTGGAGAGAGAGAGAGTGGAGAGAGAGAGTGGAGAGAGAGAGTGGAGAGAAAGAGTGGAGAGCGAGTAGAGAGGCAGTGGAGAGAGAGAGTGGAGAGAGTGAGTGGAGAGAGAGAGAGTGGTGAGAGAGTGGAGAGAGTGAGTGGAGAGAGAGAGTGTGGAGAGAGTGGAGAGAGGAGAGAGAGAGAGTGGAGAGAGAGGAGAGAGAGGAGAGAGTGGAGAGAGTGGAGAGAGAGAAGAGAGAGAGTGGAGAGGGTGGAGAGAGAGAGTGGAGAGAGAGAGGATAGAGGGAGAGTGGAGAGAGAGAGTGGAGAAAGAGAGTGGAGAGATAGAGAGTGGAGAGAGAGAGTGGAGAGAGAGTGGAGAGAGAGTGGAGGGAGAGTGGAGAGATAGAGAGTGGAGAGAGAGAGAGAGAGGAGAGAGAGAGTTGGTAGAGAGAGTGGGGAGAGAGAGTAGAGAGAGTGGATAACAAGAGAGTAGAGAGAGTGGAGAGAGAGTAGAGAGTGGGTGGAGAGAGTAGGGAGAGTGGAGAGAGAGAGAGAGAGAGAGTGGAGAGAGAGTGGGGGGGAGAGAGAGAGAGAGTAGAGAAAGTGGAGAGCGAGAGAGTAGAGAGAGTGGAGAGAGAGTGGAGAGAGAGTAGAGAGAGTGGAGAGAGAGTAGAGAGAGAAGGGAGAGAGAAGGGAGAGAGAGAGTGGAGAGAGAGTGGAGGGTGAGTAGAGAGAGTGAGAGACAGTGGAGAGACAGTGGAGAGAGAGACAGTGGAGAGAGAGCCAGTGGAGAGAGAGAGAGTGGAGAGAGAGAGAGAGAGGGGAGAGATAGTGGAGAGAGAGACCGTGGGAGAGTGGAGAGAGAGAGAGTGGAGAGAGAGAGGGTGAGAAAGTCGAGAGAGTAGAGAGAGAGTGGAGAGAGTGGAGAGAGAGTGGAGAGAGAGTGGAGAGAGAGGGGAGCGAGTAGAGAGAGTGGAGAGAGAGAGTAGAGAGAGTGGAGAGAGAGTAGAGAGAGTGAAGGGAGAGTAGAGAGAGAAGGGAGAGAGAGAGTGGAGAGAGAATAGAGAGAGTGAGAGGCAGTGGAGAGAGAGAGACAATGGAGAGAGAGACAGGGGAGAGAGAGGCAGTGGAGAGAGAGTGGAGAGAGAGTGGAATGAGACTGGAGAGAGTGAGAGAGAGTGGAGAGAGAGTGGAGAGAGACTGGAGAGAGAATAGAGAGAGTGAGAGACAGTGGAGAGAGAGAGACAGTGGAGAGAAAGACAGTGGAGGGAGAGACAGTGGAGATCGAGTGGACAGAGTTGAGAGAGGGAATGGAGAGAGAGAGAGATAGAGGGGAGAGAGAGTAGAGACTGACTGACTCAGAGTCTGAATACTGACTGACGGAGAGACTGACTGGCTGAGAAACTGACAGAGAGAGAGAGATAGAGAGACTGACAGAGAGAGAGAGACCGAATGACTGACAGACTGACAGTGAGAAAGAGAGACTGACAGATTGACTGACTGAGAGAGACTGAATGACAGAGAGAGAGAGACTGACTGACTGAGCGAGAGAGACTGACTCATTGAGAGAGAGATGGAGAGAGAGAGAGAGAGAGAGAGAGAGAGAGAGAGAGACTGTGATGGAATTGGGGTCACAGTGTGTATGAAGCTATGCAATGCCTCTTAAGATTGCTATTGTCTACTAATAAAAATGTATTATCAAAATGTGCTCTTTGCAGTTACATCTGCTTTTGAAATACTGCATTGTCGCTTTGTCTAATGTTTTAAAACGGAAACCAGAAGGAGCAGTGGATGCACTTTTGTCAAAACTGATCGATGAGTGGGCCCGGTGTTGTATATAATGACAGGAGTCTGCATCAGGAAACCCACCTGAAATTGGGCAAACTTCCCTGGCGTACTGATGGCAGGGACCCTGTAATGAATGGATCCCCACCTGGTAGCGAATGGACGGACAAACAGTGGGTCGCAGTACTGGCTGGCGCAAGGAACATTCCCCGTAATGCGAGATTTAAGATCATCCAATATTACATAATACACCGTGCGTATTTATCCCCGGACAAACTGAATCGTTACTTTGGCCTCGCCTCTTCGGCGTGTCCCAGGTGCGGACTCCTGAACTCGGGTCTGCTACACGCACTCTGGAGTTGCACTCACCTCACCACATACTGGTCAGCGGTCACTGACACGTTGGCGGCAGCCACGGGCGATACCCTTCCCAAGACATGGGAAGTGTGCCTACTGGGACTCTACAAGAGAACCAAGCATACCAAACTACAGGCACGTTTCTGGGACCTAGGGCTTATTACGGCTAAGCGGCTCATCACGAAACGCTGGAAAAATACAGCCCCCCCGCGACCTGCAGACTGGCGTCGCTCATTTGCCAACTGGGCTAGCGCAGAGAGTGTGACGTTACACAGGGAAGAAACAGCGGGCCTTCGTATGTACCCAATTGCCCGAGGGTGGGACACTACCCTGACTGCATACCATCAGGCTTGTACCCAGGCTGGTATTGCATGACCGCTTCGTTGCGGAGCGAGGATAGACCAGTTGCCCCCTGCCCCGGCGTGCCGCTCCCCCCCCACCACCAGCCATTGGGGTAACGCCCAACAACGTCTACTTGCTATCATTCCCTCTCACCGCCAAATGGCCACAGCAATCCTCAATCCACGGTCACCCCCACCCCCGCACACTCCATATTTGGCGTCACACACGCCGTTAGGGTCACTAATACACTATTATTCACGCTAACACTAGTCTGATTGTTGTTGAAGTGTTTTCCCTCCTATCTTCGTTATTTCCCCATTGTTTCTCTTGATTGGCAGTTAGCTTGTTTCTGCTGTACTCACGATGATGTTAACCTCCCCCGCCCCGTTTACCCTTTCTACAATGTTTCTTGAACACTGCCACGATCACAAGACTGTAGCCCTGTGGCTCATATGGCAATATGGGATGTGATTCCTGTCTTTAACATCATCCGTGCCAACCAGGGAACACAGCCTAGAATAATCGCTGTTGGCCAACATGACCACCTTGGTCCTTCTGCAGTGCTGAATGCTGCAGGCACTGCAACCCAAGGTTTCTACTGGAACTGACAATTGCGGACTAATGCATCTTCCCTGGCTACTGTTTATTTTCACCAATATGTGCCCAATATGTCGAAAATGTTACTGTCTGAGTAATGATTGTCGTTTATTTGACATTGTATGATCTACTGGCTTATTACTTGTGAAATTAAATAAAATCTGGGACCGTTGGTCTAAAAAAAAAAAAAAAATGAATGGATCCCCACCTATGATAGCCTACTGGCAGACTAAGCCCAACCTTTAACTCCACCATCCAGTGTTACTTATAACGGCTGTATTGGGGACAGTGGCGCAACAATCGCCCCGCACCCCCTGCAGTATGGCGGGTCTCTGGCCTGAGCGCTCTAGACTGGCACGGAGGATGAGCGGGGGGCCCCCTCCATGTAGTTTGCAGGGGTCCCCCTAAAGTTTCGTTACGCCACTGTTCAGGTACCCAGCCCCCTGGCAAGTCCTTTGCCTCTCCATGGAACAAGGTGTGAGGGTGAGTAGGAACACATGCGCTTTACTATTCTCTCCTGGTTTTGACCTCATCTGAATATGGGCAGTGCAGCCTGCTGCTTGATCACCGCTGATGTTGTGCTGCATAATTTTGTTAAGACGTTTTGAATACAGCGCTATTGTATAAGATAGGTTAATTGGTTAATGCATGCAAGCGCTTCGACGCTTCGTGAGGGGGTTTAAGCGCTATATAAATGCAATTACAATACAACAATGTGTTTCAGACGAAGTTAATGCATCTAAGACTGAAACAATGGTTTGGAACAGTGATCTAACTGGTTTCAATGGCCAACTTAGTAGTAATAGATATCTCGGTTTAAGAATCATTAAAGACATCAATCTGATTGCATCTACAAACTTTGCAATAGTTGCAAAAGAATGCCGGAAACTAATGGAGTCTTAAGTTAACTTTTATTTTTAACACCATACCATTATTTTTTGACACGTCACTAATGGCGAAGATGCAAAGCAGCATCTCTTCATTTATATGGAAAAACAAAATTGTAAGAATAGCGTGGAAGAAATTAAGGCGGCGCAGGGAGAAAGGTGGCTTAGCCGGTCCCGACCTTCAGATATATGCCTGGGCCTTTCAGATGACACATGCACGAATGCTGTTAAAAATTCCATCAGACCAAGGTATAGGGTCGATGTTTAAGGCATTGTTGCAGGGGGAAGGAGTCAGACAGTCAGGCTTCCTTTTCAAGTTCGGCGACCCCAAGTTTTTTAAGAAGATCAAATTAAAGGTGCTGCAGGGTCTTGCAAGAACTTGGTACAATCTAAGATCTGTAACTAAATTAGGATATTATTCTAATAGATCTCCAATATGGGATCTCCCTGTACCTCCTGGCTGGACAACCGATGCATTGGCAATCCCACTAAAAGACGCTGGAATTTCAACTTGGGGTGACTTATTTGTGGATGGAGTTTTGCTGCCATGAGAACATCTATCAAGAAAGTCAGGTCGTAACCTGTCTAGATTAAAGTATCTGCAAATATCAAGTTGGGCTCAAGCCCAAGCACAGCCAGATAGACCCGCTCGGCTTCATAATAGACCTCTAGGTGAAGGCAATCATTTGGAATCCCTCATGCTCGATAAACCAATATCAGCAAAAGAAGTCTCCCTATGGTACAATTTAATCTTGGAGGAGATTGACGGGGATTTCCATCTCCCCGTAAAATTATGGGGGTCCTTGATGCCATCCTTGAACTTGAACGATCTATGGTCAATGTCATGTAACGTTTTGTGGGACCTGGTTAAATCTGCTTGGCTCCGCAGAAACCATCTTTTCACTATCCACAGGGCCTACTATTCGCCACAGAGGCTATCCAAATTTCCATCAGTGGGCTCGGTCGCATGTGCGCGGTGCGGCCTAGTGGCAGCCTCTGATGCACATATGTTTTTTGATTGCCCCCAACTCAGGTCTTTTTGGGATCAAATCAGCAACAAACTTACGTCTTCCATCGGTTGCACGGTGTCCATCGATCTTCCGCTAGTAATCTTCGGAGTGGTAGATCAGAAGCGAAGTGAAACCAAAAATCTTTTATTTTACTCCATCCTGGTGGCCCGCAGAGAAATCTGTAAGCGATGGAAAGAGGCATCTCCCCCTTCAGTACATGATTGGCGCACTTCAATGCTACAAGTATCAAAACTAGATCTCGCCAGAGCCGGGAAACCAGAAAAAAGAGCTTTTTGGCACTTACTCGATTGATCTTGCTAGTGGTGTGGGGTATTTTTTTTTTCCCCCACGTCCGATGATTACGAAGCCATGATATACTTTTTCTGCTTTGCATCCTTGCCTTCCTTGTTGGGTGTAAAGGTCGATTCAAGCAATAAGGTAACCGGCTGATGGTTAAGCATCTGTCTAATAAGCTGCTGGGGGTAAAATGGGCAGAGTGATTGACACAGCATCTGGGCCTTGGCAATCCCACAAATCGGCCGCACCCCTACCAGTTTATACTGAGTTTGCGTGTCACATCCACTGTCTGTTTTCTTCCCTGTCCAGAAACTCGACAGATTACAACCATGGTGGAGAGATGAGGACAAAAAAAACAAACAATGTGTTTCAGGCGCTTGTGCAGTCTGGAGGTCCCGGGTTTAATAAGCAGAAAGTGGCCTTCCTTTCAAAAATGTTAGAAGTTGGACTTTTCTCAGTTATACTCCCTTGTGGTTTTACCTTCCTCAGACTTTGCTTCTCCCACTTTGGCTATGGTAAAAAATAATGTTTATACTTGGCATCCTGGTTTGTACATTCCCAAAATAGTCATGTTGCAGTAAACACTTGAAAAAAGCTCGGTTTTGGCACTTGAATAACAAAGCCAACCCTTTCATAAACTTCCCAGCACACCTGTGGATTCTGTGAAAGAGTTAGAATGATATTCCAACGTTGTCCCCACCCGTCCCTAGCAGTTGTAAAAAAGAACAAGCATTGGCATAGCCATTAGGTCTCGCTTTTGGGACCTTATAAGTGTTTTGCCATGCAACAGTTGATGTTGTTGCACCAAGGATATTGTGCTGCATAACTAAATACTTATAAGGTCCCAAAAGCGAGACCTATTGGCTATGCCAATGCTTGTTTTCTTTTAGAATGGCATCTTCCCTGCTTTCTCTGTGCAGATGTTCTTCTAATTCATCATCACTGCTGCATACTCAATCGACATAGAACACCACTTTTGAGTGGACTGGCAAGAGGTTCATATCTCGAAGGCAAACACACAGGGATAATTTTATAGCTTTGTGACAAATGAGTGAACGCAAATTTAAACTCTGTGAAAAACACTGGGCTCATATTCTGTAATACTATGTTGATATGTCGGCTAAAGAAATCTTTTACCGTGCCAAGAGCAAGAGCTGTTTTATATTTCTTATGAACATGTTTAGTCATGAGCCCTGTACTATTTGCATTCTGCAATGCATAGAATCTGGTATGGCAACCGAGTTGCCTATAGTCCAGCAGTAGTCGGTATCATTAGGTTTAGACACTGGAAACATCAGTGTGTTCAATAATTGTGACAGGGAAAATCACTCCTTGGTATTGAAGCTCAGTTAGAATGGTTATTTATTTATTTATTTATTTATAACACTTGTAGAGCGCACAAATACCAATCGGTGTCCTGGCGCTAAAGTGGTAACTCCCTGAGTATAAGATTCCCGGACTAGAGGGTAAAGAGCCATGTTTTGAGGTTTTTTCTAAATGCTAGCAGATTAGTGTTTAATTTAAGAGTCGGAGGGAGTGAATTCCATGCCTTTGTTGCTCCCCCAACAAAGCTCCTACCCCCCCAGCGTGCTTTCCTGATCCGAGATGCTTTAATCAGTCCCATAGTGGCAGACCTAAGTTGTCTCCCTGGTCTGTACCACTGAAAATGATCCTGAAGAAACACTGGGCCTAAGCCATGCAGTGCCTTAAAGACAATGCAGAGGGCTTTAAACAGAATCCTCTTCCTCATCGGTAGCCAATGCAGCTTTTCTAGTTCCTTAGTAACCGATGAAAATTTGGGCAAGCCCCCGATCAGGGGGGGCTGCTGCATTTTGTAAAACCTGAAGTTTGTTAGGCACCCCCTGTTGTGCCTCTAAGAAGAGGCTGTTACAGTAGTCAAGGCGCGAGAGTACGAGTGCCGTCACCACCGTTTTTCTGCTTCCCTCTGGTAAAAAAGGCAGAACCTTCCTAATGGTTTTCAGAGTACAGTGTACGGAGGAAGTCAGCGCCTTGACCTGAGGTTTAAAGGAGAGTTGGTGGTCTATGATGACTCCCAGATTCTTCACCTTTTGTACCGGAGCTGGCGGGAGTCCCATATCTGGGGGCCACCACTTGGAACTCCAGAGATTTGTATTTGACCCAAAAATAGGCACCTCGCTCTTAGAGGAGTTTAATTTTAAGCAGCTTTTGGCCATCCAGGAACTAACTGCAGACATACAGTCCTGAAACCTTGCAGCCACCCCCAGCTCTTTCCCTGGAAGCACCGATACCACGATTTGGGTGTCGTCTGCGTAGGATGTTAGCTCGAACCCGAAGGATCGAATCACTGGGGCAAGAGAGGATACATAGATATTAAATAAAGTAGGGCTAAGGGAGGATCCCTGAGGGACCCCCCCAGGGAGTTCGAAGGGTCTTGATTCGAAGTCACCCATAGCCACCACTTGTACCCGATCTATCAGGAAGGCCTTCAGAATGTTAAGTGCTTGCCCCTGGATCCCGCAGCCCTCCAATCGGTCCACCAGCATGGCATGGTGAACCGTATCGAAGGCTGCTGACAGATCCAGTAGAATCAGCACCGCTTGGCCTCCGTCATCCAGCACTTTCCGGACCTCCTCTGTAGATTTAATCACGGCGGTCTTGGTGCTGTGCCCTTCCCTGAACCCATGTTGGGCCGGGTCTAGACCCTTCGAGTTACGCAGAAATGAGCAGAGCTGGGAGTTCATGATTTTTTCTATCAGTTTTGCAGGCAATGTTATTATGTCATGTTTAAAATCCACCTTAAGCCGGCACTGTGGATCAATCCAGGGTTCATCTCTTAAGGAGTGTGTAAACCCTGGGGGCTGCTTTCCTAGCTCACCTGCTTGCATATGAATTCCTCAGCACCTTGAAAACTGTCAGGGAGAATGCATCAGTAATTATGTTGTGGCCTGTGACACATCCAGGTTGAATTGCCTCCTGGGCCAATGTCATACCATAGGCTTTTGGCAAGTGTGACAAAAATAAAGATTTTACTACCCTCTTATCTGCCCTTTCATTTGAAGTTGTGTTACAAAGGTCTGATTTGCTGCATTTATGTAGCCACTGGAAGTTGTGCCTTGAATAAATTCAAGTTGGAAGTTTCAACTTTAATATATTCAATAGTCTGATTAATTTCCAGAAGAGCCCGGAGACTTTGGTAGGCTATTATAATTTTTACCACTCTGTCTAACAGTGCCATCTCCCCAGTTGTAGTTTTAGAGATTCAAGTTTATTTTAAGAGGCCAATCTGGCTACCTTTTGTCTACTTCAAATGGGCAGTCAGATCTGAGCTCCCTTTTAGTAGTAGGTTCAGTGTCCCACTGTAAGGCCTTTTCCTAAACTGAAGTTTTCTCTCAGAAAGACTGCTGTGGGTTTGTTCACACCCACTTCCACTATATTCAGAGTATCACTGTCAGTGTCTGCCATGCCCTCGATACTGCAGATATCAGGAACAGTACTCATCCAAATGGATATACCTTTCTGGTGAGCTTTAATGTTTTATGATCATTTAATTTGTTGACGTATTCGAATATTCCTGGTCTGCAGAACGTTACTTTTAGTTCTGTCCCCTAGGGCATCAGGATGTGCTGATTAACCAGCTATAATTACATATGAATTCTGTTGCGAAAATAACTCATGTCACTTATTCGGTAATTGAATGTTGAAAGTTTATTCAATGATTTCGTATTTCACTTAGATGTTGAATTCACATCTCTTTTTATATCCGTTATTTCATTGCAGAAACATTGCTTTAACAATCCAATGCATCAAATAGTTCCTCTATTCCCAATGCATTTCGGCACTCTGCGCCTTTGTCAAGGGATTAATCTATCATCTGCAGACCAGGATTACTATTAAATCACTCGAGAGTAGTGGGTGATACCTAGGAGCACGGAAAAAGCAAGTAACTAATAACACACCAGGCAGTGCACATCCCTGAACTACAATTGTATTCGAATATTCCTCATTATGAGAGTTGTCTGTCCTACTGGGACATCTGTCCATGTTTCTCCCTGAATCTTTTCAGGATTTTGTCTAGTCCTACACTTCTTATCCATTTAAGATAAGGTGTGGGCTGTCTGGTGCTCATGTCAAAGGTAAAGATAAAGGGGTATATTCACAAGAACATCACCAAAAAAAGCTAACACACCTTTACACATCGCAGCAGATCTTGGAAAAATAACCTTGTGTGAACATGGCATTCACAACAAGGCGGTGGCATGCGATAGTTTGGCGAAACCGCGGCCAATGTCCGTGATACAACCACAGCGACGGAGATAAAAACACAAACCACAACGTGGAAAAACACACGATGTGCCCAAACGCGGTAAGAAAACAGCGACAACCAGCGATACCCATGTGTAATGCGTGAAAAAACACAGCAACAGCAGATGGAAAATGCCACTGAAAAAACTACACCAACTGCGGAGTACCACGGATGCACCCTGACCCACTGCAGAGGACAACATGAACCCCACAATCCCCATGGAGTAACACCCAGGAATACACGGCCCATGGAAGGCCAATGGAACAGGAAGAGGAAGACAGGGCACATTCCCCAGGAAAATCTGAGTACCACCACGGATGAACCAGAACCCCACCACCAACTGCACGTCACCGCCAACGTGTCATTGGCAACAAAGAGGCAGAGAAGGCACACCATCTTGGACCATCTTCATGCTGTCGCATGTCAGTGGAGGCCAATGGAAGAGCACAAGAGGCCCTGGACTGATGTGAATGGCAAAACAAAGTAGAAACTCGCTGCCAACACGGAAGCAGCAATGCATCCCGGAGGAGGGGGGCAAGCAGAACACCAGGAGCTGAATGACATGGAGAAGATGGTGGCCACAGTCACCAGGCGGGAGACGGAGACAAGAGTCGGGGATCCGGACACTGTCCAACATGACCCGACACCACATCAACAGGGTGTGCACCGACCAGGGAGTGGATGGACGGGTGAGACGGGCCCAATGGCACACATGCACAACTAAGCAGTGCACATTGCACAGGATCATGTCCCTGATCGCACGGGAACCCCTCAGCACACACACAAACTCAAAGTAGTCCCACGTACACCATGTGCCCAAAGGGGCACCCACACAACACAACAACAAGCACACAACCAAAACATGCACACGTGCGAAACACAGCAAACAGGCATATACGTCAGCCACACTGACAATGCAAGAGATACCACATGATGAGTAGCATGGCTGCTGTCCAATCACCATGACAATGTACACGGCACGACACAGATGTAGCTGAGTGCGGACCACAACCGGAATGAAGCAGGTCACACTTGGACACAACCACTTGCGCAAGCAACCCTTGACGTCAACGACACATCTGTAGACAAACCATGCCCAAGTGTCACAACTCGACAAAGCGCACAAGTTACCCAAGTCTGCCACATCTCAGCACCATGGAAGCACTGAACTG
The DNA here is from genome assembly GCF_964261635.1 of Lissotriton helveticus. Lineage (NCBI taxonomy): Eukaryota > Metazoa > Chordata > Amphibia > Caudata > Salamandridae > Lissotriton > Lissotriton helveticus. The sequence goes on along the minus strand of NC_136065.1, from coordinate 239,054,700 downwards.
ACAGGTACACCACATGAAAGGGACCAGTGGCAGACAAATCAGAGCCGCAGGTGTGAATTACCAACCGTGCAGAATACGCACATGAGTATGAGTGCACCTCGACATTGACAACTTCCCGGTACAAACAGCAATACCTCCACAACAGAACACAGGCCACAACTGGTGCAGCAAACGTGCACCATATGGCAAATCACATCTGGCCCAGCAGGGAACCGTGACATCACAATGTACTAGTACAGCCTGCAATCTGCAAATATGTTTTATTCACACATGCTGTATAATTTGACATTTTGTACTATCCCATGATTGCCAGGGACGGCAGCAATGTCACATGCTCATGAGAAGTAATTGTCAATAATGGTGTTCCTACGGGCCATTCCTGCCGCAGCTGCAGTGGGATGTGGGCCACCTGCCCCATCGTCCCTATCATCATCCGGTACTTCTGGAACTGGGATCCATGGTGCATTGGTGCATACACAGATGTTGAGCTACACACAACATGCAATGATCATTTTGCATACGATCTCTGGGCTGTACAGGAGCTTTCCACCTCTGGGCGGGTGTGTTCGGGTCTCGGAGGTGTGTCATCATCCAAGGGCAGAGTGCATATCCTTGATCACCTGTGACAGAGCATGGAGAAAAGAGTCAATACTTGGTTCGGCAGGATGTGATGGCAGGCCCACTAATCCAGTGACACCTGGGCTGGCTGTGTGTGGGGTGAGTGTAAGCCAGCCCTCAGGGAGTGCCTGGTGCTGGCAACAACTCCAACAGTCATCAGGCACTCAGACAAGGGGGGATAACTTGAGTCACACAGGGTTAGAGGCCCCTGACGCACAGCGGTCGACACGGGCCCACCGCCACGGGACGCTGAACTGCGGGAGACCGGGGTAGGGTCACAAGTATGGAACAGGTTCTCATTGAAGTTGAAGTAGCGTGTTGCCGAGTGACTCAGTGGGCAGTGGAAGGTGTACCCCCAGGGCATGATGCAGAGGGCACATGCCAGCGGTGTCCTGCAACATGTAGGATGTGAATGCCACAGACTCATGACAAACACCAAGTCCATACCTTCCCTTTGCTAATGACAACCCCCAGGCCACAGGCTCAGCCACCAATGATGTTCCGCCGGAGGCTGATGGTTACTCACAGCGCACAGGGTTAGTGGCACCACGTGTCACCGGCTTGCATTGAACAGAGTTAGTGGCACCACATGCCGCTGGCTTACGTTGAACAGGGTTAGTGGCACCACATGTCGCTGGCTTGCGCTGAACAGGAATAGGGGCACCACGTGTCGCTGGCATGCATTTTACAGGGTTAGTGGCAACACGTGTCGCCGGCCTGCCAGATGGAATTATGCCTCACTGATCGAAGGGAGTCTAGCGCTGTGGCCGCTGCCACGGATTTGGGGTCACTGCCATTCAGGACTCAGGAGACATTTCCACATGTGGGGCCCACTGTGACAAAGGGGATGTTGGTGGAGTATGTCAATGAGAAAGGAGTAATGTGGGCCAGCGTCGCGGGGGCCAGCGATAGTCTGTGGAGGCTGCAGAGCTTGTGCCACTGGGGCGTGAAGCTTGCCCCGGCTCGTGGTGGGCTCTCTTTGACACACAACGGTGTCGGCAGGTGAGTGGTGAGGCCTTGGGGCGCTGGGGTGGGCAGGCCTGGTCTGGTTATCAGCGTCCTGGGGTGGAGCAGGCACACAGGGTTGCAGGCCCCACTGCTCACAGTGTCGGCCTCGTGGCAGACTGCGAGGCGTCGCCCTGTCAGTGACGTTGGCCATTCCAGCGAGAACCACGCTCTGTGCCACAGGGTTTTTGTCCACACCCCTGCGCAGCCCTGGCATACTCAAGGCCCTCCCACTATGCTCGCGCACACTGGAGTGTTGAGCGACATTACCGCTATCTGAGCCCCGGCCTGGTGTTACATGGTTGCGTCCACTGTTCGCTACTCTCCAGTCACCAGCAGTTGTGGTCTGCATGGACTCAGCTGTAGTTTTACTACCCATGTCTGTCCTGCACATCCTTGCCTCACAAGCCATTGTGTACATTGCCATTCACGGGTCACTTGCATCCTTCGCACATTCCGCATCTACACACGTTCAGCTGTTGTGTGGCTGTGGTGCCATAATATGGCTCTATTGTGTGCAGGGGTAGGCAGCAAGGATCACCATGGAGTGGTGTTGTCATGTCTGGTAGGTGGGCATGTTGTTCGGCATGTTGTATGTGGTTTGGTCATGTGTGCATTCCCACAATTGTGCGTTGTGTGATGGTTTCTCTGAGGTGTGTGGTGTGTTGATTTGGCACTTACCAACATGCAGTCCAGTTCCATATGTGCCATCCTGGAAGCGCTGTTTGATTATGGACTGTCGGAAGAGGTAGGAATCATGCACACTGCCTGGGTAGTTTGCGACGACATTGGTGAAGAGTCCCCGGTGGTCGACTATTGCCTGCACATTGATGGAATGCGTGTGCTTTCTGTTTCGATAGTGGTGTGCTGTATCCGCAGGGGGCACAGGTGGGACATGTGTGCAGTCTATTGCCCCTAACACGGCCGGGAATCCGGCTATGACGTAGAAGCCTTGCTTGGTCTCCTGCTGTTCCTGCGCAGTGTGGGAGAAGTGAAGTTACTGGGGTATGAAGCTGAGGATGGCATCTAGGACAGGTGTGATGAACTTTGATAGGGCTGGCCGTGAGACCACTCCAACTCTGGCAGTTGTTGGTTGGAAGGTGCCAGAGGTCAACAGGTGCGGCACAGCCAGCAGCTTTGTCTGCGGAGGGAAGTTGGCTCTCCGCTGTGTTGGGACCGTCAACCTGTGGGTGATGTGGGTCATGATGCGGATGATGGTTGTCCATTTGAGCCTGTAGTGGGCAATGACTTCCTCTGGCGTTACGTCTGTGAGGCTGGGCGTTTTTGGTAGGTCCGCTATCTTACTCTGCGCTGCCTCTGTGGTGGTCCGGGAGGGGCGGGTCCGGGTCCTGAGGGTGGTGGTGGTCCTGGGGGTGGTGGCGGTGGGTGTTGTGGCCCTGTTGGTGCTCCGAGATGCATGATGAGTAGCTCCATGGCGTCATTTGTTCTTCAGGTGTGGCTGTGTGCGGGGCTCCGTTGGCTACTGCAGGTAGTGGACCGGCTTTACAGCTGCAGGAGGCAGTTGTTAAATACCTGCTGCTAACGCGGCTTATCGCATGGTTGTGGTTCGCATCGCAGATCTTGCATGTCGTTGTGAAAGTGGTGTTGTGGTTTTTTCGTGTGTTTTTGCACGGGAATGCCCACTCTGCATCTCATTAGGGTTAGTTGGTGGTGTCCACCATGGAGATACATTTTGGGGCAGTTATCGCGGTAATACAGGCGCTGTCTGCAGTTTGCACCAGCTTGTGAATGGGGTGTTAAGTCTATCTCCACATTTGCTGCATTACGGTGCAGATAAATCGGAGTTGTTTCCTTGTGAATAAACCCCAAAGACTTTTGATATTTCTGCTGGAAGTCTCTGTCTAACCACTAGCACAGCCATTTCTCATGTTATGTTACCTAGAAAGATCTTAGGCACTGTTTTATAGTCCCCGATCAAGATACGTGGCAGGGGTTGCACAGTGTTCATCCTGGTATAATGGTTATATGGACGCCATAAACTATTCCTACCTGCCGTGAGGGGAACGGCCGCTGTTGCTTCTTCTGCCCTCGCCTTCATCTCTGCTGCCCAGCGCGAGTGAGACGCCGTGAGGGGAACGGCCGACGCGCTTGCACCGTCACTGTGCCTGCAGCCACCGGGGGTCAGGACTACACCTCCCAGGTGCCCCGGCGGCTGAGTCGCGTCCCTGACGCCACCTCTGCGCCCGGAGGCGCCTGAAAAGAGAGGAGCGCCGAGCGCCCTGTGGGACGCCATAAACTATTCCTACCTGCCGTGAGGGGAACGGCCGCTGTTGCTTCTTCTGCCCTCGCCTTCATCTCTGCTGCCCAGCGTGAGTGAGATGCCGTGAGGGAAACGGCCGACGCGCTTGCACCGTCACTGTGCCTGCAGCCACCGGGGGTCAGGACTACACCTCCCAGGTGCCCCGGCGGCTGAGTCGCGTCCCTGACGCCACCTCTGCGCCCGGAGGCGCCTGAAAAGAGAGGAGCGCCGAGCGCTCTGTGGGACGCCATAAACTATTCCTACCTGCCGTGAGGGGAACGGCCGCTGTTGCTTCTTCTGCCCTCGCCGTCATCTCTGCTGCCCGGCGCGAGTGAGACGCCGTGAGGGGAACGGCCGACGCGCTTGCACCGTCACTGTGCCTGCAGCCACCGGGGGTCAGGACTACACCTCCCAGGTGCCCCGGCGGCTGAGTCGCGTCCCTGACGCCACCTCTGCGCCCGGAGGCGCCTGAAAAGAGAGGAACGCCTCTCGCCCCGCGAGTCGCGCGCGGGAGCGCCCAGGTGAAGCCCGGGCAAAGGGCGGGCCGTCTGAGGCCGTCCGAGGTAGGACAAGGTTGGGTTGGGCCTGGGTCTTTGTTTGATTTTGTATATATTTAGCTGCAGTACATTGTTCATTTTGGATATTATTATCCAGTGTCCACACTTCAACTGAAGTGCCTGGTGGGAAAATCTCTTGTTTTGAGTGCTTTGAGTAAATTGCCCATTGAATCATGCCTGCGAAAAAGCAAATTACTCCTAATAACACTCTCGATAACTATCTTGTACATGTTGTGGAAAGAATTAACAGTGATAGGAGATCCTCATTGGGACTAGATTCACCTACACATTCTCCCTTCGTTGATATTGAGCCAGACGATCCCTTTGCGCATCAGCAAAATAGTAGTTTATCTGGTGAAATATACGATTCTCTCCATGATACTAACATCATCCAGCCTAGTGGTATTGTTGCTGGTATTGAAGATATTAGTGTTAATGAAGCTCTGATAGATATATCCACTAGTAAAGAGTCCCCAATTCCCCCTGTAGCACCAATCCTAGCCCCGAGGATTACAGGGGTTAAACAAAAGGTTAAGTCAAAACGGGAGGGTTTAAGGTCAGCTAAGAATAAAGTCGTAACCCCACCGAGGAATTTAATAGAGATGGAGGAGGATGATTTGACTAGTGAGGCTTACGTTAGTCTTTCAAATGCTCAATTCAATAGATTACTGATCATGATGGATACAAAAATTAAGGGTATAGTTAAACCTCTGGTCAGTAAAATAGACAAGCTATCCTCTGAGGTTAGTCGATTAGAGGGTCTACTAGAAAAAACTCTGGGGGAAGTAGGTAAACTCCCGGAAGCTGTTCTATCAAGGATCAAGCCCACTCTGAGCAAACAAGTCACAGTAGTAAATAGTGGATCTATCCCTATCCCTGCATTAAATCCACCGATGGCAGCTCAGATTAACTTCCCAGGGGGTGTTTTGGATGCTACCATACCAGCTCCCGTCGCTGTTGATTCTAACGCTGGGAAAGGGACTTTTGAGCTTATAGTTGAAGCCTCCCCATTGGTTCTTGTCCTTGCCAATGTCCCTCCTTTGGCTCAAGGCGAACATGAATCAACATCCTCCTTAATAAATAAATCTTTATCATGGCTGACCAACAACATGGTAATTTCACCCTGGGGAAAGCAGCAACTCTCGGAAGAGCTTGTAAATGCAAGAAGGGTCCAGTGGATTGGGGACAGGGTCAAAAAGTTTAAGGGGGAGTGTGTTGTCCTTCACTTTTCAGACCCTGGGGTTTTGCCTAATATCTTGCCCAACATCTTACCACCACAGCGTAGATCAACTTCAATTGTTCCATTGACTCTGGATTTTTTCTATCCTAGGAAGGGAAACGGTCCGAACTCAAGTTTCCTAAGAACAAAATGGAATATTGTAACCAAGAGAGGGAGGAAGGATATTGATTCTACAGTGTGGGGTCTGGGGCTGGAAAATAGATTCTCTGCTTTTTCAAACTTGGATAGTTGTGATTGACAACCATCTAATTACAACTCTATGCTGCAACTTGTCTGCGATGTAAGCACCATTGGGGAGACCAGTCATGTAACTAAAGATAGAACTAAGGGGTCGCCCACTGAGGCTCTAGCTGGTTCAATCAATGAAAATGCTAATTGTAATGATATTGCTGACAAAGTGATGAATGAGATTGTTGTAAGCCCCAGTTCTGCCACTGAAACTAATATGGGGAATCTTTTGTCTTGGAATGTGGCTGGGCTGTGTTCCAAGTTGGATTGTGCAGACTGGTTTGGATTTATAAATAAGTACGATCTTTGCATCTTTCAAGAGACTTGGGCCTGTGACCCTGTTTTTGCATTGGGGTACATACATTTTCATGTTCCTGCTACCAAGGGCCCCAAAGGGCGTCCGATGGGGGGCCTTACCATATGGGTCAGGCAGTCTTTAAAGATTGTAGTAAAATGCGTGGAGCTTCAACAAAGAGATATCCAGCTCATCAGACTCTCTAGTGATTTACCGATCTCCATTGACATTTATAACATCTATGCTAGAGGTGGAAACAAAGGTAAATCCGAGGTTCTCTCTAGCCTGTTTAATTCCCTTGAGATACATTCGGCAAGGAAAAATATACTAATTGCAGGCGATCTAAATCGCACATTTGAACCTCTCATTATCGGTGAGGCCTCACTGGGGGAAGAGGAAGACAAGCTATGGGGCATTCCCACATTAGATACTTCTCCGATAACTCGATGGACGGCAGAAATATTAGGCCTAAATGCAATGTGCCTGGAGTATGGGCTGAGAGCCTTGAACGGTCGAACCAAGTCAGATCGAGTTCCAGCCATGACTTTTAATAATGGTCGAAACAAAAGCCGCATTGATTATGTCATCTGTAGCATATCTTTATGGCCATCTGTTAGCGACATGGTGGTAACAGTAAGGCCAGAAAGCGATCATGACCCTTTATGCGTTTACCACAAATGGTGGCTGTCTGAAGACATTGTACCGACCCCCTGTGATCAACCTTTGCCTCCGTTAATTGTACCAACTAATGATATGCGCAGGTTAAGGTGGTCAGGTGTCAGGACAGACCAGCAGGTCCTTGAAAAAATAGGAGTAGCGACAGACAAGGCTATTGCGGCCCTGGAGTGCATCGCAGGGACCCCTTTGGGCCATGACGACATAACTAAAGCACATGTGACTCTCTTTAACGAAATCAAAGGTTACTTTTTAAAACCGGTAAATAAAAAGAGGGTATGTGCATATAGAGCTGCAAAGTGGTATAATCACGATTGTAAGGTGGCAAGATCCAATCTAGGAGTCGCTATCAAGAGCAACAACGTGGATGAGACTCGACGATCAGCTAGGAAGCATTATAAAAATTGCATCGCTAAGGCTAAAAGAGAATGGGACGAAGCCCGCTGGCAGAAGTTGAAATGTGCAAGTGATCGCAAACATTCACGACTATTTTGGCATATAGTCAAATGGGGTCATGAAAGGTCTACAGAAGCTATAAATAACAATGTCCCCCATGATGCATGGTTACATTTTTCAGTGAACAATATTCTACTAGGGATCAGCTTGTAAATAGTATTAGCCCAAATTACTTGTTTGCAGATGACAACATCTTTGCTCAGAGCGAAGTACTGTCTGCCCTAAAATCCGTACACAGTGGCCGAGCTCCAGGCATTGATGGGGTCCCTGCGGATGTTTTTTTAAATAACATCGACAGATGGAGCAAATATATTTACTTACTAGTAAATTATATTGCCAAAGGTGCTGAAATCCCGGTATCATGGCGGGGTGCGGTAATCATCCCTGTATATAAAAAGGGAGACCGTGCCGAACCTTGTAATTACCGCCCAATCAGCTTAATTGACACTGTTAAAAGGTTGTGGGGCGAGTAATTATTAACAATTTGCTTGACTGGGCGGAGGACCACAACATTTTATCCCCTTTTCAGGCTGGGTTCCGCAGAGCAACTAGCACTGTGGACCAGGTCTTCCGTTTTCAATTAATTCAGTGGAGGACTGTGGTACTGGGTGGAGGTAGTCTGTACGCAGCATTTGTTGACCTGCGGGCTGCATTCGACCTGGTACCAAGGGCAAAATTGTGGGACGTGCTGGCGGCTCTGGGGGTTCCAGGGATCCTGCTGACCATGATCATGAGACTGCACGAAGGCACTTACGCTAAAATTCAATGGGGTGGATATGGAAATGACACTGTTGAATTTCCAGTTGAGCGTGGGGTCCGACAAGGATGCTCAATGGCACCAACATTGTTTACCCTTTTTATTAATGGCATTGTTCCCCGTATGCAATCTCAGGCTGTGGATGCTCCCTCTCTCGCAGGTGTAAAAGTTCCTATTTTAATGTTTGCCGATGACACCTTAATTTTATCTAAATCCCCTAGTGGTCTGCAAAAAGCACTGGTAATTTTTGACAAGTTTTGTGGTGATCACGGCCTGGAGGTGAATGCTTCTAAAACAAAACTCATGGCTTTTAATCCTCATAAAAATTTTAAATCCAAAATATCCATGAGTGGGCGCTACCTTGAACTAGTAAATTCTTTTACTTACCTGGGGATTCTTATCTCTAATGACAATAGATGGAACCAACACATAAATATTGCAGTATTAAGACATAAGCAATTGGCTGGCACCATCGTTAGGGAACATAGGAAATCATTGACCAAGCCGATCAAACCACCATTGATCATATACGAGGATAAGGCAATAGGGTCAGCACTGTACGGGGCTGAGTTGTGGGGGCAAGAAAACCTGCAGGAGTTACAAACATCGGAGAATAATTTCCTAAGGAAACTCACAGGCACCCCCCAGAGCAGTCCGCTTTTGCCTCTGAGATATGAGCTTGGCAGGAAAGAAATCTCGGAAATGGGTAAATTTCGACCGATATTGTATTGGCGTAGGATTTGGACTACGCCTGAGCTCTCCCATTACGCAGAAGGGTTTGCTGATGTTATCAAAGCGGACCGATTTAACAAAATTAGATGGTTCAAATCACTAAAATTAGCATTATGTGAATTGGGACTAAATGCATTATGGTCCGATCCAGCTGGGTCATCTTTCCCCTCTAAGTCAACCCTAAAAAACTTTTTCTGGGAACCAGTTGAAAATAGGTGTTTGCTCAGCATTAATAACGGGTCCATGACTACCAACTTCCTTGAGGTTAAACTGTTTCCTATGTATGAATTATATTGGGATTATATATCGAAACCCATGGATAGGAAGCTGTTTTTCCAATTAAGAGCCGGTTCTCTCCCGCTCCGCAATTTAACATCAAAGTGGAGAGACGGAGGACCGGCTACTTGCCCGGTATGTGGGGAAGGAAAGGAAACGCTTGGTCCTTTTTTGTTCTCCTGCCATGTATATTCTGCTCCAAGACGTGTTTGGTTGGCACCTATGTGCAGAAACCTGGGTACTAAAAGTAGTATGGTAGCTTTGCGCATTGTCAAATCTACCTCTTTGACCTGGATCATAATTGCGACTGCAAAGTACCTGGGGTGGGCGTGGGTAATTAGGCAGAGATTGCTAGTAGGGTAACTACTCTCTGCCTAGTTGGTCAGAGATTGCTAGATAATCTATTCTCTGTATCGCCCCACGTAATGTGTCTTTTCGGATGAAAATTTTTAATGATTTTTAATATTGATATTGGATTTATTTTTAACCTGATCCTTACTACATGAATTTTACAGCTGTGTTTATGAATCTTGAAGAAATATAATTGTTTCTTTTTTATCGTGTAAATGCGCTTATGTCATATATGACCTTTGTAAATTTAATTGTTTTTTAACTTTTGTGTTTGTATGTCTGCTTTTATGAGTAATACTCGAATAAAGCACTTTTGAATTGAATTGGTTATACAGGTATACCATGTATGACAATGTCGATGTTAGTGAATATGTACCCACAGCTTGTACATTGTGCTGGGGGAGGCACCATCATTAGAGGAAGACATATCTTCATAAATTAGTGCTTTTTCTTGAGGATGGATACGTGGAAATACTGCAACTAGCTAATGTGTTCCTTTTTAACTGGTAAGCTTACCAAAACTTTGGCAGAAGAGAAGACACCTCCCCAACCAAAGAAGTTTAGATTACCAAACGAATTTCTCCACTGTAAGTACTGTTTTTTTTAGTTCTCAGAGATGTAATAGAATGGTCAAAGTGGGGCTCCCAGGTTGGGTGCAGACTCATTTAGCTGGGAAAACCCTCAGGGGGTCTCACTGGCTCTCATCTTGGCTACATTATGGGGACGGGTTAGCATGGTGACTGCTTCTAATATGCCATAGTCCCTAACAGTGTTTTATTTAGGTGAAGTTGCCTCACTTGGCTCCATGAATTCAAGAAATACGACAAGAAAGTAGTAACAAACCTTCATTATAAACTAATCTAGAGTGTGAAAGTGAAAATCAATTGTGGCGATAATAACTAGTGAATTTGCTAGGCGAATGTTAGAAAAATAAATGCAAAGAATGTACCTTTTATAAAATGAAACATACAACCTTAGGACTTATTTAACCATCAATAAAAATCCATTCTTGGGAGTTAGCAAAGGCCCTTAGTGAAAAATTACACAATGCAGCTGCCTTGCCCTGTGCCTCACATCCCCTTATGAAACAAAACATAGAACACATGCAAGTCCATAGTCAATGTCTGAGGAGTATGCAAAAGAATGGAGAGCGTGGTCAATGCAAGGCCTATCATTCAGGATGCTGGGACTGTCTTAGGATCTTCCCTATTTATTGATATTACATAATATTGACACATTCCTCATATTAACAATGAGAATTGATATGCTTCAACAGTGTGGAACAGATCACCAGTGATAGAAAGATATTGATTTTAAATGACAGATGTTTCCGACTTTTGGCTCCATAGCAGAGCAATGTGTGTCCTTCTGGTGATGCCCATGTCCGTATGGACGTGGGCATCACCACAAGGTGATGGTATGAAGGTTTCAATTTTTTTTTAAAGCATTTTGTGAGGGTGCTTCTAGTTCAAATACTAGGTGAGAGAGCTTAACCAAAAAGTGCTGCTAAGGTAAAGTCTTTCAGGCTAAACTATAGCCCAGGCCCGGGCAGCACCTGGGTGAGAACGACCAGACCACAAGGGGGCGCGAGCACCCTTTCCCCACCGACTCGGAGGAAGGCTACCACTCTTTCTTGTAAATGGTACACACTGAGTGACAGAGGGGACTGTCGGACCAAATGCCCCTAACCTGGATACCTGACTGGGTTTGAAGAAGCAAATGAGCCCTCACTGGTGGCCACCACAGGTCCCACCAGAGTCCTAACCCAGGGCTCGGGCAGAGCTTCCGAGCCGGTCAAGCAGGGGAAGTATCCCAGGGCCCACGGGCAAAGTCCTGGGCACTTTGTGACACGGCAGGCAGGGGGACGGAGACCAAGATGGGGGCACCCATCCCTGTGCCAGCTGGTGCCCTTACCCACGTCCTGTTCGGAGCTTCAAAACCCAGCAAAGCAGTGATGCCTCCCCAGGCCCAAAAGATCCTGTCCCAACAACTTTATGATACAGTGGGCAAGGGGACGGACCCCAGGTTGGGGCTGCTCACCACAGGGCCAGTTGGTGCCTGGTCAGAGCTTCTGAACCCGTCCAAGCAGGTGATGCCTCCCTAGGCCCTCAGGATCCAGTCCTGAGAACTTTGCGACATGCCAGGCAAGAAGGCCTAACCCAGGAAAGTGGCTTCCCCCGAACCCAGCAAGCAGGGGAAGTCTCCCTGAGCTCATGGGACCATGCGACATGGTGGGCAGGAAAGGGTACCCAGGGCCATGCAGGGCTTGCAACTGGTCTGCTAGATCAATTGAGGCCCGTCCTATATGCTTTGAGACTCAAAAGCCCAGATCAGAGCTGCAGTCAGGCATTCTTGAGCAGACCATTTCCAAAGAGGCCCAAGTATGCCCAATCGACCAGAGTACGACACTTGCTAGACCATCCCCAAGCAGGACTCTACTCCTGGGACCATGGATACCGGCCCCGCACATGGAGGGCCGATGAACAGAACTGAGGCACCAATGAAGTTCCTACCACGGGCAAGGCCATGGCTTCCCTCCCTGCATGGAAGAGAAGGACAGCTCCCTGGGCCTGCCAAAGCCCGTCCGGGGCACTCTACCACACATTCAGGGCTGCAAACTCTAGTCTGCCACTAACCTTGCTTGAAGTCACTCGGTGGGAGAAGAACGGTAACTCTGATGTTGGGTCTGCTGAAGGTACCTCCAAGTGGCACATTACATCAACAGTTGGTGCCTTTGAGACCAGGCCCAGGCATCTGCTGAGGGCTTTTTGGAGTGCTTCCAGACTCATCTTCCAGCTTGGTGTCCTGGAGCTGCCCCTTCATGCCAGACTGCTTTCTTCTCCAGGTCACAACCTAGAGGAGCAAGAGAGTCCTCACCGGTCTGCAGCCACTGTGCCCAAGTTAGTGACTGTTACCACCATACCGTGGGCTCAGGCTGGTACCTTGGGTCGGTGCTTTCAACACCTTCTTGGAGCCCTGGCCTGGGAAGCCAAGGATGGGTAAGGCTAAAGCTCACCCCACCCCACACCCTCTCCCTTTGGCCTGCCCGGTAGCTCGCCTTAGGGCACCTGTATTATAGTTTGGCCGGGGTACTGCCCTCACCAGGTAAGTGTAAAATTGTTAATACTGGTGGTATTTGACCCTTGGCCTGAAGGCCTCCCACTTATCCTACACCTGTCATGTGTCTTCTGAGTGCTAGACTAGAGTCAAGTTCTAGAGGATTTTCCTTGCCTGCTGAATTTGGCAAGCCATTTCCGTTGGCTGTGGTTTCGCTAGATAGTAGGTAGGGACGGTGGGAGGGGATACCTTTCGTACATTCATGTGCATCACTAATAGGATTACGAGGCATTTGGCTACCTAAATGGTTTCCTTTCCACTGTATATCCACATTTAAAAGTAAAAAGTTCAGCCTTTTCCAAATTCCCAGCTTAATTATCTTTCCATCTTATTTTTACCTTTTTGTAAGATTCTATCTTGTGAAAGCTTTTGACTCCTGAAAAGGTGAGTGGTATGAAAGTGAATATAGACAGTTAAGCAATACATGTGGAAGTAACATAATATGTTTTTTAATTGGTGAAAAGTAAAAGAAAATTAGCACCAACATTTTGATGAGGTGGTGGGAATGGATTTCAGTAACAGAGAAGTGGTGTCACTGCACATTGATCCCGAAATACAAAACTACGTTCCCCATATTCACATGACTATTTTTTTACATCTCCTGGCCAACTCTGGATGACCTGCAATATATTAAAAATAATACGCTAATTCTGCAGTTGCCAGCAACACATTAAATCATTTTGTTCCCACAAGTATAATAGGGAATAGAAGAATTCTAAAAAGATTCACATTTGCAGTTAGGCCGCCATGGATACGGCACTATGGACTCCATTAGAGGTCAGATGCAACACCGATGGGTCCAAAACAGGAGTTATTGGCCCCATCAGAGTTACGATATCCACACTCAGTAACTTCTCAGATCTGGTTCTCTCCTGAAAACATGTGGATTCTCCAGGTGACATTCTGAGTGGAAATAAAGAAAACACTATTTCATCCAGTAAGTCTTCATTTCACAAGGGACCCCTCACTGTCTTACATGTAATAAGCAGTAGCTCTAGCACTGGCATTACCCATGCCCCATTATTGGCAACTCAAGGAGTGGAGCTACTGGGTACAGAAACAGCATACTTGCAATCTGTGAGCTAAACTAGATCCCTACATGTCTATTAACATACGCACAATCCTAAACTGAATTTAAACCTAGCAGCTGTTGTCAAAGGGGTTTCTGACCACCAACCTTAGATGTCAGATTGAAGTTATCCGAAGATAAAATAACATGTTATTATGGGAGGACAAACGTTTTAGAGATATTTAAGGGCAGAAGCTTGACCATGCTCAAGGGTTTGATTTCAGTTTGGTTTAGAGTGCTAGTGCTCTCGTTGATTGCCAGCATACTTCTTCCTAGGTGTTTCCAGAACTAGAATTAGGTTGTCAGAAGGACCTGGCAGTGTTAGATCTCAGAATCCTTCTTCAGTGTATCTACCTACTCCAAGTTGAAGTAGCTTATGCAGGACAGGACAAAGGCTCTTGTTAATTTCATTAACTGACTGGATTGCAAGACCCTGAGTCCCTGTATGTGCATTGTGATCTGTAGATTGGTATCACACATGTGTAAGATCATTTGAAAGAAGAAGAAGCAGTCTGTGTCAAGCCAAATGCATAGTTTGTTTACTTCATCAAAAGTGCTGAGGCTTCATCAAAGACTTGGATCCATTCAAGCATATTTATGTTCTCATGTTCTTGCTTACCATGCTGATTATTAGGATTTTTTCCATTCATCATTCAGTGCCAGCAGGGTCCTACGCTGGTCCAGAATGGCTAGACCCTTACCAGTTCTCGAGGATAACCAATATGTAGATAAGTTCCATATCAATTAATTATATGCAAATTTATCTTATGTACATGTCTTGAAAATCTGAATTAATCAACCTACCTGGGCGCTATGATAGACATCAGTGATTTAAGTAATGGTCTAGATCTGAAGTAGTCATGCCTGAGACAGTTTGTGATTTTGCTGTAAAGCTAAGGAACACTCCCTAGTCTCAGATGTGTTTATAATTGGCATACCTATCCAACTGGGATTGATTTTGTGAGATCAGTTCAGTTAGCGGTCAAAGGTATTGTATTGTATTCCCTAATTTCTATAGCTCTTCATACTCCTCATGAGGTTGCGGAACACTTCAATACACATCAGGTTCCTTAGAGTGTAATTATTGGACTAGTTAATGTAGAATGATGCTTGGAGGTGGGGACAGTGATGCCCTTTGCAAAGTATTTTACAGTTCAAATCTAATGCCTATGGTCAATTAAAAAACATTGGGTCTATTTCAGGGCCACATCTATGAGGATCTTGCAGTCCATCATTTTGGAGGCCACTAGTAAGAGGAGGTTTTGTCTGATGTCTATGGAGACATATCAGTGCCCGTGCAATTCTGAATGCAGTTGGTGGTTATGTTAGAGATGGCTTCCCAAGAGCGTTCACCCTGAGCATCTGGCTTGGAAATGGTAAATTGAAGGGAGGGTGGTTTGTGTCTGTTTAGCTACTTTTTGAGGGGGACTCCAATGTGTCCATTAGTTACCTATTTTGTTAAACATTCCATAGCAGGAGTCCCCTAGATTTTTTTTCACCATAGGTCCTGCTCCAAAAGCAACGTTGACAGTGCGTGCAAAGTGCCTTGCAAAGTAAAACTTGAAATATTTGTCCCTTTGGATAAATGTATGAAAAGTGGTTGGGAGAGAGGCAGGACGTTGCGGCCATCACACCTCTGCATTGGTTCCATGAGAAGCCTGAGAGGTAAACTTCCCAAACTCAGCCCAGTGCAGAGACCTGCTGGCATCTCCACCTAGGGAGCAGCCAGGAGCTTCCACTGATAGACAGGTGGGAGCTCTGCTCCACATCATCATGGCAGTATATTCACTTCGACGCTCATGAGGAGCTCAGCTCGTCATGAGTTACGGCGCTCGTACGCTCATGACGAGCTGAGCTCGTCATGTAACGCAGCTTTTAAAAAAACGCACCACTTCGACGCTCATGACGAGCTCAGCTCGTCATGAGTTACGACGCTCGTACGCTCATGTCGAGCTGAGCTCGTCATGTAACGCGGCTTTTAAAAAAACGCAGCGCACAGCGGGAAAACGCTTAGCGCGCATGCGGATATAGAACAACACTGCTAGTTCCTCCGAGATCTGGGGGCAGTAGAGGGTGCGCATTAACATGTTGGGCATGTTAGCCCTTGGTTGAGTGTAAGTACTGCAGCATGACGAGTTCTTCACCATCTTCCTTTAGTTGAGTATCAGGTGTTTCTGAGGGAGCACCGCCCATTTTCTTGAAAGTGTCACAAGCAAACGGCTTTACACTAGCAGGTGGATGCCTGAGAGTGACTCCCCAGGCTGTGTGTGTGCTGGCAGGAGGCGTGCTTGCATCTGCATGCAAGTGTGAATAATTAGCAGTGAAATACATACATATACTCTCTCTCCCTCTCTCAGAGAGGCCGCCTGTAGCTCTCTTATTGACTCTCCCTCTCTGCCTATACGTTCCCCGTGATCCTTTTCTGCATCTACTCAGCCGCCGAGTTCACTTCGACTCCGGCGCGTCCTTCTCACAGGGATTCACTGGAACAAGGCCAGGTAAGTGGAGGTCTCTCTCGTTGTTCCCTGATGAGGGCTGATGTACGATTTACACCGATTCACTTCTTGTTTGCCACGGAGATGCTGGGCTGCATACAAAAGTTGTCTTATTAATGGGGTGCTGACAGATAAGGGTGTAACTAGCACATAAAACTGGGCAGAGCTAATCCAACAATTGATAATGTGCAAGCACTGGTTTTGTGGACAAAGGAATTGGATTTTCTTAAATCGGCGCACATTTTCCCACAAGGACAGTGAAGAAAATATCATTTATTTCATAAATAAGAACTCGAGTCCCCTTCAAAATGTACAGAGGCTGGTCAGTCGCACAGGCAATATTTAGAATGCAAAGCACATTCAGTGAACGAACTATATCATATGGGTGATGTAAAGTCTGTAGTGAGGCTTGTGTATGTCACAGGAGCACACAGGCTTTCTGAAACTACACACATGCAAGTCATTTCCAAACACGTTCTCAATTGTTATTAACGACAGATCAGACTGCACCGGGAATTCAGCAAATGCAACCCCTCTTCAAAAGAACCTTCCCAGGAAATAGGAAATATACACACATTATTTTCCTCACAATTTGGGGCACTCAAACCTACCTTGGCACCCCAAGGATGGTTTAGACATCTTTAATAGTGCTTAGCACCATGAGTTTCTAATTGCAAGCCAATCTTTAGCTGGAAAACGATGAATGTATTGTGATATGTGAATGAGTTTGGTTGGTATGTTTTGACTGCATGTGAGGTTGTGCGTATGTGATAT
This sequence comes from Lissotriton helveticus, assembly GCF_964261635.1. Taxonomy (NCBI): domain Eukaryota; kingdom Metazoa; phylum Chordata; class Amphibia; order Caudata; family Salamandridae; genus Lissotriton; species Lissotriton helveticus. The sequence continues at coordinate 239,037,795 of NC_136065.1, read as the reverse complement.
TGGTATAGGGACATTTTTGAATTTGTGGTTTTTGTAAATATTTATTGTATTAACTATCTCAGATGTGTGGATCTAAGAGGCATAACAATGCCTTTTTGAACTATTGTATACACAGACAAAAAAATGTTGGTGTCATTATTTAAGAAACGTTATTGAGAAAATATTTTAAAAAAAGAGAGAGAAATATTATTACTATTTTTTTTTAATGAATTGTATATATTTTTTGTAAGACTATTTCTTGCATATTGTATAACTGAGGGATAGCCCAACAGAGCCATTTGTGGCCAAAATTAAATTAGTGTTGGTCGAGTGGGAGGTGTATATATATTTGTATATTTCTGTTTTCCCTTTTTCTCCAAGACCACTTATTTAAAACTAAGGCAAACCATCTTTCTTGCAAGTATCTCTTCTAACCACTGGGCAACCCACTGCAATTGGGAAGCCAAGAGATACATTTAGAAATTCGGAACTCCCAGTCCTCCCTCTCTCGTAGGGTGCTTCAGAGTTGTCAAAGACACCCTGCATCGTCCCATATCCCAAATGAGGTTCCTCAGTAGAGGGTCTAGCTGGCAAAACCAGCTAGCCGAGATTGTGATTGGGAGGTTAATAAAATAATATAATAAACGCGGAAGCATGACCATTTTAGATGATGAGATCCGGGCCATGATAAGTAGGTACAAGGAACACTAGAAGGGGACACAAGACCTAAGGAACCAAAGTGCCCTCCCCAGATTGCCCTCTCGGACATCTTCCAGAGAGTGATAAACATAGATTCCCAGATATCTAAAAGTGGATTGTGCCCAATTAAGTTCAACATGGAGTTCCTGGGGTCTTGGGAGTGAAGCCTCCACCGGATTAGATATTTCTTGCTTCTATTGACTTTTACATTTTCCCAGTAGTTGAAGTGCCAAGGTAGTGCCTGCCACTGCGTCCTCCAGATTAATCAGAAGGTCGTCCGCATACAAGGAGAGGATATGCTTATGTCCTCTCAAGGGTATCCCTATTCCCTTTCCACCCATTCAGAACAAAACAGTTAGTGGTTCGATTGCACGAGGAAACAAGCATGGTGATAGGGGGCACCCCTGTCTAATCCCCCGGAAAATGCATTAATACTGGTATACAGTCCTACCTGTTCTATCCAGTGACGTTGGGGCTTCATACAATATCTTCATCCATTTCAGCCAATCATCCCCCAGACCCATCTGTCGAATGGTTTCAAACAGGTAGTCCCACCGCACAGTGTCAAAGGCTGTTTCACGGTCAATTGACAAAAACCCCGCCTGCGGAAGGGCATGGACCTCTGAATGAAACACAACCGAGTACAATCTCCACAAAATAAGGGATGTATTCTGAGAGGCGATACAACAGTTCTGGTCAGGGTGAATTAAAGTAGGCATGTGTGGAAGTAATTGAAATGCCATAATCTTACTAAGGATTTTAAAATCCATGTTAAGCATGGAGAGTGGGCGGAAGTCTTGCGTAGAGATCTTAGGGATAGCTGTCTTGGGGAGAGGAATCACCACTGCGTCACGCAAGGAGTCTGGAAGTTGCCCAAGTCTTAAATATGACGCATAAAGTGTCACTAATCTGGGGGCCAGTACAGGAGCATAGGTCTAGTAGAATTCTCCTGGGAGACTGTCTGGCCCAGGGTCTTTCCAGTAGCCATGCTTTTGATGAAATGGGGAAAAAAAAAGAATAAAGCATGAAACATATACCCGAAGGTGTCAAGGCGCTAGCTCATCAGACAGGAAATCCCGGACAGTCTTAAAACCACATCAGAGATTGAAAAGCCACATCTTTAACGCCTTCCTGAAGTTCAACAAGTAAGTTTCATCTTTTAACTTCTGTGGAAGCGAGTTCCAAAGTCTAGTCGTACCGATCAGAAAGCTTCTCTACCCCAAGAGCTCTTTTTGAACCTGGGGATTACCAGATTGTGAGCGTGAGGAGAGCGAAGATGACGAGCAGGAGTGTATGGCTGCAAATTCTGTTTAAAAAAGACAGGTCCTATGTCGTGAGTTGCTTTAAAAGCTATACAGACAGCCTTAAACTCGATTTGTCTCTTCACTGGTAACTAGTGTAACTCTTTGAGCGCAGTGGAAGCAGATTTATGTTTAGGAATAGTCAGCAATAAGCGTGCTGCAGCATTTTGCACAATCTACAATTGTGAAATTTCTTCCGAAGGTTAATGAACAGACCGTTGCAATAATCAGCTCTGGTTAAGATGAGAGCCGAGGCCACTAACTTCCGCAAATTGACCGGAATAAATGGAAGGATCTTTCAGTGTGTAGAAAGATACGGATGTGACCTGGTTTACGTGGCCTTCAAAGGAAAGCAACTGACTCTCAAATTCTTTACCTTATTCGTAGGAATAGGTAGCAAGCCCAGCTCTGAAGGCCACAAAGCGGGGGGCCAGAAATTAGTGTGGCTGCCAAAGAGTAGGACCTTGGTCTTACTGGAATTTACTTTCAGACAATTAGTGGCCATCCAGTCCCCCACCTGGTGGAAATGGTATAAAACTGTGCAGCTGTATCTGAAGGCGAGCCTGTCACTGAAACCACAATCTGGGTATCATCGGCATAAGAGATTGCAGAGAAACACAGAGATCTGATAGCATTACCAGAGGGGCAACGTAAATATTAAATAGGGTGGGGCTCAATGAAGATCCCTGTGGTACTCCACATGGCAATGTAAAATTAGGTGACTTGAATTCCGAAAGAGCCACAAACTGTTCCCTGCCAGTCAGGAATGAACTAAGTAAAGCAAGAGCATTTCCTTTAATGCCAATCCTCTCCTGGACTTCCAATACTTTTTGATGATTGACAGTGCTGAATGCGGCAGAGAGGTCTAGCAGCAGAAGTGTTGCATTTACCCCTGCATTGACTGTCTGCCCAATGTGTTCAAACACTGAAATCAGTGCCGGCTCGGTGCTAAAGCCAAACTGAGTGGCATCCAGAAAAGCATGCTTCTCAATATAGTACGATAATACAACATTCATGGCTTTTTCAACCATTTTTGCAGGCGGGGGGAGTCTTGAGATTGGGCGGTAATTATTGGGATCTGCCCGTCTAGATTTGCTTTATTTAGGACGAGGAGAAGAGAAGCCAGTTTCCAGTTGATGGGGAATGTGCCTGAGGAAAGCATTTGGTTGAAGATAGGAGACAGATGGGAAGCAATTACTTCTGGTAGAAGATGGAAGATTTTGGGGGAATGAGGATCGAATGGGGAGCCAGATTTAGTAGACAAGAGGAGATTAACGACCTGCTCAGAGGTCAGTGAAGGAAAGAAGGAAAATTCAGGGGGGTCGCTGATATCAGGGGTAACTGAGGAGATTTCCATTTCCACACTGGAAGTAACTGGTGTACCCAAAGAGGAAGCACCCCTTGAGAGAAAAAGTGGGAAAGACACTATAAACTGCATTAACTTTATCTTGAAAGAAAGTGACTAATGAGTTACAGAAAATCTGGCTTGTTGGTGTGTTTATCATTTTGGGGCATTAGCTAGCTTTTTTACTGTGTAAAAAAGTTCTTTCGAGGATTCTTTTGCAGTTGTTATAGCTGGAGTCAAATAACGCATTTTCTTCTAATACACAATTTTTTATAATCAAGCAAAGCTTGTTTATAGGCAGTTCTGTCATTGATTTTATATCATGATCTCCACTTCCTTTCAAGGTGGTGACATTTTTGTTTTTGAAGTCTGAGAAGTTCAGAGAACCAGGGTTCAGAGTGTCTTGACCTATGGTTAGTAATGAGTTTAACAAGGTAACACCTGATCAATTGAACTGTTGAGCCACTCCTCAAAGGCAATGGCTGCCGCATTCGAATGTTTTACAAACTTGGGTGGATGCTGGGTCAGGGAACCTTCGAGAGTTTCAATTGCAATCTTGTTCCAAGGCCAGACCCTTCTGGGCTGATTGTTTTTCAATTTCTCTGTCTGAGGGTTGTGGAAGGAGAGAGAGAACTTAACAACTTTATGACCCGACCAAAAAAGCAGTAGAGACGGAAGACATTGTAAAAACATATTATTTCAGGATACTCCATCAAGCAGGTGTCCCCCAGAGTGCGTACTGCCAATCACCTGCTGGGTGAGGCCTAGGCTATTCGTAATATCAATAACATGTACTGCATCTCTGTCTGATGGGTCTTCAAGGTGAAGGGTGAAGTCCCCCAAAAGTGTAAAGTCTTACGACTGGGATATTACATCCAAGGACTGACCTATGGTATTTAAAAAATCTGCCCGTGGACCATAAAAAAAAATAAAAGGCCATTGAAAGTGAAATGATTGTCTATTGTGATCTTAAACAGTAAGGATTCCAGAGTTGGCCCATTATTTTGGGAGATGAAAGTCCCTTTCCACATACTTCAAAATATTACGGACAGCCCCCGCCCCTTTTTCCCACCCGGTCTTGTTTAAACATTGTCTACCCAGCGGGGACAGCCATTGCTGAGTCTGGGTCTGAAGAGGCCTCTGCCCACGTTTCAGTAATGAAGGCAAGATCAACAGCATCTGCCTCAACAAACATAGCAAACTCGGCGGCATGTTTTCAAAGGGAGCGTGCATTGATTAAAGTACCTAGAACTGTCCTTGTCCCACAGAGCCCTTTCGGGCACGATTTAAACTGGGTGACGCCAATTGGGGTTTAGTGGGGCAGATAAAGAAGCTGCAATCTAGGCACTGGAAAGGTACAGCAGACTAGTAAGCGCTAGGACTAACTTTCCGACAGCATTTACTTCTGTTGTTGAGATCTCGCAGCTGGTCCCTGGTATAAATAATCTTAGATGCAGAGTGGGGGCTAAAACTGGCAGCATGCCTGGCACTGGGCATGGCCCAAGCGCGGACGGGCGCAGACAGACTTGCCTTTGGCGCGGCCGCGTTGCTACCTTGCTTTTATCTCCCCTGTGGCTCAGCATCTAGACCAGAGACCCTCCCCTGATTACTTCCTGGTCTACTGGAAGTGCTGCAGAGTAAGTCGCCCCCGTTACCTGCCTAGAGAGGTGCAAGTGCTTCTGGTGGTAGGTATGATTTAATTAAAAGTATCTAAAATAGTTATACATTAAAAGCTAATAAAGACACAATTCAAATTCATACAGATTAAATTTCAGTGACAATGTGCAAAAAGGCAAAGGGATCATGAACTCAGTTATTGCAATAGCGGCGCGGAGATATTCCTCCATATAGAGTAAAAAACGCTTAACAGACGTGGCGTCCAGCTTAGTCACAGAATGCGAGCTGGCAGCTCAGACTTTCTGTGCCATCACCGGTTCACCCAGCGACTCCATAGACTGGGGGTCGAGGGTCCAGAGTGGTAACCCTAACAGAAAATCCCTCTTCTCTGTTAGTGGGATTGGGGTGGCGCACCACACAGACTTCTATAATAATTGCAAAACAGGACATTTATTCCTTCAGGCTCATATACAATGCCACCACTTCATTCCTTCACCGGTGTAATTGTGGATCCTTGGGATTCCGGCCGTCTATCAGCAATTCCAGCAATCTACCCGGCCTCCCCTTTTCCTTCTGTTATCTTGTGCGATATTCTCTGAGATCGTGGCACTTTAACCACTCCAGAGCTTTGTTATAAAGTCAACGTGTCTAATAGGCGACCAGGTCTATGGTCTTCACTCCCTCGGGTAGCCAACCACCCGGATATTGTTGCGTCTATTGCACCCTTCTGCATCTACCGCTCTGCGTTCAAGTGCGTAAACCTTGTCCGTAAGTTCCGGTATCTGATGAGAGGTTGGTAATTGCGCAGGATGGGGTCAGCAAGGGAGGATTCTGCCGCTTTTGACTATGTCGGCTAGCTTGTGGTGTTCTGCCCGGAGCAGACTCAGTCCTACAGACACCATGCTGATGGCTTGATGTAGGATAGTTTTGGTATCATCTATGGCCTCGAGAATTGTAGTCAATTGCTGCTGCACTAGGTCACAGGAGGTCCCTGGTTTCTGCCGTTATGCATCTGGGGGTCTCCCCCCGTTCAGCAGGTGCTTCTGTTGGCTTGGCCCTGGTTTTGCTCATTCTCCTCTAGGGATATTACCAATCAGGTTTGTGGGAGGATCCCAGCTCTTATCTCTCAGGCGAACAATGGAGAGACAATATGTGGCCAGCCAGGGGAATCCTGGGAGAGCCGGTAATATTGCCGGATAACACAGGGAACCACTTACAGGGATCTTGCCAATAAGTAAAGGGTCCCAAGAGTGCCTTCCGGTGGGATCTCAATCTGGTGCTCAGTCGCTCACTGTCTCACATCTTGCACTTGCCTTACAGTGCACAGGCACCTTGGAATTACTCCTCCACAAAATCACCACTGCTCATTAATCCTCATTAATACACAATGGTGTCTCAGCGCAGCCCCCGGGTATGGGGTTTTCCCCAATGCATGGCACCTGCTCACCACGGCCAGAGTTTCCTACTCGAGTCTCCACTGTCCAATCTCTAGGGCCTAAAAGTTGCAAGGTTTAACGTGTGGCCTCAATCCATGTAACCTGAGGTGAATGAGCCGAAAACCAGGCTCTTCCCTACTGCAATTGCAAACCTCATTTAGGCCAATGGACCCCGGCCAGGGCATCGAGTTTTCTGATCTCTCTTATTCACCAGGAGCCCCTTGCCCAGGCCTTCCGAACTATATGCACGGCAATCTCAACTTGCAGGCGACCAGGCCTTCTTGCCATCTCGGCTTTCCTCACGCACAGTTACAGACAGTCGGTACACCCCTTGGGAACGACGGGAGTCCGCATCAAAATCATACATAGTGGCCAAACACTTTAGAGAACAATCTGTCAATCCTTTAGCAGGAACTTAAAACCCACAAAACATTTAACAGTACATCACATGTAACAAAAAACAAAATACAATACTATTTCACCTATGTGGAAACAAGAGCTGGACCAATTCCTACCAATTATTATTCTTTATTATTATTATCATTATTATTATTATTTATATTGATATGGAACACGAATCATCCCCAAGGGGATCTCAAGGCGCCCAGGAGGCCAACAGACCAATTCATAGCTCATGTCTGGAGGGCTTATACCAGAAGTGGAAAAAACAAATTCAAATAATGGCACATAATAAGGATATTTTCTTTACACAATTTACATCATTTGGCTTGAGTCTTTCAGAAAGTTAGCATTTTCTTCTCCAAACTATTTGGTGCCTGCAGCCTGTTCCTGGGTCCCATGACTAGGCATTGTTTGCAGTTAGCAACTGTGTTTGTGTGTTTTGTAAGGTTGCTTGGAGGTTTCTGCATTCTCTGCAGCCCTCCACAACATTCAACACATAATTGGTCTTACCCTTGCCCGTTCTAGGGGCATCACTGGGAGTCAAAAATATAAATAAGAAGCCCTCGCAGAACATTATGGGGTGGCCCTATTTTGCAGAAGTAAATAATAAATGAGCAGCTCCTGCTCATTGAATGCGCAGAAAAATGCAAATCTCACTATTTTCTGGAACGCTGTCTTTCTTTGTGCAATAATTACCCTGGAGCGGTTCTGTTATGTATTCCTATAGGTTCTGAATCGATCCCCCTATTCCTGACCCTATTCTGGTTAAACTAACTATCAAGTTAACTAACAGTCAGCCCATGAGGCAAGAAAAGCCCCCATGATGCAGATACCGTTATCTGACGCAGTCACACTACGGCACAGGAACGTGTTATCTGATTAGGTCATAACGCTTGAGATCTAATTAGACAAGCGACATTCCTCCAGCCCCTGATAAGGCATACGACGTTCTCATAACAAATCAAACCTATGACAACCTGGAAAATCCGTGCGGCCATTGTTTTGATTTCACAGAGAACTTCAGTAAAAGAATGTGCTAACGAGCAAGTCGTATGACATCTTTATTGACGTATCTATGTCCATCCTTACGTCAATCTCGGCACCTTTAAGGTATAAATATTGCCGATCTTGCCCTATGCAAACACACGCGTGGTGACGAGACGGAGCAGCCATACTTGCCGAAGCCCAGAAGCAGAGCAGACCCCGCTGGCAGCAGCCCCGCCTTCCTGACGCGCTGAGAGACGCGCTGCTATCTCCTACCGAGAGACCCAGCACCGGCGCTTTCGGGCAGCCCTCGCAGGCAGCCTGGAATATCGAGAGCAGAGAAAGAGATACCATTCCTCATTCATCCTAACTTCCAGGTACAGAACTGAATAACCCCTCACAGAGAATTCTTTAGTTATTCACTTGGCAAAAACAAACTTAACTTAAACTGTAACTTTCTATTCCCGCCCACGCATTAGACTTAGGTCAGGTACACGGAGTAGGCGTATTTAGAAACACCAGTTGAGTACGTTTAGTCAAATGTATATGTGTATGTAAATATATTTTAATCATTTTAAACATCATATGGCTCAGAAACCATATCAATGTTTTTACAGTATTATTTTATACTATTGCTTTTAATGTATGCACTTTACTTAACTATAAGTATTGCAATAATATCGATCCATTTCTCTTGTACGAGAAAAGAGACTGATCAATAAATAACACCTTTTTATTGAACACGCCCGTCTCTTCCTTTTCTCTACAATCTGATGAGACTAAGAATGCACGTACTGACTGAGTAAAATAATTGCCTTGTGCTCACATGACTCTGGAGATACACTCTTGATTAGGGGAGAGCAAAGTTGTCATGTTCTATGGTTGTCAGAAACTAAATCCCTTCTTGTCTAATCAGGGGAGATAATTCTTTCCTGAACATTCGAGAAAGTTTCTAGCGAACTCTGAGCTACGCTGGCAAACCCAAAACTTAAGTCTAGTATCGACAGTAGTAGACCTAGTTAACGTCTGGCCTAGGCCTTTACTGCTGTAGGTATTATTCCAATGCGCAGAGCCTATTGGGAAGATAGGAACTACACTACATGGCGCCCAACGCGTTTGGAAAGGGCGATAAAACTAACGTAAGACATTTAGAGTAACTCAGTCGTGCTTTCTCACTCAGACCCCTTTTCCCAAATACTCCAAAGACGTCTGGAGTGGGTGAAAGGTAATATCCTCCAAAACCTCGCAGGAGGGAACTCCTATGTAAGGTTCTTGGTATAGTCAACGTTGAAGGATACACTGTTCCAAAATATTGTGCATCTAATCTTTGTTCCATAAGAAACCTGATCTGCAAACAAACATAATACCATCCTGTCGGTAAAATGGGAGACAGTGATGAAGAAAGAGAGGCAGTTAGATTAGCAGCTGAAATAGTAGCAGCTGATACTGCAGCACTAGATGCGGACGGGGATATAATACTCATCCCGGTCGCCAAAAGGAAATCTATAACCTTAAAACTTATAGAAAATGGACTGACACCGAGAGGTGGCACAGTCATATTCGTAATTGAGGCACACGAATATCGGCAGACAGAGGTATACTATACATGGATACATTTTCCAGCAGCAAATGCTGTAACAAAGTACTTCCACTATTACAAAATAGAGGTTCCACCCGACATTTACACTCCTTTCGAGGAGGTGGAAGTACCACTCAAATTTCAAGAGCATTTGCTCTTATTTGATGGCGCCCTAATACATAATAATCACATCACCAGGCTCGGTCCTTTAGGTAGACCAGGAGCAACGTGGCCAGTCTTAGCCGGATACACACCACACCCAGACATCGAAGGAATGTCTACTGGAGAGCTGTTAATACAGCTAAAACAATTACTAAAAATTCATAGACAATTAGTCCAGTATGTAATGCGGACTTCAACAATTCAGCCAGCGATTAAACTTCCACAGCTGACCCCTCACCAGGGGAACACAAATAAAATCACACCACAGAACATCCAATCCTGCCTAGGTAAAGTTCCGGCTAAACGAGAACAAATACCATTCTGGTTGGCACAGAAAATCACCCAAATAGAGGCGGTGTTTCCTGACACCACCCCGCTAGAAAAACACAGGATTCTGACTATATGTCTCCCAATGGGAATCGCACCACACATAGAGGACTGTGACACTTGGGGTACAGTCTTTGCTTCAATCTACACAAAAACGCACGGTGTTCCATCCATTTCGGTAATACCAGATGTGCTAAAACAAATTCAAGATGAATACGGTCCAGAACCAGCTTTAACTCTTGGTATGAAATTACTGAAAGACTTCAAGCAGGTCTCGGCTATATTATTAGCCAATATAAAAGGTGAAGCAGCAAACGTGGCGATCCGCCAGAGGTTAAAAGAGACAGATATAGCAGACCAACCAGCTGAAATTGCCAGAATCATAGAAAAATCCTATGAAGAACTAGGTAGAGATAGTTTAGGTGGAATACCAGTAAAACCGCAACTGACTGAAAGTCCAGAAAAAATATTTTTTAATAATAATTCACCAAAAAAGAACTGGGATGGAAACAAACAATCCAATCCAAAAGAAAAGAAATTCCAGTCCCGAGGAAGGTCTCCTAGGCGAAGGGAGAAATCTCCGAACCAGAGACACAGGTCACCCCAGAGTGACCCCTCTGGGAAAAGATATAACCTTAGAAATAGGGATAATATTAAAAAAACCTGATAGATATCAAGACATTGATACACGTCCCTCTCAATCTTTTCAGACTTCCTCGCAGAAATCGGAAAGAAGAGGACGATCAGAACAAAGAGAAGAGCACGCCAAGTCCAAAGACAAGGAACCTGCTCAACAAAAAAAGAAATTACAATTTCCAAAAAAGAAGGTAGCCAGTATCAAGGTAGTTAACAATGCCGAGAATACTGAGGACACAACTGAAAAACGGAGAGTGGGCTCAGACAATGCTAGACAGCGCAGCAGAAGTGAGCATAGCTCGCAAAGTCCTTATGAATCATCTGGAGACAGTGGACACGAATGAATATCTTCAAGTGGAAACTGCAGACACCAGAGTTAGCAAACCCCACAAGATATACGAGATAACATTACGTATAGATGGAGATAAGACTAGGAAAATAAGGGGACTATTTTGGGATAACCTCTCCAAGGGTTATGACATCCTTCTAGCTGAAAAAGACTGGCCACCAGAGTTTGTCAGGGAGTGCCCTCATGGCGAAGAAGTAATTATGCCTGCCTTCTCGAATCAAATCCCGATTCATAAAAAATACACACTTGCTAGAAAGTGGGCAGTGGCCTTAGCACCTGCTTTATATAAAAATCATGTAGGATGGGATGAGGATTCTCCTCCTCACAAAATCCAGTTAAAATCACAACCTACTGCACAAAGGCAGTACCCAATTAAGCAAGATGCTAAAAAACAGGTAAATGAAATACTAGATCAGCTAGAATACCAGGGGGTGATTGAAACTTGCACCTCACAAATGAACAATCCTTTGTTTCCAGTCTCCAAACCAGACAATTCATATCGTCTAGTTTTGGATTACCGACACCTTAACACATGTTGCAAAACCTTTGCAGTGCAAAACTCACACAGTGCTGCACTAATGAATAACATAGTGCGCAAAAAATACAAAACAACCTTGGACATCTCCAATGGATTCTTTTGTCAAAACATAGCACCAGAGAGCAGATATTTAACTGCATTCTCAGTAAATGGCACTAAAAAACAATTCTGTCGGTTAGCCCAGGGGTACAAGAACAGCCCGGGGGTATTCTCAGCGAGAGTAACAGAATTATTACATCTATATGATGATGAAGCATTATCTTATGTCGATGACATTTACTTAACAGACGATGACTTGGATACTCACTTGAAAAGAGTGAACACCATAATACTTGGGTTCGCAGCAGAGGGTTACAAATTCAACTTTAAAAAATCCAGAATTGCCCATTTAACGGTCTTATACGTAGGATATGAATTATCAAGTATAGCCTGGTTGACAATTTTCTAAAGAACTAGAAGAATTAAAAAATCTAAAATATGAAAAGACGTATCCTCTGCCAATCGACATTCTGCCTCTACGACATTACGCCTGTGTAATCTATACAGACGGACATGCTCAACCCTCCGTTTGGGGAGAACAAGCATACAACCCCACATGTGAGATTACAAAAGAAGTGTGGTGCGGAGGTAAACTAAAACCTCTATTAACAAAGACACACTCAGTAGAAAGTAATTCAGAACAACAAACTGAAATTTTAGCTTTAAAAATGGCGCTAGATAATGCGGATCGCGAATTCCCGACACTTATAGTGTCAGATTCATATTACTGCGTCAAATCATATAACAAGGATTTGCAGACATGGATTCAGAACGATTACAAAGATGACACAGATGCAACAATAACGCAGAAACTACTCTGGGAACAAATAGCTCTTTTACAAAAAGAACTACCAAAGACTCACGTGACTCACTCACTGAGTCATCAGCGTGATGGCGTTCACGTTGTAGGGAATTCATTGGCTGAGACAGCCACAGCGGCAGCCACTAAACCGGCTCCCGTAGATCGAAAAAAGCGTACATTAAAATACATTGACGGTGAAACAGTGCTGGCAGTGAAAACGTCATCAAAAGGCGACTGCTCAGCGTTACCGATCAACTATCCACTCAATTATACATACATAATCGATGCAAACTCCGTCCCTTTTGCTCGAATCCCTGGAGTGGGGGATAGAGTGATTCCAAACATGGACAGGAGAAGCTTGTTAATCGCAGACGCACACATGGGCGAGGGTCTCAGACACCTTAAAATAAAAGATTCTCTGGAAGAATTACAATCACGGTACTGGTGGCCAGGCATGAGCCTGCATCACACCATGTTTGTAAAAAACTGCCCAAACTGCAACAGAGATCGCAGTGGGGAGAGAAACAGTTTAATACCTCGTCGTATCAAGGCAGATAATATGACCAATAAAAAGCAGGGCTTGCGATTAACATATACAGGCTAGTTTCCACTTATAATGTAGATCACCAGCACTCGGCTGACGTTCGGACTGTTATACAAAGATTTGCGAGTCTAAATGGCATATACGCTAAGAGCATGCTACGTTCGACCACTGTTTTCACTCAAGCCCATCAGCCTGGGGGGAAACATGGCCGAATGAGCACAGTCCAGCGGGAATCTTCTCACTTCCTTCCTGAGGGTACGGGATGGTGTAAAGAAAAAACCAAGGCATAAAGCAATCTATAGCGGAAAGGAAATTAGGTTCGGGAGCTGGGTGGGTCAAACATCTAATAAGTGTCCAACGTAGTCTAAATAACTTGCCAAGAAATTCTCTGAAGGGATTCAGTCCGTACGAATTATTATTTGGAACTAGAATGATTATCTCTGACCTCGACAGTCAGACTTCAGTGGTTAAAGAAAAAAGCTTTGATGTCAAAGACCGTTTGGCTATTTTGCAGGACTTAAACAAAACAAGAAAAGACCTGAGCAACATACAGTTGAAACAACAGCCAACAACCACTGAAGAATCACCACCTGTCCCAGCAAGACCTGTCTGGATTCCAAAAGTCGGGGATCTAGTCAGGGAGAAGATCGCGGTAAAGAAGGAATTTGGGCCTTCTTACAGAAAAGCAGTTCCTGTCTTGTCTGTCAACGGGACAAGATCAGTTGTACTACCGCCACTTGCTGGTAAAAAGGAGAACCGAGTTGTATCCATCGACCTGGTAAAACCACAACATGTGGCCGATAACAAACAGTAGGCCAAGTGGACTCCCAATAAGTAGCAGAACACCAAGGTTTGCTACCATACAGAGGTCCTAACAAAGAGGCTCATCACATTCGAAACGCCTACAGAAGAACAACAAGGACTATGCAACAATGCAATAGAACTCAGACCTCTGAAAACCCAAATAAAAACATTTAGCAGAGACACACCAATCTATAATGAAGTACCAAGTGAAAATGCAAGCAACAAAAATCCTGAAGCAATTGGAACAATTGACAGAACTGCATCCGGCTACTTCATCAACTTCGATGATTCCTCTGAAAGCCTCAGTGAATCAAAGACACAGCCATCATCAAAATCCTTTAAAGACAAAGCTAAGGAACTTTTGAACCAACTGAAAGAAACATATCTGATTTCTCCATGGATTGAATTTTGGGTGGGTTTTGGTGCATTTATCCTCATACTTTGGCTCATCATGATATTAACTTTGGGACGCTTCATTGAGGGAAAATATGCTAAAATGGACACAGCAAGTCAGAACATCAACTTGGTCCTCAAACCACACACATCTTCACACGTCGAGAAAAGAGAACTTTCTTCAGCCAACTTCACAGCCAATCCTATACCTGGTGGGGTAGCCTGGGACAACACTGACTATGAAATTTATGGTCCGGTCGAGATCCTGAAATATCCACACCAAATCAAGATCTCCTTGAGTGACTTTGCAAAACCAAACTCATTTGCTGATGATTGGGACTTCGAAAGCATTAATAACATGATGTCTGATTTAGTAATGTCTGCTAAATTTACAAAACATGATTATTTGCAAGGTTCTACAAATTATGACAGTATGTATTGCTATAACCACTATGGTAATCACTTTTTACATAAATCTGCACAACCTAGAAATGTTTTAAATTATAATCAATGGGAACATTGTGCAACACCTCCAAAAGGGAGCTCAAGAACCGTTTACGACAAATATTCATATTTTTCAGGTTTTAACACAAGTAATGCTGAAACATTTTATTTTAAATTGTCAAACAAGACAGGGATGAAAACCATGATAACCAACACAAAGTTGATATATTCAGATTCATTCTTCGAAGAAATGAATACTTTTGGATTTGATTATTGGGACAAAAATGTTGATTTGAAAAGTGTTTGGGGTACAAAAGAATGGCAAGTACAGGGTTTAGAAGCTTTGTTTAGAGCTTGCATGATCCCAGAACAAATGATATTTTTAAATGACACTGTTCAACAAACCACCTGTCTTGGCCTAGCCAAAATCAAAGATTTAAATAAACTGTCTATTCCAAAGCCAACAATGTTTAGCAATAGCTCTGATACGGATGAAGAGATAGACGTAAACCATATATTAAACCAAAACAGAACACATCCTGATTGGAAACAATGGTTGATCTGGCCCACAGATACAAATAACTGTCAAGACAGATTCCTGAATAAAACACAGGGGTTCAAAATGACCAGGCCAGACCCTAGATATCCCCAAAGACATCACCCAGGGATAATAACAACCTACAGTGTGGGCTAATTATGCCTTCAGTGGCTACAAACTTCCACACTGCCTGAAATTAAGCAACACCTAACTTTACTTACTGATGGTGCTGACTTGCGTGATTTCATAATGGGACCACGCAAACAGCGTCAAAAGCGTTTCATATCAGCCTCTGTATATGCAGCATACAATGAGGCCTGGAAGGTTAATCAAATTGAAACAGCAGAGAGAATACGGGAAATTGACCGTATTCATTTGGAAAAATCACTTTCTGTAGTGGACAATGGGTTAATGACTCTGTCCTCCAGAATTTTTTCATTGGACAGCATTGTGTCTTCAGCAATCGATAATTTATCGCAAGACTTACTGTTATTACAACATGGTCAGTCACAATTGCGTTCTATTGTACAGCTTGGCTGGACGTTACAAAATCTGCGTTCAGGCTATGTGCCTTGGCGTTTAATCAACACAACGTCACTATTCCAAATCTTTAACCTTACTGATAGACAAATCGGTATGGCGCAAAAGGGTGCTGATTATACAATCTTGAGCATTGAAAAACTAGAAAGATTACCAATGACAATGTCAGAACGACCTGTCAGTGAATGGATAATCCACGGAATCATAAGTATTCCAATCTCAACCTTCAGGTTTCAATACTGCCAAAAATATATACAGGCTGGCATGTACGAGAAATTGGGGAAGGGGTACCTTAAAACAACTTGGAACCTGCCCTATTCACATGCATGTGTCAGTAATAAAGGACAGAAAGTGTTTCTTAGTGGCAACAATTGTGCCATGTCACTAAGCGGCACGCTTCTGTGTAACGGAATTAGTTTGCATGGAGCCTGTGAAGGGAATTCATACAACCTTTCATGTCACCAGCAAGGCGCACCTGCAACTGAAATAGAACCATTCTTTCAAAGACTCTATAATGGGAGTTACATTCTTATTGTAGACCGCAAATGTTGTAGTCTTATGCCCGGGACTCCTTATCTAGTCACTACGACTGCGAAGGTCAAGTGCTGTGGACGTTCTTTGTTCCCCAGCTCCTTTCCAGACAGGGAGGCAAGGGCATGGCCCAGTTTGAAAATTACTTCTATTCGAATAGATACTTTAAGCAGAATGAAAACAGTGCTTCTTCAGACGCCTACAAGGCTCACGTCATCAAAAGAAACGTATGATCTACAAGTCGCAAGGACGACTGCAGAGATACATACATTATTATCGACTAATTCCCCCGTACATTTCGCGGAAATCCTGAGCGAAATCTTAAATATTTCTGATACCACTGGGGTCTCAAAGGTATTTAAGACAGTATTTTCGATGGCATTAACACCATTCAAAGCCATACTGGGTATTTTTTCAGATTTCGTCCATTCGATTTTTGGCGGACTTCCCCTGATCCTGGGACTAATTGCAGGAATCCTATTCTTAGTCCTTATTTTTCGTTATGGCAACCCATGTCACAGATCAAACTCTCGCGACAATGGAAGATACAATCCTAGCCATTGGATACCGGGACCGGATATCAAAAATCCTGGGACTCTCCCGGCTTAGAGACCTGAACATGACTTGGTTTCTATCATTTCGACCAATGTGGCAAAGATGTGTTTTACCTGTATTGAGGTGTCTGCTATGCGGAGAAGAATGCGTGTTAGACACCTGTCTGACGCTACAATCGGATGCGCCAGTGGATGCAGATACATTGTTGGTTCCTACCAAGGTTCACGCTTTGTGCTGCCCTCAAAGGCTGCCAATCCTGATGACGGCATTCGTGGAATCTTCACCACTACGATTGAAGAGTAGTGAAGTTCAAGATGAAAGCAGCATCGATCAGGTACGACCTTCTGTCAGCAATGCGAATCAGAATGTCAATGGAGGCAATCATGCGCACGAATGCATGGTTACACCTATTTCCGACTTAGTGGAACTTTCCCATGAAGCTGTTGACAGTTTTTTCGAAAGCCTTAATGATATGATGTTCTCTCCAGAACAGAAATAGAGACTTTTGAGCAAGCTCGCACACGGCGTTCCCTGAATTCGGCCTTCAACTTTAAAAATAAAGTCACATGAACAATTTTTCCCACCAGTTCACGGACAACAATTTTTTAGCAGCCCCAAATTATTTTTTACAAAATTTTCGGGACACTTATCTTCTGCTTAAAGTAAGAAACTATTCCTAGAGAACTAAGATTTCTATTTTTAGATACTTTATAAACTTTAGTTGCCCGCTGGTATGTTCACAAATATTTTATTATGTGATGAAATGGTCTCGAACTTTCTTTCTGTATAGCCATATTAAGAGCCATTTCATGTGTATTTCTCATATACCAAATAAGCAATAATGTCTACAAATGCGTGTTTACTTTAGCGTTTAATTCATAGCTTAAGTGCATACAATATATATGACTGCAATTTTTCAGTATATTTGAAAATTTCGAAATGCATTTATGTATTTTGGGGTGGTGAGGTATACACTATACTCTATAGTATGTTGTACTATGTTATACTATGCATAGATTAGTAAATATGACCATAGTTAGCGTGGAGTGGGTGTCATGTATTCCTATAGGTTCTGAATCGATCCCCCTATTCCTGGTTAAACTAACTATCAAGTTAACTAACAGTCAGCCCATGAGGCAAGAAAAGCCCCCATGATGCAGATACCGTTATCTGACGCAGTCACACTACGGCACAGGAACGTGTTATCTGATTAGGTCATAACGCTTGAGATCTAATTAGACAAGCGACATTCCTCCAGCCCCTGATAAGGCATACGACGTTCTCATAACAAATCAAACCTATGACAACCTGGAAAATCCGTGCGGCCATTGTTTTGATTTCACAGAGAACTTCAGTAAAAGAATGTGCTAACGAACAAGTCGTATGACATCTTTATTGACGTATCTATGTCCATCCTTACGTCAATCTCGGCACCTTTAAGGTATAAATATTGCCGATCTTGCCCTATGCAAACACACGCGTGGTGACGAGACGGAGCAGCCATACTTGCCGAAGCCCAGAAGCAGAGCAGACCCCGCTGGCAGCAGCCCCGCCTTCCTGACGCGCTGAGAGACGCGCTGCTATCTCCTACCGAGAGACCCAGCACCGGCGCTTTCGGGCAGCCCTCGCAGGCAGCCTGGAATATCGAGAGCAGAGAAAGAGATACCATTCCTCATTCATCCTAACTTCCAGGTACAGAACTGAATAACCCCTCACAGAGAATTCTTTAGTTATTCACTTGGCAAAAAACAAACTTAACTTAAACTGTAACTTTCTATTCCCGCCCA
Organism: Lissotriton helveticus; assembly: GCF_964261635.1. Classification (NCBI taxonomy): domain Eukaryota; kingdom Metazoa; phylum Chordata; class Amphibia; order Caudata; family Salamandridae; genus Lissotriton; species Lissotriton helveticus. The sequence continues at coordinate 239,019,464 of NC_136065.1, read as the reverse complement.
CGCATTAGACTTAGGTCAGGTACACGGGGTAGGCGTATTTAGAAACACCAGTTGAGTACGTTTAGTCAAATGTATATGTGTATGTAAATATATTTTAATCATTTTAAACATCATATGGCTCAGAAACCATATCAATGTTTTTACAGTATTATTTTATACTATTGCTTTTAATGTATGCACTTTACTTAACTATAAGTATTGCAATAATATCGATCCATTTCTCTTGTACGAGAAAAGAGACTGATCAATAAATAACACCTTTTTATTGAACACGCCCGTCTCTTCCTTTTCTCTACAATCTGATGAGACTAAGAATGCACGTACTGACTGAGTAAAATAATTGCCTTGTGCTCACACGACTCTGGAGATACACTCTTGATTAGGGGAGAGCAAAGTTGTCATGTTCTATGGTTGTCAGAAACTAAATCCCTTCTTGTCTAATCAGGGGAGGGAGATAATTCTTTCCTGAACATTCGAGAAAGTTTCTAGCGAACTCTGAGCTACGCTGGCAAACCCAAAACTTAAGTCTAGTATCGACAGTAGTAGACCTAGTTAACGTCTGGCCTAGGCCTTTACTGCTGTAGGTATTATTCCAATGCGCAGAGCCTATTAGGAAGATAGGAACTACACTACAGTTCCTCCTATACTGGCTGGCACCGGATAAACTAGCAGAGCACCTTTGAAAAACTGTAACAATTTTGGATGAATATATCTATATAAAATGAATAGGGATGGCAACACCATCCCTATTTATTTTACATCCAGTAGACACCTAATTTCACACACAAGTCCAGTAGACATTTAATTTCACATACCCATATATATATGGGTATGTGAAATTAAATGTCTACTGGACTTAAAATAAATAGGGATGGGGTTGCCTCTTGGAAGAAATATATATATATATAACTCGATATATTGTGATGTATTCCTATAGGTTCTGTATCGATCCCCCTATTCCTGACCCTATTCTGGTTAACGAGTTAACTAGCAGCCATCCCATGATGCAGAAACCGTTATCTGATTACGCCAGACCACGGCACAGGAGCGCGTTATCTGATTAGGTCATAACGCTTGCCATCTAATTAGGCAAAGCAATATTCCTCCAGCCCCTGATAAGGCATACGGAGTCCTCAAAACAAATCAAACCTATGACAACCTGGGAAAAACCCTGCGGCCATTGTTTTGATTTCACCGAGAACTTCAGTAAAAGAATGTGCTAACGACCAGCTCGTATGACATCCTTATTGACGTATCTATGTCCATCCTTACGTCAATCTCGGCACCTTACAGGTATAAATATTACCGACATTGCCTTAAGCAAACACACGCGGTGGTGACGAGATCGGAGCAGCGAGACTTGCCGAAGCCCAGCAGAGAGCGAAGCCCCCGGCGCTGCCCCGCCTTCCTGACGCGCTGAGAACGAGACGCTGCTTTCTCCTGCCGAGAAATCAAGCTCCGGCGCTTCCGAGCAGCCCTCGCAGGCAGCTTGGAATATCGAGACCTCAGACGAGAGATACTATCCCTCAACCATCCTAGACCTCAGGTACGGAGCTGAATAACCCCTTACAGAGAATTCTTGAATCAGTCACTTGGCAAAACAAACTTAACTTAAACTGCTACTTTCTATCCCCGCCCACGTATTAGGCTTAGGTCAGGTACACTGGGGTAGGCGTAGTTAGAAGCACCAGTTGAGTACGATTAGTCAAATGTTTATATGTATGTATCTATTTTATCCATTTTAAATAACGTATGGCTTAGAAACCATATCAATGTTTTTACAGTATTATTTTATAATTCTGCTTTTATTGTATGCACTTTACTTAACCATAAGTATTGCAATAATATCGATCCATTTCTCTTGTACGAGAAAAGAGACTGATCAATAAATAACATCTTTTATTGAACACGCTCGTCTCTTCCTTTTCTCTACAATCTGGTGAAACTAAGAATGCACGTACTGACTGAGTAAAATAAGTTGTCTTTTGTTTTCACACGACTCTAGAGATACACTCTTGATTAGGGGAGAGCAAAGTTGTCATGTTCTATGGTTGTCAGAAACTAAATCCCTTCTTGTCTATCCAGGGAGGTTCAACTCCTCCTTGTCTATTCGAGAAAGTTTCTAGTGAACTCTGAGCTAGCTGGCAAACCCAAAACTTTAAGTCTAATATCGACAGTAGAAGACCTAGTTAACGTCTGGTCTAGGTCTATACTATTGGAGGTATTATTCCAATGCGCAGAGCCTATTGGGATAATAGGAACTACACTACATGGCGCCCAACGTGGTTGGATAGGCGATAAAACTAACGCAAGACTTTAGAGTATCTCAGTCGTGCTTTTTCACTCGGACCCCTTTTTCCCATAATACTCCAAAGACGTCTGGAGTGGGTGAGAGGTAAAATCCGCCAAACCTCGCAGGAGGGAACTCCTATGTATGGTTCTTGGTTCAATCAACGTTGAAGGATACACTGTTCCAAAATATTGTGCATCTAAATCTTTGTTTCCATAAGGAACCTGATCTGCAAACAAACAGAATAACCTTCCTGACAGTAAAATGCCAGAAAGTGATGATGAAAGAGAGAGAGCTAGAGTAGCAGCTGAAATAATAGAAGCTGATAATACTATGCAAGGAGCAGACCCGGATATAACACTCATCCCAGTCAACATAAGAAGATCTATAACGTTAAAACTTATAGACAATGGACTGACACCAAGAGGTGGTACAGTCATATTCGTAATTGAGGCACACGAATATCGGCAGACAGAGGTATTCTATTCATGGATACACTTTCCAGCAGCAAATGCTGTAACAAAGGAGTTCCACTATTATAAAATAGAGGAACCACCGGATACCTACACTCCTTTCGAAGAAGTGGAAGTACCACTCAAATTCCAAGAACACCTGCTCTTGTTTAATGGCGCCCTAAAACATAATAATCACATCACCAGGCTCGGTCCACTAGGTAGACCAGGAGCAACGTGGCCGGTCCTAGCCGGATACACACCACATCCAGACATCGAAAGGATGTCTGCAGCAGATGTTTTAGTACAACTAAAACAATTAATTAAAATATATAGACAACTAGTCAAATATGTAATGCGGACTTCAACCATCCAACCTGTAGTTAAAATTCCACAGCTGACCCCACATCAGGGGAACACAAATAAAATTACACCACAGAACATACAGTCCTGCCTAGGTAAAGTACCAGCTAAACGGGAACAAATACCATTCTGGTTAGCACAAAAAATCACCCAAATAGAGGCGGTGTTTCCAGACACCACCCCTGTGGATAAACACAGGATTCTGACTATCTGTCTTCCAATGGGAATCGCACCACACGTGGAGGACTGTGACACTTGGGGTACAGTCTTTGCTTCCATTTACACAAAAACACATGGTGTACCATCCATGTCGGTAATACCAGATGTGCTAAAACAAATTCAAGACGAATACGGTCCAGAACCCGCTTTAACTCTTGGTATGAAATTACTAAAAGACTTCAAGCAGGTCTCGGCAATATTACTAGCCAACATAAAAGGAGAAGCAGCGAATGTGGCGATCCGCCAGAGGTTAAAAGAGACAGATATAGCAGACCAACCAGCTGAAATTGCCAGAATTATAGAAAAATCCTATGAAGAACTAGGTAGAGATAGTTTGGGTGGAATACCAGTGAAGCCCCAACTAATTGAAAGTCCTGAAAAAATATTTATTAAAAATAATCTAAACAGTCAAAAGAAGAACTGGGATGGAAACAAACAATCCAATCCAAAAGAAAAGAGATTCCAGTCCAGAGGAAGGTCTCCTCGGCGGAGAGAAAGATCTCCGGACCAAGGACCCAAGTCTCCCCAAAGGGAGCCCTCTGTGAAAAAATACAACCTTAGAAATAGGGATAACATAAAGAAACCGGATAGATATCAAGATTTTGATACACGTCCCTCTCAATCTTTTCAGACTTCCTCGCAGAAATCGGAAAGAAGAGGACGATCGGAACCCAGGGAAGGGCACGTCAAGTCCAAAGACAAGGAACCTGCTCATCCAAATAAAAAATTACAGTTTCCAAAAAAGAAGGTAGCCAGTATTAAAGTATTCAACAATGCCGAGAATACTGAGGACACAGCTGAAAAACGGAGAGTGGGCTCAGACAATGCTAGACAGCGCAGCAGAAGTGAGCATAGCACGCAAAGTCCTTATGAATCATCTGGAGACAGTGGACACGAATGAATACATTCAGGTGGAAACTGCAGACACCAGAGTTAGCAAACCTCACAAAATATATGAAATAACTTTACGTATAGAAAGGGATAAGACTAGAAAAATAAGGGGCCTTTTTTGGGATAATCTCTCCAAGGGCTATGACATCCTTCTAGCTGAAAAAGACTGGTCACCAGAGTTTGTCAGGGAATGCCCACACGGCGAAGAAATAATTATGCCTGCCTTCTCAAATCATATTCCAATTCATAAAAAATATACACTTGCAAGAAAGTGGGCAGTAGCTCAAGCTCCTGCTTTATATAAAAATCATGTAGGATGGGATGAGGACTCTCCTCCTCACAAAATCCAGTTAAAATCACAACCTACTGCACAAAGGCAGTATCCAATCAAGCAAGAAGCTAAAAAACAGGTAAAAGAAATTCTAGATCAACTAGAATACCAGGGGGTGATTGAAACTTGCACCTCACAAATGAACAACCCTTTGTTTCCTGTCTCCAAACCAGACAATTCATATCGTCTAGTTTTGGATTACAGACACCTTAACTCATGTTGCAAAACTTTTGCAGTACAAAACTCGCATAGTGCTGCACTAATGAATAACATAGTGCGCAAAAAATATAAAACAACATTAGACATCTCTAATGGATTATTTTGTCAAAATATAGCACCAGAGAGCAGATACTTATCAGCGTTCTCAATAAATGGCGCTCAAAAAGAATTCTGTCGGTTACCCCAGGGGTACAAGAACAGCCCAGGAGTATTCTCAGCGAGGGTAACAGAGTTACTACAAACATATGATGACGAAGCATTATCTTATGTCGATGACATATACCTAACAGATGATGACTTGGATACTCACTTGAAGAGAGTGAACACCATAATACTTGGGTTCGCGGCAGAGGGTTACAAATTCAACTTTAAAAAATCTAGAATTGCCCATCTAACAGTCCTGTTCTTAGGATATGAATTATCAAGTGAAGGCAAAAGCCTGATTGACAATTTCCTAGAGAAATGTGCCGTACTCCAAGCACCTAGAACACTAAAAAACCTACAGTCAATTCTAGGTTTCCTAAATTTCGGAAGAACATACATTGCAAATTACGCAGAAAGGGTCAAACCCCTTTATGATCTAATAAAACCAGATTTTAAAAAAACCAATTGGACTCAAATACACACAGAAATTCTGAGATCCTTACAAACAGATATGTTAATTAAAACAAAATTAGAAACACGTGATAACACACGCAACCTTGTGATTCGAGTCATCCCAGGAAGATGCGGATTCACATACCTGACCTCTAACGAGGGAGAAAAGGTACCAATTGCATTCAAATCACACTTGTACACTAAAGCTGAAATGAAATTTAGCCCAACGGAAAAAATTCTTACTGCAACACAGACAGCTATAGCAAAAGAACGAGCCCTTTCACAAGGTAAACGAATAATAATCGTTACACCGATACCAGCCCTAGAGGCTGTAACAAAAGCAAGCATACCGAATGCTAAAGCGCTTCATCCGAGATGGATACAATGGGCTAATTCTCTTGCTGCAACAGACGTGGCATACGAATTTGATCCTAACTTAAAAACACAAGAGTTTCTCCAATACGAATTCGAATGTCCGCCGCCGACCGAAATTCTGCCTCTAGAACATTACGGCTGTATAATATATACAGACGGATCAGCACAACCCGCAGTAGAAGGTAAACAAGCTTACAGTGCTGCGTGTGCGATTGTAAAAGGTCGCTGGCACGATGGGAAATTCAAACCAGCGGTCACTAAAACACAATCTCTAGGAGATTGTACAGCTCAGCGAGCAGAACTACTAGCATTCAAGATGGCGCTTGAAAATACCGATCGAGAATTCCCCACACTCATAGTGTGCGATTCGTATTATTGCGTTCAGTCTTACAATGAATACTTACAGATCTGGCTTCAGAATGGTTTTAAGGATGCAAAAGGAGGCACAATCAAGCATAAAATGCTTTGGGAACAAGTAGTTCTTTTACAAAAGGAACTACCAAAGACTCACGTGATACATACACTGAGTCATCAACGTGATGGCGTTCACGTTGCAGGGAATTCATTGGCTGATGAGGCCGCGAAGGCAGCTGTGCAAACGGCTTCCGAAGCTGCCATCACTCGGTCAAAAACAAAAATAGACAGCGATATATTACAAGCTGTCAGCGCTACAGTAAAAGATGCGATAGAAACACTCCCGAAAGGCTTTCCAGTAAAGTACTCATACATAACTGATGCAAATAATGTTCCATTTGCTCGAATCCCTGGAGTGGGGGATAGAGTAATTCCAAACATGGAACATAGGTTAGGACTCATCATAGCGGCACACGAAGGACTTGCTTCTGTACATGCTGGCGTCTCAGCCACAGTATCGTTATTAAAACAGAGATACTGGTGGCCACAAATGAGAAGACAAACCAGGAACTATGTTCTAGAATGTGAAATATGTCAAAAAATGAAAGTATCAACAGTGAGACGACCAGCACAGACGCCCCTTCTAATCTCGGATAAACCATTAGCCTGTGTTTACCTGGACCACTGTGGTCCCTTACAAAGGGATGGTAACTATAAATATATCTTGGTCGCAGTGGATTCATGCACGAGATTCATATGGATGTGGCCCCAGCGAACGGCTGACGCCAGAACTGTTATAAAAGATTTGCGAGTCTTTATCGGCACATACGCAATTGGCATGCTGCATTCGGACCAGGGTCCTGCTTTTAGCTCTAGAGCTTATAAGGAGGCCATGGCCAGCATGGGCGTTGCATTGCGGTATTCTTGTCCATTTCATCCCGAGGGAAACGGAATTGTTGAAAGAAAAAACCGTGACATAAAGCAATCTATAACAGCAAAGGTATTAGGTTCGGGAGCTGGGTGGGTCAAACATCTAATAAGTGTCCAACGTAGTCTAAACAACTTGCCAAGAAATTCTCTGAGGGGATTCAGTCCATACGAATTACTGTTTGGGACTAGGATGCTAGTCTTAGATCTTGACAGTCAGACTTCAGTGGTGAAAGAAAAAAGCTTTGATATCAAAGATCGTTTGGCTATTTTACAGGACTTAAACGAAACAAGAAAAGACCTGAGCAACATAAAGTTGAAACAGCAGCCAACAACCACTGAAGAACCACCACCTGTCCCAGCAAGACCTGTCTGGATTCCAAAAATCGGGGATCTAGTCAGAGAAAAGATCGCGGTAAAGAAGGAATTTGGGCCTTCTTACAGAAAAGCAGTTCCTGTCTTGTCCATCAACGGGACAAGATCAGTTGTATTACCGCCACTTGCTGGTAAAAAGGAGAACCGAGTTGTATCCATCGACCTGGTAAAACCACAATCATGTGGCCGATAACAAACAGTAGGCCAAGTGGACTCCCGATAAGTAGTAGAACACCAAGGTTTGCTACAAGTACAGAGGTGCTAACTAAAAGGCTAATCACATTCGAAACGCCTACAGAACAACAACAAGAACTATGCAACAATGCAATGGAACTCACACCTCTGAAAACCCAAATAAAAACATTTAGTAGAGACACACCAACCTACAATGAAGTAACAAATGAATATGCTGAAGCTGCAAGAAACAGTAATCCTGAAGCAATTGGAACAATAGACAGAACGGCATCCGGCTACTTCATCAACTTTGATGATTCTTCTGAAGATCTAAGTGAATCAAAGACACAGCCATCACCAAGAACTTTTAAAGACAAAGCTAAGGAACTTTTGAAACAGCTGAAAGAAACCTATCTGATTTCTCCGTGGATTGAATTTTGGGTGTCCTTTGGTGTATTTATCCTGATACTTTGGCTCATCATGATACTATGTTTGGGACGCTTCATTGAGGGAAAATATGCTAAAATGGACACAGCAAGCCAGAAAATCAACTTGATCCTCAAGCCACACACGTCTTCACACGTCAAGAAAAGAGAACTTTCTTCAGTCAATTTCACAGCCAATCCTATACCGGGTGGGGTAGCATGGGACAATACTGACTATGAAATTTATGGTCCGGTTGAGATCCTCAAATATCCACACCAAATCAAGATCTCGTTGAGTGACTTTGTAAAACCAAACTCATTTGCTGATGATTGGGACTTTGAAAGTATTAATAACATGATGTCTGATCTAGTGATGTCTGCTAAATTTACCAAACATGATTATTTGCAGGGTTCATCTAATTATGATAGTATGTACTGCTACAACCACTATGGTAACCATTTTTTACATAAATCAGCACAACCTAGAAATGTTTTAAATTATAATCAATGGGAACATTGTGCAACCTCTCCAAAAGGAAGCTCAAGAACCTTTTATGACAAATATTCATACTTTTCAGGGTTCAACACAAGTAATGCTGAAACATTTTATTTCAAATTGTCAAATAAGACAGGAACAAAAACCATGCTTACAAACACGAAATTGATATATTCGGACTCATTTTTTGAACAAATGAATACATTTGGTTTTGATTATTGGGACAAAAATGTTGAAGTAAAAAGTGTTTGGGGTACAAAAGAATGGCAAGTACAAGGTATAGAATCATTGTTTAGAGCCTGCATGATCCCAGAACAAATTATATTCTTGAATGAAAGTATTCAACAAACTACCTGTCTTGGATTAGCCAAAATCAAAGACTTAAATAAACCGTCTATTCCAAAACCAACAATGAACAGCAATAACTCTGCAGATGAAGAGATAGACGTAAACTATGTATTAAACCAAAACAGAACAAATCCTGATTGGAAACAATGGTTGATCTGGCCCACAGATACTAATAACTGTCAAGACAGATTCCTGAACAAAACACAGGGGTTCACATTGACCAGGCCAGACCCTAGATATTCCCAAAGACAACACCCAGGGATAATCACCACCTACAGTGTGGGCAAACTCTGCCTTCAATGGCTAAAAACTTCCACACTGACAGAAATTAAGCAACACCTAACTTTACTTACTGATGGTGCTGACTTGCGTGATTTCATTATGGGACCGCGCAAACAGCGCAAAAACGCTTCATAGCAGCCTCCATATATGCAGCTTACAACGAGGCCTGGAAGATAACTCAAATTGAGACAGCAGAAAGTATACGGGAAATTGACCGTATTAATTTGGAAAAATCGCTTTCTGTAGTGGACAATGGGTTAATGACTCTGTCCTCCAGAATCTTTTCATTGGACAGCATTGTGTCATCAGCAATCGACATAATATCGCAAGGCTTACTGTTGTTACAACACGGTCAGTCTCAATTGCGTTCTATTGTACAGCTTGGCTGGACGTTACAAAACCTGCGTTCAGGCTATGTGCCTTGGCGTTTAATCAACACAACGTCACTATTCAATATCTTTAACCTTACTGATAAACAGATCAGTATGGCACAGAAGGGTGCTGATTATACAATCCTGAGCATTGAGAAACTCGAGAGATTACCATTGACAATGTCAGAACGACCTGTCATTGAATGGATAATACATGGGATAATTAATATTCCGATATCTACTTTCAGGTTTCAATACTGCCAAAAATATATACAGGCTGGCATGTACGAAAAATTGGGAAAAGGGTACATTAAGACAACTTGGAACTTGCCCTATTCACATGCATGTGTCAGTAATAAAGGACAGAAAGTGTTTCTTAGTGGCAATAATTGTGCAATGTCACTAAGCGGTACACTTCTGTGTAATGGAATTAGTTTGCATGGAGCCTGTGAAGGGAACTCAAATAACCTTTCATGTCACCAGCTAGGCGCACCTGCAACAGAGATAGAACCATTCTTTAAAAGACTCTATAACGGGAGTTACATTCTAATTGTGGATCGCAGATGTTGTAGTCTACTGCCCGGGGTTCCTTATCTCGTTAGTACGACTGCGAAGGTCATGTGCTGTGGACGCTTATTGTTCCCCAGCTCCTTTCCAGACAGGGAGGCAAGGGCATGGCCTAACTTGAAAATTACTTCTATTCGAGTTGATACTTTAAGCAGAATGAAAACAGTGCTTCTTCAGACGCCGACCAGGCTCACGTCATCAAAAGAAACGTATGATCTCCTAGTCGCAAGGACGACTGCAGAGATTCACTCATTGTTATCAACTAATTCCCCCATACATTTCGCAGAAATCCTGAATGAAATCTTAAATATTTCTGATACCAGTGGAGTCTCAAATGTATTTAAGACAGTATTTTTGATGGCATTAACACCATTCAAAGCCATACTGGGTATTTTTCCAGACTTCGTCCATTCGATTTTTGGAGGAGTTCCCCTCATTTTGGGACTAATTGCAGGAATCCTATTCTTAGTCCTTATATTTCGTTATGGCAAACCATGTCACAGACAAAACACCTGCGACAAGGGAAGAAACAATCCGAGCCATTGGATACCGGGACCGGATATCAAAAATCCTGGGACTAACCCGGCTTAGAGACCTGAACATGACTTGGTTTCTTTCATTTCGACCAATATGGCAAAGATGTGTTTTACCTGTATTAAGGTGCATGCTGTGCGGAGAAGAATGCGTGTTGGACACCTGTCTGACGCTACAATCGGATGCGCCAATGGATGCAGAAACACTGTTGGGTCCGGTAAAGGCTCATGCATTGTGCTGCCCTCAACGGCTGCCAATCCTGATGACGGCATTCGTGGAAACTTCACCACTACGATTAAGGGGTAGTGAAGATCAAGATGAAAGCAGCATCGATCAGGTACAACCTTCTGTCAGCAATACTACTCAAAACGTCAATGGAGACAATCATGCACATGAATGCATGGTTACATCCTTTTCCGAGTTAGTGGAACTCTCACAGGAAGCTGTTGACAGCTTTTTCAGCAGTCTCAATGATATGATGTTCTCACCAGAGCAGGAATAATGACTCTTGAACAAGCTAGCACACGGCGTTCCCGACACCTTGAATTTGGCCTTCAACTTTAATAATAAAGTAGCAAGATCAACTTTTCCTCCAGTCCACGGACAGCAATTTTTTTAGCAGCCCCAAAATTTTTTACATTTTACGGAACACTTTTCTTCTGCTTAAAGTAAGAACTATTCTTAGAGAACTAATTTCTGTTTTTAGAAACTTCATAGACATTAGCTGCCCGCTGGTATGTTCATAAATATTTTTTTTCTCTTGAACTGTGATGAAGTGGTCTCGAACTTTTCTTCTGTATTAAGAGCCATTTCATGTGTAATTCTCATATTCGATTACTAATAATGTATACATGCGTGATTAATTTAGCATTAGTCTACTGCTTAAGTGCATATAGTACATATGGCTATTTTATTTTTCCCGTACATTACATAATTTCGAAATGCATTATATGTATTTTGGGGTGGTAAGGTATACACGATACTCTACAGTATGTTTTACTATGCCTAGATTCGTAAATATGGCCATAGTTAGCGTGGAGTGGGTGTGATGTATTCCTATAGGTTCTGTATCGATCCCCCTATTCCTGACCCTATTCTGGTTAACGAGTTAACTAGCAGCCATCCCATGATGCAGAAACCGTTATCTGATTACGCCAGACCACGGCACAGGAGCGCGTTATCTGATTAGGTCATAACGCTTGCCATCTAATTAGGCAAAGCAATATTCCTCCAGCCCCTGATAAGGCATACGGAGTCCTCAAAACAAATCAAACCTATGACAACCTGGGAAAAACCCTGCGGCCATTGTTTTGATTTCACCGAGAACTTCAGTAAAAGAATGTGCTAACGACCAGCTCGTATGACATCCTTATTGACGTATCTATGTCCATCCTTACGTCAATCTCGGCACCTTACAGGTATAAATATTACCGACATTGCCTTAAGCAAACACACGCGGTGGTGACGAGATCGGAGCAGCGAGACTTGCCGAAGCCCAGCAGAGAGCGAAGCCCCCGGCGCTGCCCCGCCTTCCTGACGCGCTGAGAACGAGACGCTGCTTTCTCCTGCCGAGAAATCCAGCTCCGGCGCTTCCGAGCAGCCCTCGCAGGCAGCTTGGAATATCGAGACCTCAGACGAGAGATACTATCCCTCAACCATCCTAGACCTCAGGTACGGAGCTGAATAACCCCTTACAGAGAATTCTTGAATCAGTCACTTGGCAAAACAAACTTAACTTAAACTGCTACTTTCTATCCCCGCCCACGTATTAGGCTTAGGTCAGGTACACTGGGGTAGGCGTAGTTAGAAGCACCAGTTGAGTACGATTAGTCAAATGTTTATATGTATGTATCTATTTTATCCATTTTAAATAACGTATGGCTTAGAAACCATATCAATGTTTTTACAGTATTATTTTATAATTCTGCTTTTATTGTATGCACTTTACTTAACCATAAGTATTGCAATAATATCGATCCATTTCTCTTGTACGAGAAAAGAGACTGATCAATAAATAACATCTTTTATTGAACACGCCCGTCTCTTCCTTTTCTCTACAATCTAGTGAAACTAAGAATGCACGTACTGACTGAGTAAAATAAGTTGTCTTTTGTTTTCACACGACTCTAGAGATACACTCTTGATTAGGGGAGAGCAAAGTTGTCATGTTCTATGGTTGTCAGAAACGAAATCCCTTCTTGTCTATCCAGGGAGGTTCAACTCCTCCTTGTCTATTCGAGAAAGTTTCTAGTGAACTCTGAGCTAGCTGGCAAACCCAAAACTTTAAGTCTAATATCGACAGTAGAAGACCTAGTTAACGTCTGGTCTAGGTCTATACTATTGGAGGTATTATTCCAATGCGCAGAGCCTATTGGGATAATAGGAACTACACTACAATATATAGAAAACAGTGTGCTCCGCTTTGAACAAGCGAGAGCATTTTGGTCTTGCTTGTTCAAGGCACAGCTCACTTTGCTTTTGAACCCAGGGAGCAGCATGTTAGCAGCTCCCTGGGTGTAAAAAGCAATGCCAGCTCCTGCATTAGGGGGGAGCCGGGCAGCACCGTGGCGGAATTCAGGATCCCCCGCGGTCCCCATCGGGAGTCCATGCCTCGGGGTATGGGGTCCCCGGGGCCGAAAATGGCCCGCCCCCTCACTTAAAAGAAAAAAAAATGGCAGAGCTCCAGGAGATGGGGTCCCTAGTTCGAAATTGGTCTGAGGAGGGGTGCCATGTGCCCCCCCCTCCCTTTTAACAAAATTAATTGCCAGGCCCCGTTGGATGGTGTCCACGGGGCCAAAATCGGCATGGGGGCCCTGCAGCCCCCTTCCCTTTGTGTATGAGAAATAAATAAAGGCCTTGTCCACGGGGATGGGATCCCCAGGGCAAAATGCGGCCTCTGAAGGGGGGCCACATGGCCTCCCTCCCGTTTTATTTTATTGACATTTTAAAAAATGAGTCAGGCCCTGGGGGATAGGGTCTCCGGTGCCCAAAAGGGTCAAGGGAAGGGAGACCTCGCAGGCCCCCTTCCATAACAGAAAAAAAATCAAAAGCCGACAACTCGACGGAGGCTCTGCCTCCTTCCCCTACTACTCTTCAAATGCACCTACTGGCACGCTCTTGGTTGGGGGATGAAGTCCCCTTCACTGCTGAGGGTCCTTAGGGGCCAACTAGCCCACCTGTTACCTCCAGTAAGCCCCAAACAGTGGGATTGCTGAGAGATGGTCGCAGATCATGCCCCTTTCTCCACCACTCTGCAAACGCGCCTCTTGTCGCACTGCTGGTGGGGGGATGAGGTCCCCTTGCCTACTGAGGGCCTCAGGACTAAAGTGGACTTCATCCCCCAAGCAGCAGTTCACTAGGAGTCACATTTACAAAGCAATGGAGAAAGGGGGCGTGGCCTCTAACCACCTCCACCATACAGCTTTGTGGGGCTTACTGGAGGTAACAGGAAGACTAGTAGGCACCCAAGGACCCCAAGAGCCAAGGGGACTTCATCCCCCAAATAGTAGTGTGCCAGGAAGTGCGTTTGCAGAGTGGAGGAGAAAGAGAGCGTGGTCACCGAAACCTCTCAGCAAACCCACTGTGTGGGACTTGCTGGAGGTAACAGGATGAGTAGTTGGCCCCCAAGGACCCTCAATAGCCAAGGGGACATCATCCCTCCAATAGTAATGCGTTAGGAGGTGCATTTGCAGAGTGGTGGAGAAAGGGGGCGTGGTTTGCTATCAGATCTCAGCAATCCTGCTGTATGGGACTTACTGGAGGTAGTAGGAGGGTTAGTTGGCCCCCAAGGACGTCCTTGCTTGCCAACTACCCCTCCTGTTACCTCCAGTAAGTCACACACAGCAGCATTGCTGAGAAGTTATCAGAGGCCTCGCCCCCTTTCTCTACCAGTCTGCAGATGTGCCTACCGGTGCACTGCTGGTTGGGGGATAAAGTCCCCTTGGCTCCAGAGGGACATTGGGGCCAAAAAAGCCATCCTGGTACCTCCTGTAAGTCCTACGCAGAGGAATTCCTGAGAGCTTTGTCGGAGGCCCATCCCCCTTTCTTCACCACTCTGCAAACGTGACTGCTAGCTAAAAAAAACTTAGAAATTCACTAAAAAAATCAAAGGTTACAGGGACATTATAGTTAGCAAATAGAATTTAAAAAACTTAGAAATTCACTGAAAAAACCAAAGGTTACAAGGACATTATAGTTAGCAAATAGAATTAAAAAACCTTAGAAATTCACAAAAAAAACAAAGGTTGCACGGACGTTATGGTTAGGATCAGATTTTACTCATAAAAACCAGTGAAATTCAGCCATTGTTATTACCTGAGTTAACGATAACTCACGCCCTCGCAATGCACTGCTTATAACCTCACATATTACATCACTCATGACATGGTCCAGGCCTGATCGCGGTTTCAGTTACTACCGCCACATTACAATGCAGGTGATCAAAACTGAAACTGACTTGTCATTCTCGCTGGATTCTGACGAGCTCAAGTAGCTAGTCGGCCAGTCGGAGGCCGGCACGTAATCGCCATGGATGGCATTTCCGCTGTTGGGATTATGAAGACAGTTCCCGACAGGCTTTTTATGTTGGGCGTGTCGACGTGGAAAGCGGGCTGGAAAGCAACATTGGTGGCCCCTAGCAAGGCCTCCTTCATTCTGGATCTACGGTTGGGGGCCGAAGGTTAATACATACACCGTATGGCAGGCACCATGGTGCCTGCCACGCAGTGCAGGGATGAACAGACTCTTCCATTTGTCTATGGGAGCTTGTGCTACGGCCGGAATATATATAAAAATATTAAAAGAAACAACAAAAAACGGCAACAATGACGCCAAGCATCCCGCGCAAGAAAAACCCCAAAAGAAGTACTATCTCAAAAAGAGGTGGAACCAAAAGAGTTAATATCAACTCACAATGCTAGCCATCTCACCACAGGCGACTCTTCTATCATCAATCTTACGCAGGTTGCCCTTACCCAATCTGACATGGCCATTCTGTCATTGGGATTAACTTACAGTCCAGCTTGCGATTTCAACTACGCCAAGACTCGAGTGGATTTGTATAAATACAAGCGTGAGTTGAAACTGAAGAAATACTTTTTGTGCAACAAATTTCAACCTAAAATGCCCGGTAATGTAGTAACTGATACTTCACCTGGTTTGGCAGTGAATGACTTGGAGCTATTGCAAGATTTGACATCTTTGCATAATGAAGTCTCGAGCTCGGGGTCATCACAAGAGCAGTTGGTTTTGGACTCACCAAGTCACACGTGCTTTAAATCTAAATCTACCTTTACACCGCTGATGCTGCATGACAATATTGATATTTTTCATGAACTAACGATCTCTGGGATAAAGAAATTGTATACCACAACGTTAAAAGAGAAACAAAAATACTGAGCTCATAACAACAGCTACAATAACTTGGTCAAGAAATTGCAGGCGGATAATACCATCATTGTCCGCCAATCCGACAAGGGGGGCAATGTCGTGCTCTGGCCTCGGTCTCTCTATTTGGAAGAGGCATACCTTCAATTGAATGATGGTTTATGCTATAAACGTTGTGATGTGGCTACTGTGAAAACAGCTCAGGCTGAATTCTGCACGCTCCTGATGGGATGGAGAAGTGCAGGCTTGTTGAGCCTGGATGAATTCAAATTCCTCAAACAAGATCATCCGGTTATGCCAGTTTTTTATTTGATCCCTAAAGTCCATAAAAAACTTTCAAACCCCCCCTGGCAGGCCCATCATCTCTGCCAGACGTGGACTGCTGGAAAATACTACCATCTACATTGTCTCTTTTCTCCAAGATTTTGTTAAATGTCTGCCATCTTATGTACAAGACTCTGGTGATTTCCTTAGAAAATTGGACAATGTAGTTTGGGATTCTCAGTGCTGGTTAGTGACATTGGACGTTTCAGCCTTGTATACCAGCATTCAGCATAATGACGGGCTTGAGAGCCATTACATTTTATTTGGGCACCAGACAAACTCAAATGCATGAACATAACAAAATGTTGATTGCCATGATTTCTTTTTACCTACACAACAATTTTTTCATGTTCTACAATCAATATTTTCAACAAATCAGAGAGGTGGCAATGGGGGCCTGCTTTTCTCCCAGTTATGCCTGTCTGCATATGGGCTACTGGGAGGAGCAGGTCCTCCATGGCGTATTCCATGATATTTGTGTTGAACATGTGGTACACTGGTTCCGCTATATCGATGATATTTTCTTTATTTGGCGTGGATCCAGACAACAAGCGACAGATTTCATTGATAGCATCAACAATAATGCATTTAATTTACATTTCACATCTAACATCAGTCAAAACTATGTTTGTTTTCTGGGTGTGGAGGTAGTGGTGAATAACAATCACTTGGAGACTGTTCTTTACAGGAAGCCCACAGCTGGTAACACGGTGCTGCACGCCAAAAGTCATCACCCGGCGCATCTGATACGCAGTATCCCCTACAGGGAGATGCTGCATATCAGACGCATCTGCAGCACTGAGTCCCATTGTAAACAAGCCCAGCTAGCATGCAGCTAGAGGTTATACTGAGATAGCGATAGACAGGGCTATCCGGAAAGCCAATTCTGTTCCGAGGAAGGAGGCCTTGCTCTACAAAAAATCTTGAGCAGCGATATCCACGGAAACTAAGCAACCGGTTAGACTCATTCTGACGTATAACCGACAGCACCAAGCTCTCCGTAATATTGTTAACAGGAATTGGAACTTGGTCTGTCATGATCCCATTATTGGCAGTTTGATGTCTAAGAAGCCTGACAATGCCTGCAGAAAAGCACGCTCTATGAGTGATGCTCTAGTTAAATCTAGTCCTGAGGTAGTTACCAATGTCACGTGGTTGCAGGCTAGTAAGGGTTTCCGGAAGTGCTCAACATGCAAGGATTGCAAACACGGGGTGAGTCGTACAGAATATGTTACACCTTTTTCTGACACCCCCCGGAGTATCCACAGATGGCTGACGTGCAGAACAGAGTTTGCGGTATATGTGCTGGAGTGTCCGTGTGGCCTGCAATATGTTGGTAGTACCAAGTTGCAGGTCCACAAGCGGATACTCCAGCACATTAGGGCCATCAACACCAGTGATGCCGCTTACCCTGACGCACGCCACTTTAAGGACTGTCACGGCAATAACAGTCAGCTGTTAAAGTATTTTGTTATAGATGCAGTTCACCCACTGAGAAGGGGAGGGAATCGGGAAGCCATCTTACGATCATTGGAAACAAGATACATTGTGGAGCTTGACTGTAAGTCTCCTCTGGGCCTCAACGCGAGTGAAGATTTCTATACATGCTTATAGTCTCCACCTCACCTCTCCACCATAGCACCTTAGTAGATTGCAAAATCAACAATGAGTTTTAAGCTAATTCCCCCGTCATTTGTACATATTGTAACTGAAGCACACACCACAAGACCCACAAACCAACGCGGACTCATTTGAGTGGCCCATTGGAAGGCTCATATTTTTAAGTGGGAGGTGTGGCCTCTATGCCAAAATGACTGTCTCGCCACTGAAGAGTGCAATGAGCACGAAACGCGTCCGGCGTGAATCGACAGGCATGCTGTAAACTGGATCCACTCGCCTATCTGGCTTTTACCTCATGAAGGTTGCTGAAGTGGATGTCAGAGTGCGTCTCCAACAGGTGGGAACCTTGGAGCTTTGAGATATGTATATATATATATACATAAGAGGAGGGGATAGGGAAAAATCCCTCCGAGTATTAGAGTCAAAATACATCATCAGTCTTAAAACCATGACTCCTTGGGGGCTAAACAATAATGAAGAGCTTTGGGTGCACCTGTAAGTACGGTACCTTATGTATCTGTAGAAAACCTCCACTTGTTTTGCTAAACTGTATATAGAGAAGAAGTATTCTCAAAAAAAGTGAATTTGTCCTTACGAGATATATTTTTATTGCTTATGGAATTGCCCATTCAGGGCGTAATGAAGACACTGTTGCACTTTAGTGAATGTGAACAAATCAAAAATGAAAGAAATATATCTTTTTGGTGCTACTGAATCCAATATAGCAAAAAGTGATTCTCGCTGTGTATATAAACTAAATGAATTAATGTACATAGAATGGTTAATCCATATGTTTTTAAACACGCACTATGCACTTTTCACTGTACTCGCCACTTTCAAGCCAACAATGTAAATGCCATTTGCACGTTACAAGATGGCCACTGTAATTTTGCAGAGTTGTTGTCCTTCTTTTAGGTTGATCAATATGTACAGGGCAATTGGCTTTATAAATGGCGACCTTAACCATACACTGTGTTACACTGACGAAGCCTGCGAAGGCGAAACGCGTCTGTAAGGGGTGAGGGGGGTCTGGTGCTATTAAATTTTGTAAATCGGATTCCAGTGTGCCTGCCTTCTTATTTCTGCAACCCATGGGATTGGATACAGAAACGTGTATTTATATATACATATATATGTATATATATATATTCACTGAAAAAACCATAGGTTATAGACCATATATAGTTAGGAATTAGCATTTACAAAACCTTATTTTACTCACACAAAACCATTGAAATGCGCATATATAGTTAGTTGCACTAACTATATATCACGCACCCGCAATCCACTGCTGATCATGTCACATATTACATCATTCATGACATGGTCAGTGACATCACTCATGACATCACTGATGACATCTCAAATGACATCACTGATGACATCACTGATGACATCTCAAATGACATCACTGATGACATCACTGATGACATCTCAAATGACATCACTGATGACATCTCATTTGACATTACTGATCACATCACTGATGACATCATTCATCTGATAATACGATGAACCTCTTCAGACTCTAATATAACCTTAGATACACTCAGTGTAAACAGACACTCACAGACTGTCACTCATCCATGGAGTTACTCACACGCCTAGTCAGTCATGCAAAGAATCAATCACACCTCCATTTCCTCAACTATACAGTTATACACACCTTACTTATTCAAACATATACTAACACATATTTACTCTCTTATACAATCCCTGATACAAGTTCACAATGATCCATAGAGCCACTCACACATTCACTGGCTCTTATGCACAGTTATTTATATATGTCAACTCTCACATGTACTGTGTTTTACATATGTACTTACTTTGACATGTAGCACTGAGATATCCATTCACTCACCAATACACTCATGCACACAGTCAACCGCCCATACAGCTGTTTCCACATGCACTTTTGAACCCATACATCTAGTGAATCAACTGCTCACACATCTATGCACAGAGTCATACACCTCCCAGCCACCCACACACACACTCAGTCTCCCATACAAATACTTGGGCAACCAATCAATAACCCATATAGTTACTCATATAGCTACTGATCAACACATACAGCAGTTTACAGAACAACAGACATAATGATGCACAAATTAAGACAGTTTAGTCACTAACCCATGCACTCAGTGAGACACATTTAATCACTCACTCATACAGTCAGTCATGCACCTACTAAATCCTTCATTCAGACACTTATACATCCACTCATTCTTCAATATGTAAGACATATTTTAACTTTACAGAAACATACAGTCACTGGATGTTGTCATCAGTGATGTCATTTGAGATGTCATCAGTGATGTCATCTGTGATGTCACTGACCATGTCATGAATGATGTAATATGTGATATGATCAGCAGTGGATTGCGGGTGCGCGATATATAGTTAGTGCAACTAACTATATATGCGAATTTCAATGGTTTTGTGTGAGTAAAATAAGGTTTTGTAAATGCTAATTCCTAACTATATATGGTCTATAACCTATGGTTTTTTCAGTGAATTTTCAAGGTTTTGTAAATGCTAATTCCTAACTATATATGGTCTATAACCTATGGTTTTTTCAGTGAATTTCAATGGTTTTTTAATAGCAAATATCAAAAGCTGTAAAATGTATTCTTCTTTTAAAGGAAAAATATATTTTATATGTATTTGATATAATTTTTTTATGAATATAATTTTTTGAGGGAACGAATTTATCAACTATCATGTTGAAGAAGAGTGTGGGGAAAAAAAATAAGGAGGAGGACTAAGAGGAAAGAACAATCAGTTCAAAAATACAATTGCTTTAAAGCATGAAGTGCTTTTCCACACATTACATTTAAATAACCCATATTAGAACATACAAAATATCTACAGAGGAGACGGTGTACATTGAATTTTAGACTCTTCATTGGTACCTACATGTTGGTACTTACATCACCCACACAACACAACAGCTCTATTCAGAGCTACCCTACCTCAAAGCACTCTAAAATATTATTTTAATATTTCCCTTGGTTTTCCCCTTGTTACGCTTTCCAGAACGCTACGCGGACCGGCGCTAACCGTGCGAAAATTTGAAAAAAAAGGTGTTTTTTTTACATATATGGGCCTCCTCAGTCACCCTCAGAAAACCTAGGGGGTCAGGATATGTCTCCCGTGCCCCCTTATACCCATTCCCAACATTGTTTATCCTCCATCTTGTGACTAAATTCATCCGAAACACAAGATGGCGGACTCCCGTTACGCTACCGGTGAGCTACCCGGTTCGCGTACCGGGTAGCGCTTCCACCGCGAAAAATCGGGAAAAAAAATATTTTATTTTTTTGCCCCGCGGGGCCCTTTAATAGCCCCCACATCAATCCTAGGGGGTCAGGAGGGGTCTACCTTGCCCCCTTTCATTCAGTTCCGTTACGCGTCTGGTACGCGAACCGGGGCGCTAACCGGGACGCTGTCACAGATATATATATTTTTTTGAACGTTAATTTCTCAAAATCCACTGGAGCACATATCTTGAGACCTAGCAAAGGCATACCGGCCCCCGCTTGACGAAACCCCCCCCAACTTTCAGGGGACGCTCAGAAACAAAATGTGCCATTTTCCTGAAAATTTCAGCCAATTCCGTCCATCAACGCCAAAGTTATTCAACATAGAATTTTCAGAAATCCCTATTCAAAAAAATCCTAACTATATATACCTACTGGCGACCGCCAGTAGGTAATATATATATATATATATATATATATATATATATATATATATATATATATATATATATATATATATATATATATATATATATATATATATAACATTTCTATGGCAAAATGAAACCCCTAATTTTGTTCCTTTTCAAATTAAATGTATTAAGTGTTACCACTTTATTCCAATCAAGATGACTTCAGGTGTGCCATACTTTTGTCATAAGTAAGACTGTTAGCGTTCTAGTTGTTCTTTAGAACACTCTGGGACATTCTGTCATTGGGCTATAGTTGGGCCACATCTGGCTGATATTTGGGCTACATTTGGGCTCTTTTGTCTCTGGAGGCCATCTTGGGAGACTGCATATCAGAATTTTTTTAATGAAATATAAGAGGATTTGAGAAGTCACTCAAACTGTGCCCTAATTTTTCTTTCTTCAGCACTAATCATAATTTCTATGGCAAAATGAACCCCCTCATTTTGTTCCTTTGCAAATTAAATGTTTTAAGTGTTAACACTTTATTCCAATCAAGATGACTTCAGGTGTGCCATACTTTTGTCATAAGTAAGACTGTTAGCGCTCTACTTGTTCTTTAGAACACTCTGGGACATTCTGTCACTGGGGTATAGTTGGGCTACATCTGGCTGATATTTGGGCTACATTTGTTTTTTTTTGTCTCTGGTGGCCATCTTTGGGCTACATTGGGCTACATTGGGCTACATTTGGGCTCTAACATATATATAGCCCAATGTAGCCCAATATATATTTTTCAAAGTTAATTTTCGTAAAAGCCACTGGAGCATATATCTTGAGACATAGCAAAGGCACATCGGGCTACCAGTCCCTACAATTTTGCCAAGTTTTGTGGAAATCCATTCAGCCGTTCGAGCTAAAAGTGAGTCCAACCGCCCTATGGAAAAGTCAATGTTAAAAACACGTTTTGGGACCCCCCTTTTTTCTCGGCCCCCGCTTGACGAAACCCCCCCAAACTTTCAGGGGACGCTCAGAAACAAAATGTGCCATTTTCCTGAACATTTCAGCCAATTCCGTCCATCAACGCCAAAGTTATTCAACATAGAATTTTCAGAAATCCCTATTCAAAAAAATCCTAACTATATATACCTACTGGCGACTGCCAGTAGGTAATATATATATATATCTATATATATATATATATATATACATATATTCTATATAAATAAAAATGTAAATGTTTGTTTTTTCAAAATCGTAAATCTCCGAAAGTTCTTCACCGATTGCTTTGAAATTTTGACACAACGTTGGATTCAATTAAGCGCGTGTTTATATATACACAACGTTGGATTCGAATAGGCGTGTGTTTTTAATCGATAGGCCAAACAGACCCTATCAATTTGGTTGCTGCCCAACAACTACAATGGACGCATAGAGACAATAGTCTACATATATTAGGATGGACAGTTGGTGTCAGGATGGCAGACCGGGAAGTGGGTGGAGGGAGGGGGGAGGAGTTGGTCACTTTGCAACATTAAGAAAGGACGCATAGAGACAATAGTCTACATAGATTAGGATGGACAGTTGGTGTCAGGATGGCAGACCGGGAAGTGGGTGGAGGGAGGGGGGAGGCGTTGGTTCACTTTGCAACATTAGCGCGTGTTTATATATATATACAACGTTGTATTCGAATACGCGCGTGTACAATACACGCGTGTTTTTCATCAAAAGGCCGAACAGACCCTATCGATTTGCTTGCTGCGCAACAAGTACAAGGGACACATACAGAGAATAGTCACAAAAACATGTTGTATACCCACAAGCATTGTGAAATTAAACATATTAGAAACGTGCGCTTACTCTTTTCTTTCTCTTCCATTTAACCAGACTGAGCAACAGCAACGCGTGGCCGGGCACAGCTAGTATATATATATATGTATATATATATCGCTCACAAAATCCCTCCATCCAAGAAGCAGATTAGGGGACGCAGCGCGGGTATCCAGGACTTCAATAAATACATTTATTTCAGATATATATATATGTATCTGCAAGAGTCAAGGCTATTTATTTTACGTCCACTAGACACTTAATCATACCTTCTTTGAACTCTTTAACATGTAAGAATTATAGCTGCCCCTTATGTCAAAATGCTTGTTGTTTGTTCTCTCAACTATCCCTGTAACATTTGCTGCATTCTTTCTGAACTGTCCTTGTAAAGTGCTCAGACACCTGAGCGCTAAATCCTAATTATAAATAAATATTGCTAAGTGGCATGTGTATAGCTCACAATCTGTCTTTAGTAGGGCGTTCTGTCCGGATTGCAGTTAATTTCCATTAAATGTAACTGTTAGAAGAATTTTGCAAATCTGTCATTAATAGAAAGCTCTGTCCAGATTGCATATTTTTTCCTTCAAAATAAACGCTCTGAAAAATGTCAGTTGCTGGAATGGGGGAGGGTGAGAGTTTAGGGTGCCGAAGTTCTCTCTTTTACCTCTATCCTCTCTTCTCAAGAAACAATATCAGCCATATTTACAATCATGTACTACTTACACATGAGACAACCTCATGAATTAATTAGTAATAAACATAATTTGGCACAGCAGTAGGCAACTAATTAAAGTTTTGACCTTGGAGCACCTGTGACCTAGAAGGCATCTAAGGCATTGTGGGATTTAGGTCAGAAGGCTGAACATCCTAGAGTTTGAGTTCACACAGGACGCCCACGGAATGGTCACAATGTCATTAGAGACACCTCTGTAATTATTCTTAGGAACGTCTAAGAAATATGCGAACATTTTGAGGGATTAGTATAAAATACCCCTAAATTGAATCTCACATGATGCTAACGTTGAGTATCAGTGTGTATGAACTGTTACACCTTCTCCTACTTGAAGACATTGGCTCTCAAACATTAGAACCGGTGTCAGCTGGCTGGATCTTCTTGAAGGGCCTCAGGTTTATTTTTACACTACCTGCAGGAATTAATCCTAATATAGACAATCGTCAATTCACTTTTTCTGTTCCCAAGCCTGCAACTACCTGTTTTGGAAATTTTATAGTGCTCACTCTTTCTTTCAACTTCGGCATCTCTTTCTGCACGCTTTCCCTTTGCTCCTTGTTTCTATTGTGGGGAGCTTCTTTCTCTCCATGACAAGGAGCTCTTGTTCTCTGTTACAAGGAAGGCATCTTGCTTTATCAGTAACCACATTTACAGTGGTCTGGTTTGCTTTAGAGGGCATATGTTGCAGTCTTTCAGAAATCTAAGACTCCCCCTTTTGTATTGCCCTCTGACCCCCATTTCTATGTGCTTTCTGTCTGTGCTCATGTTTCCTCTAAGATCTGGTTTTAGAAGTTGCCTCTGTGAAGTTTAGCGCTCTTTCACAGTGGCTACTCTCCCTCTAGCACTCAGACCAATTTCATAGAAGGCTGGCTTGAACTTCATGTTTTACAGCCAACAGGACCATACCTTATCAAAATGGCATTCGACACCTGGCAAACACTTCTGAGCATAACATAATTAGTGCCTTATCCAAATTACCTCAAACCTGTTACCATCTCACTTTGACTCACCATCCACTCATTGACTCCCTCTCAATACAACCTATATTGAGTCCTTACTTTAGTGCTTTTATATCATGGTAACACTAATCATGTTATACACACTTTAGTATCCAGTCTGCATCAGGGCTCTCTTCTCATAATTGATATTGTCAACCAATCCATGTTCCACAGTCAAGCCTTTCATTACAAATCATACAGCTTGAGGGAGGGGAGTTACATTTATCATGAGCAGGTCAGATTCCATTTGTCAGCACTGCTACTTTGTCTAAATGTTAACATCATCAGGAATAATTTGTATCAAGCCCATCAATGTTGCTCTCAATCCTTGAGAAGCTTCAGGGGTGTAGGAAGTGCTAAGGCAGCTGGCTTATAACTTATAGGCTGTGTAAATCAAGCGAGAGTGACCTGGATTGATTGGTCACCGTCAGGCTTCTCCAGTCTAGCAGAAGTCTGAGGTATGTCATTTTTGACTGTAGCCAGTGCCACATCAGCTCTGGCAGCTCACAGATGGACAGCTTCTCCTTTAGAAACTAAGGAAGGCAGATCTATGCTTTAGATGAGGGAAGATGTTTGCTCCCTTACAGAGGGTTCATGCTGTTGGAGTAACCAGTTGTAAATGGGAAGCCACCATTCCCACCCATGGTCTTTGATAGGCATGGGGAAATGGCCCAGGACCAACAAGTGGAGCTTCATTGGCCACAGCAATATCTGGGTGATAGGTCCTGCAAAAACTCTTTGGCAACAGTGGGGACGATGGGGTCCGGGGTTTGGGTCAAGCACAGATGTTCACCTTAAGCTCAATATAAACTAAAGAAGCAATTCAGTAGATCTGGTGCCAATCCAGCTGCTCTCCCTGGAGGGCGGGGGGGGGGGCACCGTACACCCCACCATAGTAATCTCTTTGGGAGACTTCCTAGGCTTGGGAGTAGTGTAGATCAGGGTAGACTTCATCCCTTCCACACTTGCTCAAAGTGGCCAAGATGCTAGGCCCGGAGTGTGATGCTAGCCTTGTTTGAAAAAAAGGGATAACTTTCGCAATGCAGCGGTGGGAAATGGTTAAAGTCATTGGGGCGGATGGACAAATGATACTCGGCCATTCCTTTGCACCCTTGTTCAACACCTCCCTTTTAAAGTGGCAATTCCCACCCTTATATTCCTCTCACCCAAACTGTCCCCGTCTGCCATGGCTCCCAAACCCTTAACCCTCCACACTAGCCCCTCCACCTACCCTCCTTGCACCTTGTACTTGCACAGGTCGGGGTGGCTGTCAAATACCTTAGGCTTTGCTCATGTACAATCTCCTACCCATGAGACATTTTGTGCTGGAAAATTTGCTGTCAGGAGGGCAAGTTAACAGAAGCTGGGGCTGTTTCTGACAATGCATTTTATACCCCTTTCACATTGCCCTGGGTTTTGCTTCACTGCCTGGTGTTGCATTCCTTATGAAGATGTCGTCTTAGGAGACATCCTGCAATTTCTGTGGACCCTTCTAATATGATGGTGTATAATGATAATGAAAATTCTGAATTAACTTTGTTTTTAATTCTAAGTACACACATAAAACCTCTTATGTAAGTACATAAGTTCACTAACTGATCATAATGCATTACTCATGTGGAAATTATAATATACACAAACACATGTGAATTCACTCTATTAAGAGAGTACAAATATGCTACGTGAAATTCTTGATGATTTATTTATCACCACTTTATAGGGTAGACATCAGCTATTGGGGTACATACTTAAAGAATAAATCCTCCGAACAAGGCATGTGGTGCAAAGGAAATGGAGAAATCCTACATGGAATTGCCTCTCTTTTTGCCATTCTTGAATTCAGGTCGCCTAGTACAGATGAGTTCTCCAGAAGTGAATAAATGCCTGCCTCTTGTGGCATTACATCCACTCACCAGCAAACTTTAATAGGGGCACGGAGCCCATGGAAACCCTTCTAGTAAAGCTAAAGCATAATTGTTCATCAATGTGCAGAAGACATCAAGTGAAATGTGAAAAAATCAATGGGTCATGAAATTGACTTCTTTTAGGATCGCCTCCACACTATTCAAGCATGGGTGTCCAAATCCTTTCTCAACCCCCTGAAAACAGAATTTGTGTACGTTACCAATGACTGCAAACAACAAGAAAAGCACAAATTGTTTGCCAAGACGTAGAGTGATGGTTTCACACCACGGGTTGTCAGCAAAGTGTTTGGGCTTTCATGTTGACACCAAGCTCTGCTTCAAGAATCATGCCACATCAAAACCTAAAAGAATGCACCTGCTACTTCTGTCCCTGCCCAACAAGATTGCAAGAAACTGAATGAATATTCTGGTGGGTGACTAACCGCCTCAAGGAATAATCTCAACTGGTCAGGGTGAACCCTAAAAGTCACTCAATTAATGAGAGCTCAACTCCCTGGTAGCTATGACACAGAGCAGACAAACTTAATTTAGGGCAAGTATCTGTAAATTACCAAAACAGTAATAGAATCAACATGACACACAATAAAAATCCAATACCGAATTAGAGAAATACAGTAACATCTGATATACAAAATGACACAAAAATGATAAAAATCCAATAAGAGGAACAGAAGATTTGAATTTTTAAACTTTTAAGAAACAATAGTACTGAAAAACACAAAGCTCCAATTATTAGGAATGATTGTGGTGGAGTGGGATCTAGGTGCAATTGAAGGCCAACAGTGAGGTGGAGCAGGTTGATACACCAATGAGGTTTGGCCTAGTCACATTTTTTTACCCCTGACTTATTTGTTGTGCACCAATCATTCACACAAGTACATTTCTAAGGCTCCCAGGACCTCAGGGGAGGCACTGAGAGACTCACGGAGTGTCCGGCAAAGGCCAACAGCAGAGTCCAGTGAAAGTTGAGTTGCACTGGTCATCTGGGTCCTTCCAGAAAAGGGCCTCTTGCAGCTTGTTGTCTCCATGTAACCACAAAGGAGGGCAGCCAGCTGACCCTTGGAGTCCACTTCTTTGTTCTGGGTACAAGAGGGAGCAGGTCCAGTCCTTCAGGACTCATCTCAGGTCACAAACCACAGGTCCAGTATTCCTTTCTTCTACAGATCCTGAAATTTTCTAAAATATATTCCTGGAGGTGCCACATTTATGCCTAGAACCAGCCAGTGGGTGGGAGTGACTTTTGGGCACGCCCTATCCAATAGGGAAAAATGTATGTGCGCCAAACCTACTCACTTTTTCAGTAGTTCTAGTTTGCCTGACTACAAACAGGCCTAAATTGCCTTGTGTCACAACATTTTCAAGATGACAAAAATCTTCGTCCTTACTAAACTTGGGAGCTGCGAGATGGGGAGGTGTGGGGATTGTACCATGGTAATACTAGTGCCCTCCCACATATAACACTAACATACAGCTTGGAGCAAATTCAGTATCCACGACAAACCCAGAGACAGAAGTTTGTGGGGACAAAACTTCAGCAACCAGACAGGGGATCCACAAGAATTGGCTGGGCATCCTATTCTCTTCCTTTTAAGTGTGCCCCAAGTGTTGCATGTGGCTCAACAGCCACTTCAAGTGGGATTTGACAGTATGATGTCATAGTATGATCACTGCACCCACTCGAAATATTCTGTTGCATTCAGCAGAGTTTTCTCTGCCCATTCAGATCAGCCTATTGTTAGCTCTTTCAAGGCTGAGCACACCTATTCAAGACTGAGCAAAAGCTGGGAGGCAGCAGAGGCTTATGCTCATTAGCCTTCTGACAGTTCGGTCAGGTAAAGGGTAGCTTTCTAAAAGTTAGTGTCCCTAGTATTTATTAGAAATTTGAATTCAACATTGAATTTGATAATTAATAACTATAATGAATAGATGTTTAATTTTTTATTGTAGTAGTCCTATTCCTAAGTAACAGTATTAGTATTTTAATCTGTACTCTGGTTTTCTACATATGACAGCTAGGCCTGTCACTGTGAAAATAGTGTTGGGCCTTGTCACTGTAGGGACATGGTAACATTCATTTTCTACATGTCCCACTTTTAAATACCATGCACCCTGTCTTGTGGGCTACAAGGCCTACATAGGGGGGACTTACTAATATTTAACAGGGAGATTTTTAACTATTAAAAAGGAGTTTTTAGACAAGTCACACTGTAGGTATAAACTGCAACAGTTAAGCGATACAGGCTATGTTTGCACTGCCACTATAGAAGATGGTAGTTGTGTGAAAGGGGGACGATGTTCATCCAGGAAGAATAGAAGGAGAAAGAAAGGATGTAAAGATGTCAGTTGGGACTAGTGAACTGATCAGAGGGATCCAAGTGATCAGAAGTGATTGCCCACACTCACCCAGATGGGTGTCATGCTTCATCATTGGGCTGCTCCTCGTGGGCCGGGGCTGTAATGCCCAATGTGCCCCTCAAGGGGGCTCTTTATCAACTACCAATCAAACCCCATCATGGATGACAATCAGGGCCTTGGCTACAGCAATGATATCGTAGATGATACTTATAACTCCTTTCCTGCTGGTAGCTGATGACAGCACTCCATCCAGTAGCCATAATGACGATTGGAATTCAATCCCAGCCTAAAACAAATAACAGGACAAGATTACTCTCCACGGAGAAATCATGATGGAATATATTCAGGCCAATATAGCGCCCAATGGCTTACCAGTCACGACTGCAACTCAAATAATCCTAGAGGACATAATTTTCAGAAGAGAATGGTCCCAAATTTCGTGGAAATGCTCCTGTGACTCGTTGATCCTTTTAATCAATACAGTCAACTGTCTTTCGGAAGCACTGATTATCACGATCATCATCGTGGAGAACAACCTCAAGGTAGGCATGAGTATTTCTACGCCTTTAAACCACAGTTAGCTAAGATCAATTCAGAAATTAATGAACACAAGGACTGTTTGATGCAACAGAACATCAGTAAGTTCTAAGGACATAAAACAATTTGTAAAAGAAAAGGTCTTCCCATATATCAGAGAAGACTACCAAGCACCTGGTGGGGACACTACATCTGACAATGGGTCTTACACATCACAGAGAAACCAAACTCCTTTTGCAGTTCATCTAGTGCAGACAGTTGGGGTAGCCATGACAGCCACCGGGGGTACCACCTCCACCCATGTTTTGGCCCCCTGATGGTCCCCTATCCTGGTAACCAACCAATGTGGCACCCTCACTTCCACATGCCCCCAGAAACACATCACCCACTTTTTTCCGAACACTTCACTCAGTCACCTTTTTTAGACTGAGGCTGGGGCAGAGGCAGAGGAAAAAGAAGATGGGGACACAAGCATGTCCAATGGCAACAGCCAGAACCGCAAATGCGGACCAAGAGCCAGACTAATAAAAGAAACCATTGGTCATTCTGTCCACTAGAATGACAACACCAGATGAGGACGATGTTCTCCAAAAGGGCCTGGGTTTCATGGCAACACCACAACAGGATAAGTTAATCGTGGCTAACAAACTGCCCAACTTTTTCCAAAAGATTAGTCTCTGTGCATTCTTTCAAGGAAACCCGACATCAAAAACCAGTGATTCTGGTTTATGCACTCGCTTTAGATTCACTCTCACAGCTGGGATGACACCCCATGAAGTCTTCACCTTTAAGCCCACAGTACGTAAGGTAGTAGATGAGTTGGACCCTACCACACCCTTCTACAATATGTAAAAAAAAAACAAGAGGCGGTGAGGACCTTTACAACTGACTCCACGATAACCAACAAACCTCCAGCTAAAGGTGATGCTATTGTCATTTTGATCACCAGAGGTTACACAATGAATGCCTTTGACAATGGGCAGATAACAGGCACTGCCTCTCTATTAACATCAACCCGGCTGAGAGGCTAACCACAAGGATTCAAATCCTGGTTACAGCAATGGAATTGCAAGGATGGATCACGAGAAACAAGGCTATTTCTTGATTCACACCTCACCAAAGAGAAAGCACATCTATATCTTGCTGAAAATCTATAAAGGGGTACCCCCCCTCCTGGTCATCTGATTGTGGCAGGCATTGGATCCTCCTGTAACCATTGAGTAAATCCTGTGACCACCTTCTGCAACCACTCATGAGGAAGACTCCATCAATCCTTAAGGCAGTGGTGGTTCCTCCTTTAGGGCGGAGGAGTGTTGCACCATCTGCTGCCAGTCTAGCAGCTGTAGCAAATATAGTTTAATAAAAATGGTCTATGTACATGACCATTTTAGGGAAGTGTGCACAGTGACTCGGCTCAGGCGGGGTCATTCCTACTATTGATTGGCAGCAGGAATGACTTGCCTAAAGTTCACATGTCAGATTGGTCGACTGTCTTGCGACGGCCAGCCCGGCATGCGCACTTCAGCCTGCACCAATACTAGCAGTTTAACATCCAGGCGGACTACAGGCACAGGCTCCTCATCTAAAAAGGAGTGCTGTGTTAGCCTGCTCCGACCAATCATGGTGCTACTCTCATGCTGAAAACAGCATGAGAGCAGCTCCAGGATTCGTTGACCTTTCACTTCACCGCTCGTGCTGTGATCAAGTTTGTCCTACGTTGCGAGTTATGCCATGGTGTTGGTTGGTGTGAGGGCATAGTGCCACAGAAAACATCACTTCTATCAAATAAAAGAAGACCCGACTCCGGAGCAAGTTTGCAGTCCTACCATTAAATACTCAATGATCCCACCAGGTAACTTAATGAATAACTGGCGCTAGCCTTTAATTCACCTACGCTTGTATTCGACTGCCTGTCAGCGTCTGGTAATCAAAAAGCACGCGAGTGACGTTAGACGGCACTTGTTCATTTGGGCCTAGTACATTTTTGTATTAACAATATCAGTGGTTTTGTGGAGGCTGGTTACATACTTACCTTGTATCCAACTTGAACATGTCTTAGTAGATTCTGTCACTCTGACATGCTATATGATGGAAAGCAGACAAATGAAGCAGCGCTCATTGACGAGACACTCATGGGGTCGAGGGCAATCCGCGTGACATTATAAAAATAATATGTGGCTTGACTACATTTTCATTTCAAAGGACCAAGACACCTGATTGCATCACAGTAGGAGAATATTTATTCTGTTTTCATGATGCACTGTGATGTGGCAATCATGTTTAAATGCATGAAGCATATGCAAATTTGGGCGCCCCTGGCTCAAGATGATGCTAAATACCTTGTTTCTGATTTCTTTAAAAAATATAAAAGTATATATAAAAAAATTAGAACTACTACATCTTACCCTAGGCTTTAGGGGATACCGGTAGACTGGTCAGGGAGGGGGTGGTGTCCTTTGTAGTCACACTCTAATTTTGGAGGAAGGATAAGGTAACAGTAAATACATGCTTCCATGACATAGATATCATCTGTTAAAAATATATTCATCAAACCAAGTAGAAGCCCTCTTAGAACAATTTTTTAATGGTATAAGCATGGCTTAGAAGCTAAATTCTAGGTCTCAGTTTTGAAGTCTCTTCTAGGAGTATTCCTAGTTACCCTTGCATTGTCTCATTTTCATTCAAAATCTATATTTTTTATATGAATCAGAAACAACCTAATGAGTTGGATGATGAAAAGATGCACCAGTAGAACTGGCGTAATACTGTTTGCATGTGGTGTTGTCCCGAGATGATGTATAATGACACTATCTTGTTTTTCCTCACATGTTGAGTTTTGATTACTCAACATAGGTAAGTTATGTGAAGCTATCTAAGGAAATCCCTTCTGCATTATATTAATTCTGTGAGAGTAATTCTATTGCACCCCATGATAACATACATGTTTTTGTAATTGTTCTGATAGGTTGTTTGTGTAAATCAGTTCCTAAGAAAACCCAGGTAGGACTCCCCTGGGTGGTTGTTTTTGGTGATGTCTTAGCATTACCATTTAGGATAGATTGAGCCTACTGTTTATTTGTAGGGATCCTATAGCCCTGATGGATGTCTGAGATCTGAAAGCCTAGTTTTTTCAGGCCAGAAACATGTTGGTGAGTAGCAGACAGGTTTGAGCCATGGCGCTCTTCTTACCTACCCAGAAAAGTGTTTTAGACATATCTAGAGTCCTCACTGATAAATGAGATAACCGAGGAACCTTAAGGTATTATTAGATTACCTGGGTCCCACTTTGTCCAGTAATTTTATTTAAGAACTCCTTCCTACCTCCAAGTTTTACAGTGGTTGAGTCCGCCCTGGTAGTACCATCTTGCCAGGGTGGGGAGAGGATGCCGATGATGAAGCATGACACTATTTTGTGTGTGAGACATCCTCTTCCATTAAGTATAGCCTTCCCATTTTAATTAGAATCATGCTTAATATAGTATAAGTAGACTAACCTCTCCTAGAATCTAGGTTTTGGTCTCTTCTATGAATCCCTGATCTATTTTTCAAGCACCCTACTTTTATGTGATATACTAGTTGTTTGTGGGAAGGACGTAAGGGTAACTACACTCAGGTTATTAGGTGGGACACTTCGCACATTCACAATGGAGGGAATTACTTCCGATGATGATGAGATATGTGCAATCTTAGTGGCACTCTCAATGTTGGGCGATACAATACTAGCACAAACCATTTCCCAATTGGGAGACTGGGATACTGTAGTGGAAATCAAACAATCCCAAGTAAAGACACTGCTCCATGGGGCAGTTCTTACTGAGTACTTATACTCTAACTCTGCTCATGGAGACTGGCTGGTCTTAATCATAAGAACAGCAAAGAGGCTCTCCAAGGCTTTATTGGTCCAGATTAAGGCGTGCAGGAGAATCTTGAAATCCATTATAAGCATGACGGTCTTCAAAAAGAAACTAGAGGGAACAACAATACAATCATAGCTGAATTCAGGAAATACCATACTCAGCAAAAGATTTCAAAGTTCCTAAAGGATTTTGAGAAATTCTGTCATGAGACTGTATATTCTTACACAAAGGAAGATTTGTCTCAAAATCGTTGTCTGATTCAGAAACTTCATCAAGAAGTAGCACCTGCTCCAATTCAGATAGGGACTACCAATAGGATAACTGCCAAAGGAGAGAGAGGCGATGGAATCAGAGAGGTTTCAACAAAGAGGTTTACCCAATTTCAATATACCCATGGGTCATCCTCAAATTCACAATGAAACCCTTGGAGTTAGGGCCCAAACTATGGGATTCCCCCCAGTTATGGACTGGCCCCTTTCTTACCTCCCCAAGCAATACAGTGGTACTATCCCAACAGTCCCCCACCCCGTTTTTTAGATAGAGGTCGGGTGAGAGCACGGGTGAAGAGGAAAGAGGTATCTTGGCAAAACAGAGACACCCCCCAAGAAGGAAATACACATTGAGACGACCTGCCGAGCACCAACAAGTTGTAGAACCCAAAGAAGACATCCTCATTAACCTTAGTCTCTACTGAGAGAGAGACTCCTGAGGCGGAAAGCCGGGAGTGTGGACATAGAAACCACTCGTTTTTTAAAAATTGTAATTTGTGTTTTTAAATTGCTTTCTCACATTGCACTGACCCTGGCACCCACCTCTACAACGCCGAGCAGCTGATCTACTTGCTGTCTTGGGCGAAAACGCTTGTTTACCGCCGCCATTACCTCGCTCGAGGGAGCCACGAGGCACGCCCACCTCGGCTGGCCACGCCCCCTCCCATAGATATAATTAGAGCGCGCTGACTGCTAGCGCTGCTCTACTGAGAGAGAGACTCCTGAGGCGGAAAGCCGGGAGTGTGGACATAGAAACCACTCGTTTTTTAAAAATTTTAATTTGTGTTTTTAAATTGCTTTCTCACATTGCACTGACCCTGGCACCCACCTCTACAACGCCGAGCAGCTGATCTACTTGCTGTCTTGGGCGAAAACGCTTGTTTACCGCCGCCATTACCTCGCTCGAGGGAGCCACGAGGCACGCCCACCTCGGCTGGCCACGCCCCCTCCCATAGATATAATTAGAGCGCGCTGACTGCTAGCGCTGCTCTACTGAGAAAGAGACTCCTGAGGCGGAAAGCCGGGAGTGTGGACATAGAAACCACTCGTTTTTTAAAAATTGTAATTTGTGTTTTTAAATTGCTTTCTCACATTGCACTGACCCTGGCACCCACCTCTACAACGCCGAGCAGCTGATCTACTTGCTGTCTTGGGCGAAAACGCTTGTTTACCGCCGCCATTACCTCGCTCGAGGGAGCCACGAGGCACGCCCACCTCGGCTGGCCACGCCCTCTCCCCGACGCCCGAGCATCTACTATAAAGCATGAGTCTATGCCGGAAGCGCAGCGGACGAGCGCAGCGGGCGCGTCGGTGGAGCGCCGAAGGCGCGCTTAAGGCAAGCTCGTCTGCGCTCGTCAGCGCCGAGGCAGCGCCAGACGCCAGACACCATGCCACTTGTCAACATGGTAAGCCAACATACTCTAGAACTGAGCTACTTAATCTACGACACCTCAGGCAAGGATGCGCTATCCTCAACCCCTCCCTCATAGACTCCCCCCAAGTATGCTCATGTGGGTTCTCCCTTCCGATCCCCCACCGGCAAACCCCCCACGCCAGAGCTGAATGCTCAAGAATTAAAATCGGCCACTTAAATGTCCGATCCATGCCCAAACACCACGCTGAAATCTCCGACTTGGTCACTAACCATGCCCTGGACATAATATTTCTTACTGAGACGTGGCTCCATGATGATATGGACTCTGTACTGAACCTGGCAACCCCTACAGGCTATACTATCCACACTCTCAACAGAAATTCCAGAGGCGGTGGTATCGCTGTGATGACCAAAGCTAATTTTACGTGCCAGCTAACTAAAGCTGGCATTTCAGATAGCGAATGTATTCGCTACAACATTAAAATTAACTTTCAGCTTAGCTTGGTTGGTTTCCTGATTTA
This sequence comes from Lissotriton helveticus, assembly GCF_964261635.1. Classification (NCBI taxonomy): domain Eukaryota; kingdom Metazoa; phylum Chordata; class Amphibia; order Caudata; family Salamandridae; genus Lissotriton; species Lissotriton helveticus. The sequence continues at coordinate 238,983,469 of NC_136065.1, read as the reverse complement.
TAGGCCCCCAGGAAATGATGGTAAATTCATTGCCTCACTCCTTGAGAACCTTTGCTCCCAGATTACGGATACTGCCAATTTCACTGTTATTGGAGACCTGAACATTCATTTTGATCAGACGGGGGACTCTAAAATTAACACTCTATTAGCAGACTTAGGAGCACTACAATTAGACCAACTCATAAAGGGCCCCACTCATACAGGTGGTCACCTCCTGGACCCCATCTTTTCGAACATCACCAATGCACTGGTCGAAATGCCCATCCCCATGACCTGGACTGATCATTATTTAGTATCCATGTCAATTCCCTGTAAAAACCTCTTGCTCAATGTACCCTCTCAGCAGGTCCGGAAAAGACCCTGGAGGAAGCTCCGCCTGGAGGACTTCCACGGTCTCCTCACTATGTGTCCTCCCCAACTTAGTGAAAACCCTGATCATGGATACGACCAATTCTGCAACTGGATCAGCCAAGCCTTGGATACCTTGATCCCTATTAAATGGATCAAAGCACGTACCCATGAATCCAGTCCCTGGTATAATAAAGAACTGTCAGCACTAAAAAAAGAATGCAAAAAAGCTGAAAGATGCTGGAGAAAAGACTATGATCCTGCCCTCAAGCTCCTATATACAAAATCCCAAAAAATCTACCATCGTAGCATATGCAAGACCAGGGCAACCTACTACGCCACGGAGATCAAAAATAGCAATAACGCATCAAAAACCATCTTCAAAATTCTTAAAGAACTGAGCACCAAAAAAACAATGGCTAACCCAAACTCCTCACCTATGCTATGCGATAACCTGGCCTCCTACTTCTTAGAAAAAATTCGGAAAATCTACAGCACTTTTCCCCCTACCCCAGAACTCACTCCTTCTGATGATCCTAATAAACCCAACCTCGCTAACATTCCGGCCCTCAGCCAAGAAGACTTTTCTAAAATTTGTAATAAAATCAAGTCCGGCTCACCAGCAGACCCTCTCAAACCTGAAACCTTTAGAGAAGCAGATGAAATCGTTCTAGGCCCTCTGCGAGGGATCATTAACAAATCCTTCTCCACTGGTATAGTCCCCTCCAAGTGGAAACAGGCCCAGATATCACCTATTATCAAGAAGCCCACACTTGATCCCAACAAACCCGAAAACTTTAGGCCAATATCCCTCCTCCCTTGGCCAGCCAAGGTAGTAGAAGCCCATGTTAACAACATCTTGACCAATCATCTGACATCTAATAACATCTTAGATTGGTCCCAACATGGCTTCCGGGCTGGCCACAGCACTGAGACAGCCCTACTAAGTGTGACTGAACACCTCCGCACCATTTTAGACTCTGGTGGAACGGCAGCACTGATTCTCCTCGATCTCAGTGCTGCCTTCGACACGGTGTCACACGAGGTTCTGCTGTTCAGGCTAAAAGAGGTCGGGATAACAGGGCTAGCTCTTGAATGGTTCAGAGACTTTCTTTCGGGCCGGTCCTTCCGAGTCTCCACCCCCCCACCTCTCCAGGGAATGTCCCATTGAACAGGGCGTACCCCAGGGCTCTGCTCTTAGCCCCACCCTGTTCAATGTGTATGTTCAGCCCCTGGCTGAAGTGGCCAGAAGACACAGACTGTCGCTCGTTTCCTACGCTGACGGCACTCAGTTGGTGGTGGCACTGAACGATGAAAGTGGACTCAGTACCCAAAAATTCCAACGCACCCTCGTGGACATCACAGAATGGATGACACTGAACTACCTTCAGCTCAACGCCGGTAAAACCGAGGTGCTGGCGGTAGGAAAAAATACTAAAGCTTGGGGGGACAACTGGTGGCCAGTAGACCTAGGACAACCACCGGAACCCAAGGACTGTGTCAAAAACCTGCTTTGGAATTTTAAGAAATCTCAGACCCATCCTTGGGTTCTTTGACAACCAAACCCGTCAGACGATAGTACAGGCAGCCATCCTCTCCAGATTGGATTATGCCAACTCCCTTCTCCTAGGGACTAACGTAGCTGAAAAAGCTAGACTTCAACGAGTACAGAACGCTGCCGCCAGGGCGTTGGTAGGCATCCCCCGCCATGCGTCTGTAACCAGTACTCTCATCAAACTCCACTGGCTCCCAATGGAGAAATGAATTCAGTTCAAAACACTGTGCTTAGCTTTTAAAATTCTAAAAATGGCTTCCCCACCCATGCTCAGCCCCCTTCTGTCTAACTACGTCCCTCGACGTACTTTACGCTCAGAAGGTCAAAACCTTGCAATAGTACCTTGTATCAAATTATTCAGGATGGGCGGCCGCTCCTTCAAGTACTTGGCCGCAAAACTTTGGAACAACCTCCCTGACCTTATCAGAGGGATACAGGACCTGCAGTCCTTTAGGAAAGCTATCAAAACTCACCTCTTCTGCTAAACTCCTCTCCCCTCTCCCCCCTTCCTCCTGATCCCATCTCCTGTCCACTCCTCTCACAGTAAGCGCCGGGACGCCCCTTGGCTGGGGCATCTGCGCGCTTTACAAGCTCATTTAACATTAACATTAACATTAACAATGATTGAACACTGAGTGAGACAGACAAAACTGTCCTTAATAAGGGTTAGGTTATGTACCCACCCCCAACAAAGATACTTTCAGACTTAGATGAAAAGCAGCTGATTTTCTATGGAAAATAAGACTAAAAGTCTTCTTCCAAAATCCTCCTCCGATCAATCGAGAGGAAAACACGGGCCTACTACTAAAGTCTATATTTGTTTCACTCACTTTTGCCATGCCACCGGAAGTGTTGGCCTTTGAGAAGGTAATCTATTTAGGATTGGGAGAAATAGGAAAAGATTCCCTGACAGGGTTACATAACAGAAGCAGAGCTTAAATGGAGGCCATAAAAGTACCGGCAGATGATGATTCAACTGTGATAAAACCCGCAGATAAAGTGGGTACAATTGTAATTCTTCCAAAAGAAATGTACAGGGAGGAATGTAAAAGACTGTTGAGTGACACACGTTACTACAAACAACTAACAAGAGATCTCCCAAATGAAGTCGAGGAAGAGATTTCTTTTCTTGTGAACAAAGGGTTAGAAAACAGGTGGATCACTAAACGTGAGCATGACTTTCTGATCCAAAAGCACCCAAGGGCTCCCTATTTCTATACCCTACCAAAGGTACATAACAATAAACACCACCCTCCTCCAGAGAGTCCGATTGTATCTGGGATCGCGTCATGCCTAGAACCTCTGTTGCAATTTTGTGATGTATTATTTCGGCCCCTTGTTATAAAGATGCCTACCTTCCTTCAGGACCCGAAAGATGTACTTAAACTGATCAAAGATCTTCCTTTTGATAACACCAAAAAAGTATTGATCTCACTAGATGTTGAATCGCTTTATACAAACATGCTACAAGAAGCTACACTAGAGGTAGTGAGTAAGATTCTAGAAGAAACTGAATGTAGGTCTATTACACCACATGAGTTTGTGCAGGACCTTGGCCATTTAGCACCTACTCAACACTTCTTTGAGTTCGAAGGAGAGTACTATCTACAGGTGCACAGTACTTCGATGGGGAGAACTTTTGCTCCCAGCCTGGCCTGCCTGTACGTGCACACTTTTTAATCTGAGTTCATCCTGGATGACAATAACCCCTTCCGTGAGAAGATAAAATTATGGAAACATTACATTGATGACATCCTACTTATTTGGACTTACTAAATGTTTGAGAAGGACTAGCACAGCTTGTTGGGGTGAATCCAAATTTAACCTACTGTAATGGTCTGTGGCGTGCTACCAGAGATGACGCTGTCTGTGCCGTTCAGCGTAAATGACAAAGGACTACTACCAAGCTTCCCCCGCTTGGAGGAAGACTCCCCGGTGCACCGGGGAGTCTTCCTCCAAGCGGGGGAAGCTTGGTAGTAATCCTACTTATTTGGACATGGACCAGAGATGAGGCCCATGAGTTTGGAGAATGGCTTAGTGCACAAAATCATTTCCTGCTGTTTACCCTCTCTACTGGAGACAGTGAACTTCCCTTTCTAGACTTGTTGATTAACGAAAAAGATGGGGAGCTGAGCAATGAAGTGTTTTACAAACCAACCTACTGGGATTTGAAAGCTACCACCCACGAGGTCTCCAAAAAAACGTGCCGGTGGGTCAGTTTCTGCAACTGAAAAGCAATTGCGCAGATGTTAGAGACTACTGGGCACAAAAAGCTTACTGACTAATTAACTGAGAAGCATTACCCACCAAAGCTCATCAGAAAGCAAACAAGCGAGCACTAAACAATAATAGAAATCAACAATTAATGCCTCTAGAAAAAAAGACCTGCGATAAACTGATCTGTGTGTCCACATACATTACTATGTCAACACATTTACAAAAATGATTAATAAGAACTGGGGTATCATCCGTTCCAGGAGTCTGGCCTTGGCCAAGCCCATACACTCATTTAGGATGGCAACACACAGTAAAGATCTGGTAGTTCACACCAAATCAAGACAATGGGGAGATAAAAATAATCAGCCCACACTGAGGAACTGGGAAACGGATGTGGCCTAACGGCTAGAGCGGTCGACCTCAAAGTTGGAGAACTGGGTTTGAGTCTCGGCAGGCACGCTAACCATTCTGTGATTCTGGGCTAATCACTTAATCTCCCTGTGCCTAACAAAAAAAGAGAACATGAATGTGTCCGTCTGTGACGCAAGTGGTGCTCATGTAAAGCGCTCTGATTCTTCTGGGTCGAGTATGGGCTATAAAAAACTCCCACCTCACGTGGGACACTCCCCGTGCAGCAGTTGCTGTATATGCCCTTTTACCGGAATAGCAAAAGAAATAGGCCTCGGCTTGCGGACAACCTGGAAATTACAAGAACTGACTAACTGTAACACCAAGAAAGCTGTGTACCTAATAAAGTGCCCATGTGATTTAATATAAATCGGCATGACGACTAGAAAAGGGCATATTTGAATTTGCCCTTATTCCGACGTGGAATGAGTAAGGACTAGAGGTCTTTTTGACCCCCACAAGCACACTACTGTACTTGCATAGACAAGCAGCGATGGTCCCATAGTAACATCTGCCCTGACCTATGTAATTTATGAAGTAGTGCTTCTAGAGCATTTTGAGAGAGTCCAATTGTGATCATCTCCTTTGCTTCACACACCCGTTTCTATTAATAAAGGGTGGGAACCACATCGGTTCATTTTTAGGTCTTGCATAGGCAGCGTTTGCGCTGTCTCTTTGAGACATGCAGTATACCTGCCCACTCTATACCTGCCCACTCTCCACCCACAATTCTATTGGCTTGTGTCTTAAATGCTGCCTTCCGATTGGTTGTAGGCTTGTTAGTCCCTCCTTATGATGGACATGTCTTCATTTGTGTCCTTCCATGGCTATTGGCCCTTTACTGCACAGACTAATTTCCTTGCCTTCTCTAACCCCTCCCCTATTGCATTGCCAATGCTTGTTGTATTTGTCTCTCCCCACCCGAGTTCTCTGTTTATTTATTTATAATTAATACAGCCTGCACCGAGGCTCGAACCCTGTTCTCCAGCTTCAGAGTCGGCAGTGTTATATGTTGAGCCACCTCTTCCCCTCACTACTGGGGACCATTTGTTTCAGATGCTTCATTTTACCGAGTTTGTTTTAATTTTACCTGTCTTGCCCCTCCACATTGGTTGTGTTTCCTTAATTTGTCTCTCCCCACCCCCCTCCGAAATTGCTGTTTATTTATTTATGATTAGTTGATACAGCCCACGCTGAGGGTCGAACACTGCTCTCCAGCTCCAAAGTCTGCAGCTTTATATGTGAAGCCACCTCCTCGCCACTGAGTAACCCTCCCACCATGCACCCACCCATACCCCCTTCCTCCCTCTTGCTTTCCCTGTGCTCTGCACTGATTTTGGAACAGGGAAATTCCTTACTGCTTGGATTTAACTTTAAAGGCGGCGCTGCTCCGCAAGCACATAAACGCTCCCGCAGAGTACGGATGCTCCTCCCACGTCTTCATCAGCGGCTCAGCTGAGCTCCGGCCTGCCGGCCATCTCTGCAGCAGCTGATCAGCAGCCCTTGTGGCTGCCAGGAACCCAATGCGATGCATGTTCGTACGGATTTTGTTTAATTTTATTTTTTATGGTTTCGTGTTCATTTTATTGTCTTTGCAATGATGTTTCAGTGGAGCATTGCAGCCCCGCCCACTTTGGCGTCCTGCCCAGTATTCGCTCTTCCCTTCCACTAGTTCTGCCGTTCCCAATCCCCAAGATTCCATACTGCCCATTGTCAGAATCATTCCTTTAATATGTGGGGCCCATGCCAGGTGAGGAGCTCTGGGGCGGTGAGACGGTGTAACCGGACTAGCCTAGTGGGGGGGTCATCTCACATCGGCTGCCTTCACCTCATCCATTATGATGAGTGGCTCGAACGGCCTGGCCATGGGGCTCCCCATGGAGCGTTCACAGTCTGAAGAGCCAAAGATCACGCATGTGAGGAACATGCAGGACAATCGGTGCAAGGCCCCCCTGCGCTCTAACAGGTTAGTCAACGTCCCTCTGCGCAGCACTTAATGCCAAACCTTTCCCACGCACACACCTGTGCGCAGACAACCACAACTAGCACAGAGCCCTGCATCGCACACTTTACATAATTTATTAATAATAATAATAACACTCCTCACCAACCAGAATGCAGGTACAATTATTGAACTCCTCACATAAGCGAGGTCGGCCCTAACTGGAATTAGTCCTTTCATCTTTTATATATAGAACACAACGAGCCTCAGACTCGTGGAGCTGTAGCTGTGCAGCAATGGGGGGGGGGGGGGGGGGGGGGGGGGGGGTGTCGGAGGGGGGGCTAACAAGCGTACACAGGCCTGGACACTGCCTCCACAGTGAAGATTCGTTGAGGGTATAATGCCAGCCCAGGCAAAATAGGATAATCTGGACACATCAGAGAACCATTGCGGTAACCATCCCAGATGTTACAGCAGTAACAGTGCAGGACACAGTGTACCAGCACGCGCACAGTACATAGTGTCGGTGGGGAATAACAGCACTGTTCTACACAGTGCACTGGGCAACACAGGCGACTGCAACCTACAGTAAACTGTGCAAGAACAGGCAAAATACACAGTGACAGCGTCCTGTACAGGCAAACAGAGCCCCACAGTGCACTGCACCGCTCCAGCAGCCAGCACAGACCATAAAAGCACCTCTCTCCTAGGATCCCTTACCAGCAGCCAGCACAAGCAAACAGGGCCCCACCGTACACGGGAGCCAGCACAGACAATAAAAGCGCCCCTCTCCCCTAGTAGTCAGTACTCTCTCGAGCCCATCCATACACTTATTGCAAGCGATTACTGTTAGCCAGTGCTCTCAGGTGCCCGGTGGTAGCGACCACTGTTCTGAAGGGGTGAAGAGAGTATTCATCGCCGCAGACACCCGCTGCCTGCTTTAAAGAGCTGTTACCCCCTTCGTTAAAAGTGATTCATTCCTCCTCAGAGCTGCTGACGGCATATCTTGTCATGTTTGTCAGATTGTGTGATGCAGTCTAGTGGTTGGGGGGTGGAGTGAAAGGGAGGAACAGGAACGGGAGGAGTCAAGGGACAGGAACTGGGGCAGTGAGAGTGAGGACAGGGATCAGAGAGCACATGTAAAATAAAGCTCCGTGTTGATTGAGATATTTGTCTGTCTTCATTGCAAGCAAGACACGACAACTGGCGACGAGGGTGGGATGAAGTGACCTGCCATCCCTGCTGCATAGAGGAGCATCCTGTCCTGGGCACCGGATAAGACGTGGTTGCTGCCACACCGTCTGTGCCTCGAGATACCGCCGCCTACAGCCTTGAGCCCGTGGTAGCCGAGCTGTTTTCACGATCGGGCGATCGTGTGAAGCCTTTTAGGACAGCGTGTGTGAAGCGCTGTGTCTCCGGCCCCCTGAAGCGCTCCTTCGCGCCGAAAATTGTGAGTGCGCCCGAGGGTGATGTGCCAATAAAGAAGGAACTGGGAGCCCACCCCAGTCCTTCAGAAGTGCCCTGAAAGCTGGGGAGCGTCTAGAGAAGCCTGTGACTCCTGCGGGAGCGCGAGAAGAAAAGCGCCGATTCTGCTGGCATCGGGTCTCACTCCCGATGCGTGAGGAACGGCACGCAGCGGACGAAGAAATCGAAACTTGTCGTGTGGCCTACCTTGAGGGTGGAAAGTGGCCTAGAAGTGTTGGCGGTACTGCATAAGTCCTGGTGTTGAAGAAGACATCCTCGGTGAGTGCCCTGTGAGACCGAGTGAGCTGAAGAATGCCTGGAACCCAAACCTCGTGGTGAATGAGAGTTCCAGTGGGGCGGCCATCTTTAAGTCAGGCAACTGGGAAGGACATCCCTGTACAACTTTGAAGAGGCCATTTTGAAGTCAGGCGTACAGCAATATCAAGAAGCATTGACAAAGACAACTAAACAAGCATTGGCGAGGAAGAATAAACAAGCGTTGACAAGAACAAATCGACAAGCATTGGCGGTAGCCAGCAAACAAGCATTAGTAATAACAAATAAACAAGCATTGGCGAGAATAAGTAGACAAGCACTGACAAGATCAAATCAACAAGCAGTGGTGAAAATAAGCAAACAAGCATTGACAAGAGTAAACAAATAAGCATTGACAAGACCAAATAAACAAGCACTGGAGAGAAGAAGCAAACAAGCATAGGCAAATGCAAACAACAGGTAAACAAGCATTGACAAGATTAAATCAACAAGCAGTGGTGAAAACAAGCAAACAAGCACTGACAAGAGTAAACGAATAAGCATGGACAAGACCAAATAAACAAGCACTGGAGAGAAGAAGCAAACAATCATAAGCAAATGCAAGCAACAGGTAAAGGTGATAGTGAACACATACCGAAGAGCGTAAAAGGGAGAAGAGCTGCTGGGCAGAATCGCATGAGATTCAGAAGAGGGCAAGACTGCGAAAGACAGTCCCAGAAACAAGCACACACATACACTGAAGTGACTGGAGGACTTGCACTAGTGTAAAGGGAACGCCCGAATGAACAAAGATGTCAAACGTGCCCAGCATCACCGCAGAAGAGTCGTTAACCACCTGCAACTAGCATGCGACTCTAAAGAGAGGGAGCCCTGTGTCTAGTACAGTGCAGCTGAGTGGTGGACATTTCGGAACTCAAGAAATCTAAGTTTTATTCACTGGCGCATACTGTGATGGTTGCAAAGATTATCAACGTCCCAGCAAATTACCAGACCGAAGACCTAGACTAAAGAGGATCAGCTAAGAAAACGAGAAGCAAAGTGAACAGCCCCGTGCCCCGTGAATATAATCGATCAGAATCTTCCTCTCATGGCGGGGGGAGAAGTAGCACAACGGTTCAACCCCTGCATTGAAGTACCACCCCCAGGGGTGCAGACTGATGCTTGGAGTCTGAGTCTCAAACGGAACCGATGGCTGGCAGCATTGGGTGACTTCCTGGACGCCAATGGTGAGCAAAGAGAGAGAAAATGTCTGATACTACTCCTCCATCTGGTGGGTCCTGAGGGCCGATGCCCAATCAGAAAATTTTCCAAAGAAGACACAGAAATCTATGAAAGACTCCAAGAGAAGCTATGTGCCCATCTCTCCGCACAGGCAGATGTGGATCATGATCGCATAGTTTTCAACACAGCTCGGCAGGAACCAGGCGAACCATTGCCAACTTTCATTATTCGGTTGCAAAATCTGGTACAAGGCTGCCATTTCAACACCTTTACGAATGAGGACGCAGTTCGACTCCAGATAATTGAAGGCTGCGCAAACCCCGACACAAAGCGCAAGATCCTGCGAGGACATTGGTCGCTAGAAGAAATCATTAGGAAGGCTGAAATTGGAATGCACGTCAAGGCAAGAGACAGATCAAAGGACCTGGATCTGAAGGCAAAATGTCAAGATGCCTGGACAGATAAAACTCGGAAAACAAACAAAATGAAAAGGAGAGAGGGAAGGCAGACCAGTGAAAAGACATCGGGAGAGACAAAGTGACAGGGGAAGTGACAAGGAGTACTCCGAGTCAACCATTCAAAGGACAACTCCAAGGAGTTATTCACCCTCAAGGTGTCATTCAAAGTCTGACGCACACTACTCTGACGAGGAGGGAGCGTCAAGTGGGACAGATCGCACCCCTGGACAAGATGGCAACCTGCACAACAAGAGGGTAAGGAAGACAAACTATAGAAGAAGAGATCAAAATGGTCAACACTGGAAATCGGCGCAGGAATACTATTCGCCAAGTTGTGAAGATGAGTCCGAGGGAACATCCAGCAGGAGAACACATCACACCCGTATCATAGGCGTCCGAGCACCAAACAAGTGGGAAGAAGAAACAGATCGCATAAGACGGACTGATCCTCCCCAACAACGAACAGGAAAAGACCAACGCATCAATGGCACCCGCGACAACGAAGAAACTGAGAAGAAGTCGTTGACATCATGCGAGAAGGGCAAAGATAAAAAAACCTCGAGATCAAACACAAAGAACAAGCACGTGGCTATTGAACAACTTCTCAAATGAAACAACAGCAAAGACAAGTCGACAAAGGCGCCCGGAGAAGCGTCTTAAAGACAACCCTGAGTTAAAGAACAACTTGTCACGGCCTACTCATTTCAGAAATCCATTACGCGATACACTCTCAAAGGAACGTTTTAAAAAGAATATGGCTAGAAACTCCTCTGATTCAGAGACCGCGTCTGTCCGATCCTGGAAGTCGACAAAAGACTTCTCTGACTCAGAAAGCATGTCTGTCCAATCCCTTGAGTCGACCGAGTCATGGTCCCGACAACAGCCATGGCGTCAACCACCCGAACGCACCATGGAACCAAAGGACATCCTTCCCGTCAAGAGCAACATGTCCCACACCAAGGTCTCTGAATACTCAGTCACTCCACAAGACAACCTGTCATGTCAGTCGCAGGTATATCCAGACATAGATCATACACCGTCACCCCTGAAGGGGTCCGCGAGGCTGACTCAAAGGGCCTACAAAAGGAAAACTGAGATAGTGGACCTTAGTCACCGGATGGCAAGGGACCAGCCAGTCACTCCGCAAGGAAAGCCGGACGTGTCAATAGAGAGAGATCATCATCGGATGAGAGAGAAACATGCCTATGCACAGATAGCCCAAGAGTTCACCAGACAACCCGAGGCCGCGAATGAGTTCCCGAACCAAACCAAGACAATCTCTTCAGATAGTACCTTACTGTCTGGTATACATGACCCTGAACTGGAGGGCAGTGTTGCCCTCGACCGGACAAGACAAAAAGAAGTAAAAGTAGATGCGGGTGCTCGGAAGAGAACCAGAACATTATCCACTCATGAAAGAGATCGAGCATCAATAGAACAAGAGCCACCAAGGAAAACAGACTGCCACTGCCGAGCTGAGCCAACAGCAGTTACACCACAAGAAGGAAACATGATGACTGCGGAACGTGAGAATAAAAAGTTCACACGCAATGGCTTGCGTTCGCAAAGGCGCACTCCCGCAGTCAAGGATGCCTTTGTTAACACAACGGAAAGATCGACCAAAGCCAGGCCCACCACGGATCCGACGCTACTGATGTTTGAAGAACAGGCTGTCCACCGACCTGTGTGGCTGATTGAAGAATTACAATTACTGTGGACATTAAGTTCATTTTGTTAAGAAAGGGGGAGATGTCAGATTGTGTGATGCAGTCTAGTGGTTGGGGGGTGGAGTGAAAGGGAGGAACAGGAACGGGAGGAGTCAAGGGACAGGAACTGGGGCAGTGAGAGTAAGGACAGGGATCAGAGAGCACATGTAAAATAAAGCTCCGTGTTGACTGAGATATTTGTCTGTCTTTATTGCAAGCAAGACACGACAATGTTCTCTCGGTCTGCCCCTTATATAATCACGAGCGCAAATTCATTTTAAGGAGAGGCTCGGAATCCATTAAAGACCGTTACACCTACCACAGAAGGAAAAGGAACTCAGCGTGCACGGGTACTTCGTGGCTAAACCTAATAATCGGTGAATTGAGATGTGCTAACACATGCGTCATCTTTTGTCGTTTTTTTCAATAACTATATTGATAAACGTATATTGAATAAATACATAAATACCTACACAATTGATCACTTTTAAAACAAATATCTGCAGACATTTCCAACATGAGAGGTTTGTCCTACATAGAGCACTAGTTGTATGTTTTGCTATGTCAAAGTCAGTTTCAAAGCGTGACGTTTGAGCCGGCGGTGGCCTCTTGGAGCTGAAGATAGTTTCCTCAATGCAAATCAACATAGAACGAGTATGTTGTGACTTAGGAAACTAGTGATTTGGCTTTGCAAGAGTGCCACGGCCCAAGTGCAAGGAGGGAAAGAGCCCCTGTCTTTGTGTAGGAGAAGGCGATAGTTGGACCTGTGGACCCTTCTCACTCATGACAAACTAAACATAGCTAAGCTTCCTGTCGATTTTTCAGCATTTGTTTTATTTAGGAAGACTCGCAGCCAATCAGCTTACGGACGAGTCTGTGCGCTCAAAATTGAAAGAGAGACCCCAGGACCTCTCGGCCTTTGTAGCTGCCAGTGTTACTTCCCGGAAGTTCAGAGGTGGTAAGGTTAAAGGTGAAAATATACCCAGAGACTGGATTTACCCTTCTAAAGTACAGGAGCTTTTAATTAACTTTATTGGCTCTTCTGCAGTATACCAGTCATCTTTCCAGCAGTTGAGGTTGTTTATCAATGTGCTTGCCACTGAGTTAAAAAGCCTTCTGTCATCGCGTCATGAGCTGTAGTACGGGCTGCTGCTTCAAGGGCTCTCCTCCCTCCTCCCGTCTGGTAGCTGGTTCCTGCCTGCACTCAGCACGGCCACCTGCATTCCTGAAACAGCAGCAACTGGGACGGCTGGTGCACTTGAGTACCCTGCTTGAGTCTGTCTTTTTTTTAGGTCTCGCCTATGCAGCGCGGATGTGCTGTATAGGCAAAATGACATATTCCTATCGCTTCGGCTTTTCAGCCAAACACGTGCACGCGTTCCGAGGCCCCCCTCCCCCTGCCGCCGCGCGCTTTTTTAGATTTGCAGTAGATTATCTGAGCAAAAATCTGTAGCTAAATATTCAAACTGTTTATTCCTCCCGTGGTCGGAGAAATTCCCAGCCTTTCAATGCAAGGGGAGGATGTGCACTATCTAACCCCATCACTGTCACTTCCTCCATGTGGTGGTGCCAGCCTGTGATGACGCACTGCAGAGCTTCCTAATAAGGACTCTCCGTTGCTGAGATGCTTGCTGGCTGCCTGCAAGGCTGCTGCTAGCACGAGTGGTCTGCGGTGACAGGCCATGTGACTGTCAATGCCCCCGGTGCAGGAGCCTGCCGAGCATGGGCGAGGGTGTGTCTGCGGCGTGCACTGCTTGCATAGGTAGAGGGGGCGGGCCACATCCAGAGCTCTCCTGGGATGCACCGCTAGATAAGAGGAGGAGGAAGGATGCATGCAGCATCCTGATGTCTCATCGCTACTACACACATCTCCAGCAGAGAAGCATCACTCCAAGCCTTTGCAGCACTCGCTGGTACACGCCTGGGTCTCAGCTGCGCCGCTCGAGTCTTCCCCCGCCCTGTGCTGTGTACCTTGTCGCAACGCATGGGCTCCTGGTCGGTCGGCATTTTCACACCAGGAGGCTAGTTGCGCCCTTCATGTCTGCTGTGGTTGGTTTAGATACAGCTACCGTGGGACAGACAGGAGGACAGCACTTAAAATGCAGCTCCCACCCCCGTCCCCCCTTCAGGGGGGCCTCGGTGCTTCTATTGCACGCTGATGACTGACGAGGAAGTACCTTTATAGTAATAAGCAGCCGGGCAGGAGGTGTGTAAAGGCTGGGTGTTTCTGGAAACAGAAGCGGAAGCTAGAAGGGGGTGTTTCCTGTAAATTAATCATTGCTTTTTTATGGGAGCTGTTTAATGAAACCACTTCTTGCCCTCCAGAAATTGGACATTTACTCAACTGCCATGGGGCGTGTGCCTGTGTGTCAATGTTTCGATAATTATGTGAGGGCTGTCTGTACCTATGTGTTTCTTCGTTACTCAAATGGCATGGGGCTTGTGCCTGTGTGTCAATGTTTATATAAATCAGTATGTGAGGGCTGTCTGTACCTGTGTGTTTCTTCGTATGTGGCTGTGCACTGTGTGTAAGGTGACTGCATCATGTGTGTGTGCGTTTGTGTGTCTTGTTGGGCGGTGGTGGCAGACATGACCTTTTTTTCAAAGGTTAAATGGAGATGAGCCCCTGGCAGAATAGACTGTGAGGAGGCATCTGACAGTGAGCGCCACATGTAGTTCTATGGGGAGAGGACGAGCATAACGTCGATTATAGGGGTATAATATATATATGCACACCCTGCTATACAACAACTGGACATACGATATCGAAGTGATTTATGCTTCACGCAAATATTTAACTGGCATGACTGCAGTTGTAAATAGGTTCAACATGATAGGAAGTGTGTTCGAGTGCATGTCTGCATTATCAGAGGATATATGTACACTGGACCGCTCATTCCTCCAATATGGCGGCCGCAGCTACAGTCTTCCTATTAGCTCGGGTGAGTGGTGCCCAACAGGTGCAGAGATGCGCATGGGGTTGGCAGTACAGGTACCTGAAGCTGCTGACGATGGACAGAAAAGAATAAGAGAGCATACATGCACCATAACACCATAGGTTTCTCTGATGTGCCGAAATTCTATTTTTAACTTGTACCGGCTGAATCCCAAAAAGTATTGGAGTGTTTTGAAAACATTAGAGAAGGTTTGTCATCAGATCTCTGGAAAGGCGGGAGCACATGTGCATTACTTGTCAAAAATGTCTGCATTTTGTGGCCCTACAGGGGTATGTTGATGATGAGATCGATGATATAAACATATATTTTAAAGCCAAAGTAAGATTACCATCTGTGGCTTCATTCACATTCGTTCATGCTCATTATGTCAGGCGAAGACACATTAAAATACGTTGCAACAATCCTGAGCCAAAGCAGCAAGAATACCGAAGGTATCCGTAGGCCGCACACAGCCAATGTATGCTGTGATCAACTTGAGGGCCTTAGGCCGCCATGGCTGGATCTCAGCCTGTGACCTGCTGATTGCTCAGAGATCTTGTAGGAAGTCTGTAGGTTACGGAGCTACCCTCAGCAGAGTGCAAGAGTGTACCTATTTTGCTAGGGGCCTTGCATATGAAGAGAACACGCTAATAGGTATGGATTTTTTACCTAGTATTTGATGGTGGTACAGTGACTCTGTGGGAGAACAATGTACGTCAAGCATTTTTCCTTAGCCCATTTCCTCGTGCCTACGCCCAGTAAGCACATAGGGAGGTGAACAGCAGGTTACCTCTCTATCCCCTGGTTAGATCCTCTCCTCCTTTGCAGTGCTAGGCTTTAAGTTTGAAACCTGTTGAAGTCATATATATTAAACTCCACTTTTGCTCTGCATTTGTGGCAAAGTTTTGCGGTAAAATATGACATCTCTGCATCTTGCCTTCTTAAGGCATGTCTCACTCTGCCACCACAACCTATTGCTAAAGCAAGCTGTGAACTGAGCAAAAACATGGCAACCTCAGGTTGTGGCTCAAGTGGAAAACTGCAAATTTTCATGCCCTAGAAAATACAGCACGCTAGTGTAAGGTAGAAGAAGGGCCAACTGCTTTACAATTGGTGCATGGAGCCCCTTGAAATTGGGCCCTCCGGCCGTTATCTTGCTCATCAATCTGTATTTGGTATTGTGTCTACCTTTCTTCCGAAACAAATTTCGCTACACATTCCATTCAAAATAGGCATTCTTTTTTCTTTACAGTCAGAAACCACATTTTCAAAACTAGATCTGCAGGAAGGCTTTCTTTTACCTTGTCCCTTCCCTCTTGAGAATGGGACAAACCATCTCTCCTCAAGTTTTCAGGGAGAAATGGAAAAGTCATCTTTTTAGTTTCTTTCAGTTTCTAACTCTGTTGCCCTATGTTTCCATTCTGGTGTCAAGAGACAGCGGGTGACAGTCAGTTCAGTCTTATAAAACTTTTGTAACATAACATGACATCAGTGACACAAATGGGAAAATATTTGTTAAAGGTGAGTAGGGTTGATTAATTAACATAGACCTATTTTGTATGTGTGCCACTTAGTAGTTATTGTTTGCTCCTCTTCCAGTAGTTGTCATGCACTGCAGGTGCGCCTGTGAATTGCCTGCCAACCTTCGACATCGATTGTATGAACCAGTATGGTTAGCGGAGCTGACTTTGGGCAACCTTTCTCCACCGATGACAACACACGGTTGACCCCTTGTCCACCTGCACTATTCTCCTATTTGCTGCTCAGACTTAGGGGGAGGGCAAACAGTGAAAACTACAGCAAACGTTGTCCATAGATGTTTATTGCCTGTCCCTGCTACTGTCTTCATGACCCCTGGAACCAAAGGTAGCAATTATTGTGTGAGGGTTACACACCTTCAATCCCAAAGCAGTGCCCATAGTATGGTCAATGGTGTTTGTTTGTCTTGTAAGCAGTATTATGTTATCACAGCTAGGGACCGGTGTTAGATGCTGTCAGTCAGCCCAGAGCCTTGTAGAAGAGGCCAGTGAACCCAAACAAACTCTGCGACTCCCTGATTCCCCATCTCATGGGTGAATCTAGCCACCCACGCTCTCAAAAATCTCTGAAATCTAAACTTTGCATATAGACTTTCCGCTGAACTAAACTGAAGAACAGAGGTTGGGGAGACCACACACCCAGCGGTACTCAACTACCCTACAGAGTTCCTTTTAACTCCATGGTCCTAGTCTTAGTATGATGCTAACAGCGCTCCACAGCGACCTCGGGGTGACATTGCTAGCTTTTTACAAACTCTCTAAATAAATCAATATGCTTCTTGCACCCATAATGCACCTGAAGCGTGTGGCTGTCAAGGCTTTACGTGCCTTTTTGCACTGGCTGTCAAGGGGGCATCCATTTTCCACCATAACATCAGGAAGGTTGTCCACTCTTTTTATTTTTGACTGCAACCCACTTTAAATATACATTCTTCACTCCATTTTCCACCATAACATCAGGAAGGTTGTCCACTCTTTTTATTTTTGACTGCAACCCACTTTAAATATACATTCTTCACTCTGCAGCTATAACCCGTGGGTGTGCTCTGAGATGGGCATGGCCCCCACATTATGCATGTAGCTAATGCTGGGTTCATGAGGTCTGATCTCTTTAATCCTCGGTTTCGCAGGCCACACTTTGGGGCTCATTAGGATGGCGGACGGACTTGCGTCCGTCCGCCACCCTAGAGGAGGAGGGACCATCCGCAGGGGCCGCGGCGGTCCCTCCAGTGCAATTAGGATGTGACCGCCAGGGTGGCGGTCACATCCTCTATCTTTAACATTGCGGCGGGTGCAGCTTCAAGCTGCACCCGCCACAATGTTAAAAATGCATGCACCGCATTTGCGTGCACAAAGCGGCAGGCACCGCGCGGTGCCTGCTGCTTTGTGCACACAAATGCAGGGGGGTACCGTAGGTACCCCCATGTGCACCCCCCAACCACCCTTCACCCAGGGGGCCCGCAACGGGCCCCCGAAGTGAAGGTCCGTATGCTTTTCCACGGCGGAAAAGCCGCCGCGGAAAAGCATACATTTTACACCATCCTAATATGGCTGGCGGTGTCTGATAGACACCGCCAGCCATGTTACCGCTTTTCCGCCGCGGTTGTAAGCCAACCGTGGCGGAAAAGCGGCGGACTGAAACCAGGACCAACCAGCCATCCTAATTTGGCGGTGGGTCTTTGGTGGGTCCGCAGAGGATTTTCCGCATCCGCCGGGCCGGCGGTGGCTTCCGCCGGCCCGGAGGATGCGGAAAATCCTCCATCCTAATGAGCCCCTTAGTGTGGAGGTTTACTGTTAGGGTATGCGTGCAGTGGTCAGTGTTGTGTTTTCACGCCTCAACACTTCATTTCAAGCTGAACATACTCCCCCAAGTTAAATTTGGAACTGTGGAAGTGAGCAGGGTTCATCGGAGCCAGGTCGCTCGTGTTTGGCTCCATTCCAATCTTTGAAAACTATTATGTTGATGTGTCCTAACGCTTCGTCTATTAAAAACAAAAAGTGCCAGAGGTTAAAGCGTCAGCCCTACCCCTTTCCAATGGCTAGACCAGTAGGTGGTATATTTCCGGGTGCGTTCCTGTATTGTCCACATGTCAGTTTACAGGGGTGTTTACTGTAACCACCAGGGAAGTGCCTTTGCCAGGAATCCTGGCGACTCCCACTGTCAGTGAAAGGCTCTAAGTGAAACAAGCATTGGCATAGCCAATAGGTCTCGCTTGTGGGAACTTCTAAGTATTTAGTCATGCAGCACAATATCCTTGGTGCAGCCACATCAACTGTTGCGTGGCTTAACACTTATAAGGTCCCAAAGGCGAAACCTCTTGGCTATGCCAATGCTTGTTTTTAGTGTTTCACGCTCTTTTAATTTTCTCTCGAATGCTGTTTCCATGCAGGGATTGCAGCTCCGCCCACTTTGGCGTTCGATTGCCAGCCCAGTATTCGCTCTTAGCTTTTACTGAACGTTTTTATCTGTTCTTCTACACTATACCAGTCATCTTTCCAGCAGTTGAGATTGTTTATGAATGTGCTTGGATAGTGTGTCTTTAGATTGTGATTTTTCACATAGCCTCAATGCACTAGTGGTTAAAAGAACACCTATGTCACCCCTTTAGGCATTTCTGTCTCTTTATATGTTCTTCTGCTCGCCATGTCTTCTTTTTCTTTTGCCTCTTCTCACTCCGTCTCTCACTTTCTCAACTTCTTTCCTCTGTTCTCTTGTTTTCCTTGGCATTTCACATTCTCCGTTGCTCTCTTTTTCTCTCACTGTTTATCTTGCTTTCTCTCTTTCTTCCTCACTTTTTTCTTAACTTCCCTCACTATATCCACCTCTCTCTTCTCCATCACCCTGTTGCTAGGCCACTCCATTGTCCTTTCGCACTCTCTCTACCTTGTTCTTTCCATCACACTTTCTCAGCTATTTAGTCCTTTGCATCTTCCTTCCAGGTTTCCTCCCATTTCCCTTTCACTTATTTTCCTGTCTCTTCCTTTTCCTCATACCCACTGTTTCTCCTCCATTACTACTTCCCCCTTTCTCCTTCACTGCATTCTCGCCTGGCCAGCAGCTCCCTTTGCCACTCTTTTTCACCTCTGTCTTCTTCTCTGTGTGTCTCTCGCTCTCTCTCATGCTTTCTCTTTTGCTAGCTTCCTTGCTTTAGACAGTGCATACACTCTCGCTTGTTTAGATCTGCCCTAAAACATTTAGCAACAAGGAGAATGCGATAATAAAGCTGCTCTAGCTTAATTAATTGGACCAAAACAGAATGTGTGTAAAGCTAGTTCAAAAGATTAAGGCAACTACTGCTTATATCTACGCAAATCCAGAAAGTTAGAGGGTAGTAGACTGGTGATAAAATCGGGCTTGTGTACATCCTTGTGTCAGAGGTTAGTGTCATCAGAGGTAACATGGCTGCCACAGAGTTATATGGGGTCAAGAGTTTGCATTTAATGTAAGATAGCTCAGTGACTTCACAAGCTTTTGTTACTGGCAGGTCGTATGTTATGAGCCATGTAAAGTAGCTGAGTTAGTACGGGCTCAATTAAAAATTACAAATCTCCATTAAAACTGCGTGGCATGAATTTAAGAGCCAGTATTTTTTTAGCTCCAACTTTCATTACTATAAAGTTGAAAAGTGTTTTCTAAAGTATAGTAATAATCGCTTATTATTTGGTGAATACATTAATGCAGTTTGTACTATAGTCTATATAAGTCATTATTATTAGTGTACATCGCATACACAGGTCTACATATCAGATTTCGACTCAGAGCCTGAGAAACCTCCAGCAAGGTTACACTGCAGTTGTTTTTTGATTCTCTACATGACCGTTCGGTGTTGGGGCCAAGGTAGGTGTCTCATTTCCCCTCCAAATGTTCTCAGCTATACCATCACTTCCGTTAAAGGAATTACTTCATCCTTGTTATCATAACTTTTCAACATGCTGCACAGCAGCCACACTGCTCTCAAACATAGCTTAAAAGCATTGACAAAGCCAATTGCCCCTAAATTATCTTTTTGCCCCAGCTGTCCCCTTTTCTCAGATTCGCGCCATCTCCGTTTCACTTTCCTCCTTCATCTAGCATCCCTTCTGTTTTCATTTTCTTTCCTCTTTCACTCTTTTGGTAGGTAAAAGACATTGTATATTACAATTACAATACCTCTAACTCTTATGAATTCGAGACCAATTTGCATTGAAAATGTTTGTTAAGAGGGAATGAACCATGCTAAAAGGACACCCAATTAAAATGAGGCACAGAATATTACAGTATTCGACGGGTCCCCCGATATAATACTGGACCATATTAACTATAAACATGAATGCTGGAGAGAATTAAGAAAACCCATTAAAGAACAAGAGAATCAATTAAATCCTCTCAACGTCAGGCGCTCAAGTAACCGATGCTGCGACCTCAACTACCAGCGACATCCACAAGTCCAATGGAATGAGCATCCAGTTTGGTTTCGTTTCTGGGTTTTCTCTGATGGCCTGCAATTACGCAAAAGCAGCTGATCAGCAGCATACCACAAAACAAGCTCATATTCCCAGCCCGTGGTACCAGTGGCATGGAGCGGGATCTATTAGGTTCACCAGTGTGGTGAACCTTTTGACGAAGTAAGGAGGAATGATTGAGAGTGGGGGGCCATATATGTGCCAACACCAGATATCCTGAAGAGAATTCAATACTGAGACCCAGCATTTAGCTTCTAAGCCATGCATATATCATTAAGAATTGTTCTAACAGGGCTTCGACCTTGGTCTGAAGAATTTTTAAAAGCTAGTATCTACATTATGGAAGCTTTTATTTACTGTTACCCTATCCTTCCTCCAAAATTAGAGTGTGACTACAAAGGACACCAACCCCTCCCTGACCAGTCTACCAGTATCCTCTAATGCCTTGGGAAAGGTGTAGTAATTTTAATTTGTATATATACATTTATACATTTGTAATAAATCAGAAAGAACTTAATGAGTTGGATGATGAGAAGATGCACCAGTAGAACAGGTGTAATACTGTTTGCATGTGCAGGTATAGTCTCCTCTCACCCATCACCCTATTGCACCCCATGATAATATGCATGTTTTTGTAATTTTTCTAATAGGTTGTATGCGTAAATCGGTTACTAAGAAAACCCAGGTAGTACTCTCCTTGGGGGTTGTTTTTGGTGATATACTAATATTACCAGGTTGGATAGACTGAGCCTACTGTTTATTTGTAGGGATCCTATAGCCCTGATGAATGCCCCGGACCAGAAAGGCTCGTATTGAGGACAGAAACATGCTGGTGAGTAGTTGAGCCATTGCACTCTTTTTACACGCCCAGAAAAGTGTTTTTAGACATACTAAGAGTCCTCACTAATAAATGGGAAAACCGAGGAACCCTAAGGTATTTTTAGATTACCTGGATCCTGATTTTGTCCAACAGCTTTATTTAAGAACTCCCTCCTACCTCCAAGTCTTCACGAAGGTTGAGTCTGCCCTGTTAGTACCACCTTGCCAGGGTGGGGAGAGGGTGTGGATGATGAAGCATGACACTATTGTGTGTGTGAGACATCCTCGTCCATAAAGGATGGCCTTCCCATTTTAATTAGAACCATGCTTAATATAGCATAAATAGACTGACCTCTTCTAGAATCTAGGTTTTGGTCTCTTCTATGAATCTCTAATCTCTTATGCAAGCACCCTACTTTCATGTGATATACTCGTCGTTTGTGGTCGGGATGTATGGGTGCAATTTCCTCCACATTTTGTGATAATAACTCAAAAGGCAAAGCGACTAGGGCGTAGAGGAGGGAGGAAAAAGGGGTATGCATAAAATAAAATATTCCATGTCCCTGTGGTAGATGAGGAGGAGGGGGCAGATAAGAGCGAGAAAATAGCCTGATGCGTGGGAAAGGCAGAACAAGTTTGTTCTAAACCCCGGAAACTGTGCAAACACTGCAGAATTCCACAACATCTTCCCAGTTCAATACATTTTTGGGAAACGTGCAAATTAACGTTGTAAACAAAATTTCCCACACAGGCGGGTTACTCATGTTCCTCGAGAATGGTTTTCCCTTCATTGGTTCCATAGTTAAAGGTGACTGTCCGCAATAAGCCATTTCTTCAATATGCTGTCCTCGATCATTAAATCAGTTACGTATTTAAAGGTGCCTGTCTGCATTAAGGCGTTTCTTTAATATGCTGTGGTCTCTAATTAAACTGGCGCCTCTGTGCATGAGCTATCCGTGAAGCATGTGGCATGAGGGCAGGTCGAGTGCACAGGGTCCCACCCCACTGGCACTCACCAAGTGAGAGAAATTAAACAAATGTAAAAGTACCACACAATGTCCCTCCTCCACCGGCATTCACCTAGTGAGAGAAATTGAACAAAAGTAAAATGTAGCACACAACGTGCACTCCGAATGCACCAAGACACGTATTCGAGCACTGATGAGAAGAGTTTGATGAGGCCTGCGAGGATACACTGATTAATGAGATTTAACCCTTAAAGTTAACATGAGCAGCAGCGTGGAGCGCGGTGGCCGTCAAGCTGGCGCCATGCTAAGCATCACCAAAAAGCTTAAATAAATAAAAAGAACATTTTGCAAAGTGGGTGCATGAATTAAAAGTACATTGTGTCTGTGAAGCATGTGCCTTGAGGGAACTGCTCGATTACATTGAAGGGTGGTGGCTGTGAATTGGGCGCCACGCTAAGTGGTAAGTGCTGCTCTGAATGTAAAAAAATAATAATCAAAAACACAAAATCTGATGGGAAAGTGGGAGAGGACAAGTCGTGGGCGTGATCCGTGGAATTCAACAATTGTGAAAAAAGGTGGGACAAGCAGGAACCATTATCAAATTAGAAGTAAATAAAAAATTTAAAGGACACAGACAAAAGCAAATCAGAAGCTGGAGCAGGGGTGTAACAAAAACCCCCGCAGCCCCCGCGGTGCGGGGGGGCCTCCCAGTCTTTAGTGAGTGAAGGGGGCCCCCTCAGCTCTTCGTTAGAGAGCTGTGAGAGAGAGGATTGCTCTAAAGGAAGACTCTCTCTCTCTAAAGCAGACTGCACTAAGCTCCTGAGCTGACCCAGGACTGAAGAGAAACAAAGTACAAAGTTACATTGTTTCTCCTCAGTCAGAGCCAAGGCTGGGGGTGGGGGCCCAGAGACAGCATTCTCCACAGCAGGGGTCTCCAAACCGGTCCTGGAGGGCCGGATCCATGCCAGATTTTTAAAATAACTACATGTATCTCAATGGGGATATCCCAAAAATCTGGCATGGATCCGGCCCTCCAGGACCGGTTTGGAGACCCCTGCTCCACAGGGCTCTGTTCCTCTGAGGCAGCACAGAGCTGACAGGGGTAGGAGAAGGATCGCAGCTTCCTTCAGGAACAGGATCTGTTGGGGCGCATTGGAAGGTAAACAAGCATTTGCAATATATGGTTTTGCAATATATGCATTTGCATATATGCAAATCATATATGATTGGGATTGGAATTGTTAGTTGTGGAATTATATTGATTAGATCTTTGTAGTGACATAATATGGCATGGTGTGCAGTGTAATTATGTGGATAGTCAGTGTGTGGTATTGAGTGTACTGGAAGGGAAACAACCTTTACAACGCAACTTTTACAACGCACTACCATTACAACAAAACTTTTACAACGCAACATCCATTACAACGCATGCAATTACAACGCAACCATTACAACGCATGACACTGCAACGCACACCACTACAACGCATGTCATTACAACTCAGTCATTACAACGCATACCATT
Organism: Lissotriton helveticus; assembly: GCF_964261635.1. NCBI lineage: Eukaryota > Metazoa > Chordata > Amphibia > Caudata > Salamandridae > Lissotriton > Lissotriton helveticus. Next base: position 238,959,646 of record NC_136065.1, on the reverse strand, counting down.
ACAACGCATAACATTACCATCCAACACTTACCCTACTGTTGCACCCCATGGAGTTAGAATAGTAATTTTTACCCCTACACTATCCAACACTTACACTACTGTTGCATCCCCTGGAGTTAGAATAGTAATTTCTACCCCTACACTATCCAACACTTACCCTACTGTTGCACCCCCTGGAGTTAGAATAGTAATTTTTACCCCTACACTATCCAATACTTACCAAACATGCAATGTAATGTTATGCGTTGTAATGGTATGCGTTGTAAAGGTATTATGCGTTGTAATGGAATGCGTTATAAATGTAGTTTTTAAAATTTCGTTGTATTGGCATGCGTTGTAATGGAATGCGTTGTAATGGATGTTGCATTGTAAAAAATGCGTTGTAAAGGTATGCGTTGTAAAAGTGTGCGTTGTAATGTCATACATCCGTATTTTGTGTTGTGGAGTGGTATGTAGTGGAGTTTACTTATGTGGTGTGCTGTTAAATATTGTATCATGATGTGACATTTTGTGGTGTAAATTGGATGTATGTGGTGTGTTGTGTAATTGTGTTGTTGGTTTGAATTATGTAGTTTGCAGTTGAATTATATGGTGTGGAATAAAAATGTGTAGAGTTGAATTTGTGAGACGTGGAAGTGTGCGCTGTTGAGTGAAAATTAAGTAGAGTGGTATTATGAGGCATGGTGTGAAGTGTAGTTATGTGAAATGTTGCTACATGGCATAGACTGGATTTATGTGGAGTTTATTTATGCAATATGGAGTAGAGCACAATTATATGGAGGAAAATAATGTGGTGCTGAGTGATATTATGTAGAGTGTAATTATGTTGTGTGATGAATTGCATAGGAATGAATTGTGGAATTGTGTGACCTGTGGAATTATGTGGCATGGTGTGGTGTATAATTGTGCGGAGTGGAATTATGCAGCATGTTGCAGAGTTGTATTTTGTGGAGGGTAACTATCTGTTTTGGAGTGGAGTGTAAATTTGTTGTGTGAAGTATAATTATATAGGTTGAAGTGGAATTATGTGTAGTTGGATTGTGTTGTGTGGAGTGTAATTATGTGGTTTGGAGTGGTACTAAGTTCTGTGGAATGTTATTATGTGATGTGGAATTATGTGGTTTGTAATTATGTGGTATGGAATGTTGTAGGGTTAAATTATTTATAGTAGAATTGTGTGGTATGGAATTATGAGATGTTCAAATGTGCTGTGTGTGGTAAACTTAGCATAGCTGCCAAGGTTTCAGATTGTGATGTGTGACATTTTCATAATTTCAGTGTAATTATGAGTGACATTTCAACGACTGTGAGTGGCACTTTCTCGTGAGCAAAATCAAGCGATGAAAAGGAGGGAAACATAAATATTAGAAATTACGCCTATTTGAGCAACTAGAAACTCTAAGAAAGTCACTGAACTAAAGTGTGCTAACAGCAGGCTACTGAAAACTGAGCAGAGTCAGACTGCGTGAATGTCACCCATTATTACAGTTAAATTATGAAAACGTCACACTTACCAATCTGAAACCTTGGCATCTATGAGTGAATCAGTGTGAAAATGTGCTCTAATTGAGGTGTATTTCTCTGCACCCTTATGGTGACCAGCCTGCCAGGTGTCTTTGCAAACTTGCAAGCACCTAGCAGTTTTCCATCAGCTACATGTTAATGTAACTCTACAAAATAAATACATACGATGTTCCCTGCAGAAATCAGAGGTTTGCCTGCACCAGGTTACAATTACTCCAGGCTTTAAAAGTGGCACTTCATTCACGGTCCAATCAGGCCTCCTGTAATGACTGGTTACTCTGTGTAGAAATGCTGCAAAGTTGTTTTTAAATAGTAATCTGTGGTCAGATTAAACCTCCCTAAAGAGCTGCTTTCCTCTGAGTAATCAGTCCATTTCTGGGATGCTAAAATCACAGTAAGACCCAGCGACTTACCCTCTAATGCCTCCTCAGTGATCTTCTGTCTGAGGTAGGATGCAACTGGGATATAACATGTTTTAGGACTATGTGGTCCAGACTGCCTTGGGCTGAAGTGTTTCGTCCATTTAGCCAGGAGTGTGAGGAAGGCAGATAAGAGCATGAAGCAGTGTGTGCAGTGATGCCATTGATGCTCCCAGACTGGAGTTAGTACACAGCTCCCTGTGCCACGGTAGGCACCTAGACCCTGGGCGCAATCAGCTTGTCTGCGGAGCAAGGTCTGTAGGTGCATTAATACAACACCTGCTGGAGGAACGGGGACCTGATGCCTCTTCTGTGTGTGCAAATTGGGCCTCATGGGCCTAAGACCAGCAGACAGAGGCTCGAACTGGAGAGGCTGGAAGAGGCAATATAGTAGACTGCTAGAGCATGCCTCTCAATGGACTCTAGTCAAAAGAGGAGCATTCAGGACCGCGGGAGGGCCAACAGGCATTGGATGGCTGTGAGGTGACTCACCACAGTAACAGGTGGAACTATGAGAGATGACTAGAGGTGCTAACCCTCTGAGGAGCAATAATTCATGGCAGTAAAGGGAGGGAAGGTTATGGCTGTGTACCCTGAGAATGCAATGTGCGGTATCAATACAATGTCATCTGGGTACAGTAACGCTTTCAGAAACCATTGTCACTCATTTAGCAATTACTCAATATAACATGCCCAATATTTGCAGGCTCTGGCTCATCTTTACCTGCCTCTCATGCAAAATTTTCGGTCACAAGAGTTAGAAGATTACGCATGGGCGGCCGCTCTGTTGCCTGCTTGGGGCCTTCCTTATGGAACTCTCTCCCTGTGTTGCTTCACACTGAAACTCTGTACAGCAAGTTCCGTAAATGCCTAAAAACCTGTTTAATTAACCAATAATTTCTTTTCATTCCCTTCTGTTCCTTACAGGCTGGCACCAGGAAACCCTATTGAGTAGCTGTTGCGCCTAATAAATTAAAATAACATAGCATAATCAGTGCTGCTATATATCTATCTTGCATCTGAAGAAATCAACACTCTAACACATGTAAGAGTTACCAATACTCCTAGGTCACAGGAGTTACGGGACCTTCACAATTATCGTTTTTGTTTTTCATTCCGGTATGTCTGCTGCTGAAAGTAGCTAATACTGCCATGTGAAAGTTTCAAAGAAATCAAGTGGGAATCAGCCTGGACACAGACTCCTGCATGTTATTCCTTTAATACTTACTCATCGTTATTTCCGTTCCCCCAACAACAAAACAGCAATTAAATTGGGCTCTTAAGCGCTTTGCAGGGTATGATCAGACGTGAGTCCCTTGCTCACTTTGCCACTAGATTCAAGCAAGCATGGCTGAAGACGGCTGAAATGCCAGAAACCGGTCCTAGGAAGCTTGTTTTCGGTCCAGGGAAGGCATGGCTTGACAGTTCAGGCTGGACTTTTCCCATGAGGCACAGGGTCAGACTGATTTGCATATGGCCATGTCTGAACTGGGGTGGCAGAGTGGGCTAAAGAACGCTGATGGATTAAACCCAGATCTGTTGACTGGGTGTGAGTGTTTGATTGGTTCAGATGCTCCGTCCATTACCACCCCCTTTTGTACTGCAACCGCACAATAGCCATCAATACCAGCTACATCTAAAGCGCATTTCCACTTCCTTTCAATGGCAGCTCCTGATACAGATACCTATGATTTCTGGGCAGCATCTACCACAGACCACAGCATTGTCTCCGTAAGCCTAAACGAATACTGTCGGTGAACGCTTCTCTTTCCCCTTCCTTGCTAATAACTAATGGAGGATAATGGAAAAAAATATATAGTATTCTCTTATGCAAATAGCGTATCAAGCACTTTCTGCCCGAGTCCTCACCAGATCCACACGTATCCATATTCTGCTATCGCACCTTCCTGTCAACCCTATTATTATCTGGAGAGGTTTTTTTATCCCTTCTGTGAACTGGGAAAAGTAATACCTTGCATGAAAACAAGTCACTTTAAAACCTTTCCTACTAATGCAGGCTCGCAAAGCACTTACTTGTTTTACTAACTGTCGTTGTAAAGCAAACAGGTAACTCATTCTAGGACTGGAATTACTGCTTAGAAGTGTGGAAGTTAATACTGAGACGTAGGATGATTTTTTGTATGTCTGCCAGCCTCTTGTTCTTTCTAGCATGCACACACAATGCAACAATACAATTTAGCTTAACACATTTTTCAGAAATGTACTGGAAGGTAAAGAAACAGCCCATATTATTTTTACAAAGACAAATAGACAAGCGTCCACTTTTTACAAATAAAAATAGACAAGCGTCTACTATGCCCCATGACATAAAAGTCTTAGGGGCCCATTACGATGTCGGGCGGATTGCCTCCGCCAGGCTGGCGGTAGCCACCGCCGGCCTGGCGGAGGCAATCCGCCCGACATCCACACTAGTTTTCCACCCCGCCATATTAGTATGGCGGGGGGACCTCAGCAGACTGAAAGACCGTCCGCCGCGGTCGCCTTGCGGCCGGGGCGGAAAAGGAATAATATGGTGGCGGTGTCTATCAGACACCGCCAGCCATATTATGATGTGCATTTTTCAATGCCTTTCCGTGGCGGCAATGCCGCCTCGGAAAGGTATGCGGAGAATCCCTGTGGGGGCCCGTTGCGGGCCCCCTTGGACTCCGGGGGGTGGGGGGTGCACATGGGGGGTTCCTATGTACCCCCCAGCAGTGCCATGCTGTGCATGGAAGTGCGCAGCATGCTTTCCTGCCATTGTGGCGGGCGGTGCTGAGTGCAACTCCCGCCACAATGGTAGGAATGCGGGATGTGGCCGCCACTGTGGCGGGCGCATCCTAATGCTGGTGATGGGACCCCCGCCCTTACGGCAGCCGGTCCCTATTACCACGAGGATGGCGGGCGGGCAAAGTCCACCCGCCATCCTAATGACCCCCTTAGCGTGCACAGCTTGTCCAAATCCACCCCCCCCCCCCAATTCAGCCCTACCAAGTACCACGCATCTGGCGTTAGGCTAATGCATTTAAGTGTGGTGATCCGCATCACCGCACTGAAATGCAAAATCACGCTTAACAAGCATTGCGCCTCCTCGGGTACCAGTGCTGCTAATCAATGCTGGTGTAGTAATATTATCATGTGGCCGCCGTCTGTTTTTTGGTGCTTCCTGTAGGAAACTGGCTCTATAAATACTACACCAAAATGAGGTATAGTGTGTATAGAGTCCAGGTTATCCCAGAGGTAGGCAGAGGTTAAAGTTAGATAGAACCTTACTCTCTATTTGTGGTACAGTGGTTGAGCAGTAAGGCAGTATCAGAGGACAGTGTTAAGCATTTGATGTACACACTCAGTTAGCAAATGAATTCACACACTAAAGAACTGAACTCTAGGCCAATTGTTTTTGTATAAACATATATACTGTTGTTTTATTTTTAGAACCAAGCAAGCCTGGCACAAGTAAGCATTAAATAATTTACAGTAATAAGTTGCTTATTGTAGAACAGTTTGAAAATGCAATAGAAATAAATAAATGTTTGTTATTCATGCAATTTTTAAAGATTATTTTTAGATTTAAAAACTCCAAATTTGTCAATGTTATCCTATGGAGGAAAAACAGGTTATCGGTTCACAGGTAAGTTATTGACTGACTGATAGAGGGGTTTGTGGAGTTCATGAGTAACCTAGACCTATTTGTTAACCTAGGGAAATCATATGTGCTTCTGGCCGGCAAAAAACCTTCCACCAAATTCGTTTATACAATTGGCTCACACTGCCTGGAGCAGGTCAAGACGTTCTCCTACCTCGGGGTAACTTTTGACGGTGCCCTGCAATTTACCCCTCTGGTGACGGAACGTTGTACAAAAATGATTGCTTCTAATGGGGCAATAGCTGGATATGGTAGGAGGGTGGGCAGATGGAGTCCGGAACAGGTGATGAATTTGTACGGCTCCATAACATGCTCCAAAGTAATTTATGGGGCAGAAGTCTGGGGGTTTGTGAACACAGTTAGTATCCAACAGGAAGAAAATAGGTATTTGAAAGCAATCCTGAGGGTGCCACCCAGCACTGCTGGTTTCATAGCCCATAGGGAGTCAGGGAGGCCATATTTGGAAGATTTGGTAAAACTCAGACCAATAGTGGCCTGGTTAAAAATATGGATAAACCCAGATGCGCATTTAAGTAGAGAAATCCTATTGGACTGCCTAGGTAGGACCCATTCAATGCGCATCCCCTGGCTCAAATACGTGAAAAACACCTTGGAGGAGATAGGGCTGGGGAATCTTTTCACAAACCCTGCCACTATTTCAGCACAGCATAAGAAGCGAGTTGGGGAATTATTTTTGGGGCAAGTAACCCAACGTCGAGCGGATGCGGAAGGAGTGAAAAAGACTGTAAGGGCCCATGGTTTGGTAAAAAGTGTGGAGGGTATGGAGCCTTACTTATCCCTTCTGCATAATGCACAGGACAGATTTTTAATGTGCCGTCTCAGATTGAATCTGCTCCCCTTTATTCTGGCTATACCTGCAGGGTTTACCTCATCTATTGAGCAGAAGGGTCCCTGCGGCTGCGACAATCGGTCTCCGCAGGATACCCTTCACTTTGTTTTGCTTTGTCCCTATTTTTCTATGCCCAGGCGTAGATTCCTTGTAAATATTTTAAAAAAAGCGCGACTGGAACACGCCAGGGATGCCCTAGTATTTCTGTTAAAAGCCTCTGACCCATTAACTTTATGTAGCATTCTGAATTTTATCAAAGTTGCTATTCGTTTAGGACAGACAAGCGGAGATGAATGAAAAATTGTGAATTTGTATTTATTTGGCCCTTATGTTGGCAAATCTTTTTATTGTATCAATTATGCACAAGGATCCTAACCCAGTATTTAATAATGTTTTATTTCTTATTTGTGTATATAAATGTGCTTTTATGGTGTTTTTTATTCACCGAATAAAGATTCTTGAATTGAATTGAATTGACTGTGGGAGTTAAGGTTCTGGGGATAGACTCAGGGGTCCCCCACTGTCAGTGATGCACTGCTGCTGCACCCTCAGCTGCACTAGGGCGGCCGGATGCAGAGAGTTGAGGCCCAATGTTATCCAATGGGGATAGGGGGCCTCCGGTTGGTGGCTGCTGGCAAGCAGGCCCCTGGGTTGTGGGAGCAAAGTTCCTAGGGTTTAGGTCAGGGCAAATGGGGAAACAAAGTAGCACAAAATGTGCACCCTTAGCGGCACTGAGGCGGCCGGGTGCAGAGTGCTGTTTCGCCGTCGGGCGCCCTTTTGTTTTCAATAGAGAACCTCCGGTTTGCAAAAGGACTGCCGGCAGGGAGACGTAGGACTTCTGGGTGCGACCACCACTTCGAGAGGTAAGTTGGGAAGTTAAGGGTTGGTTAGGCGCCGTCTGTTTGGGCACACAAAGCTGTGGGGCATCAGGTGCAGGGTTTATTTTTGGGGTCGGATCTTCTTACCAGCTCCTGGTCGCGGTTAGGGGGGCCTTCTGGATTTAGACTGCAGGCGTCAGCTGGTGGCTTGAGGCAAGTTAGGGGTAGCTCAGTTCAGGATCACCGGGGTGAAATCCTTGTGGTGTTTTTCCACTCGAGCTCAGGCCAGGTTCGGCGGGTGCAGAGTGGGCTGGATTCACGGTCTCCAGCTGCTGCCAGAGGTTGCAGTTGAACACATCTGGTGTTTAAGGGAGAAGCAGGAAGGTCCTCCGGGGTTTTTGAGGTTGCTGGCTGCAGGACACACCGGGATTTTGCAGAATCAAGTTTGAGGGGAGACAGGCCTGTAGGGCTGGGGCCAAGTCATTGGGCGTCTTCCTCTTGCTAGCTGGCTGCACGGCTGTTCTGTCCTTCTTCTTCTTGTCGTTTCTGGATCTGAGGAAGCAAGGTTCAGGGTGCCCCCTAAATACTAGATTCAGGAGTGTTACAGGTTGGTAGAGGGCAGGGACCAATGCGTCCCTTCCCTAGGGTGGATACACAACCTATCATGCCACCTTCCAGTGGGAGGGGGACAGGAGCCTGTCCCTGGTTGGTTGGGTCCCCCCGTTCTCAAGATAGCGGAGACTCGGAGTTGTGCTTCACATCACCTTCCCCACCTGAGGGGTGGAGTTGGCAGAGGTGGACACACCTCTCTTCCTCACTTGTTTTTCCCACCGGTTTTCCCGCCCAAAGTGCCAGAACCAGTGGGGACCAGTTGCTGAAAGCAGCAAGTGGTCTGGGGAAGCTCAAAAAGGCAGCAAGCCTTTGAAGCTTCCCCTTGGTGAACCCTGCCCATCCTGGGGAAGGAGGCTTGACACCTGGTCCCAGGATATGCATTGTTTCAGGCCCCTGAGAGCAGCAGGGATCCAGAAACATGTCTGGTGATAGCAGCCTAGGCAGCCACTCACTTGGGACACTAGAGGTGGGTTTGTTTTCAGGGGGCATCTCTGAGGTGCCCTCTGTGTGCATTTTTCATTAAATCCCACACTGGCATCAGTGTGTGTTCAATGTGCTGAGAAGTTTGGTATCAAAGTTCTCCATTTTCAGTGTAGCCATTATAGTGCTATGGGGTTCATAATGCCTAACTCCCAGCACCATATACTCTTAATGGCAGCAATGCACTTACAATGTCTAAGAATGGACTTAGACACTGTAGGGGTACTGGGCTTATGCATCTTTACCCTCACCACTGGTATAGTGCACCCAGCTGGAGGGGAGACTGATCTATACCAGGGCAGTGGTTTGTAGGCATGGCACACAGGGATGTGTGCCATGCCAACTCTTCACTTTGTTCTGCACCAAAACACGCAGCCTGCAAAGGCAGTGTGTGAATGTAGTGGTACAGGACCTCTAGGGGTGGCACAATAAGTGCTGCAGCCCTTAGAGGCCTTCTCTGGTCACAGTGCCCTGGGTACCTGTGGTACCATTTACCAGGGACTGACCTTTGGCGAGAGATGCCAAATGGGTTTGTTTTAGGGAAAGAACACAGGCCCTGGGAACCTGACTGGCAGGGAGCCAGGGCACACCAAGTAAAAGTGCATCAGTAGTCTGGCAAAAAGTGGGGGGGTTACTGCAACAGAAACCCACTTTCCTACACTTCCCCTGTCTCCAAAACGTGATAATGTAATTTCATTATGCAGTACAGTTGCCTGTGTAGTAGTAGTGTAAGGAATGTGCCCACAACATTTTGCTGTATTTCCGTAGTATGTTCACAAAGTTAGGTCTCGCGAGGATTTGTTGCAGGCGCACACATCATGCACCGGCAGCCCCACAATGTCAGCTGTTTCAAGTGAGACATATGTAAGGACTGGTACCTGACGGGAGCTAGGGGCTTGAGAAGGGCACCGGAGCTCTAGAGTGGGTAATGTGACCCGGGATAACCTCCACCTCCCCGTGCCTCCCTGCGGGGAGTAATGTGAAAAACGGCTGCTCTGCATGGAGGAGCCGGGATCTAAGATTTCAACACGATGACACCACAGTCTGACCCTGTGCCTCATGGGAACAGTCCAGCCCGAACTGCCAAGCCATGCCTTCCCTGGACCGGAAACAAGCTTCCTAGGACCGGTTTCTGGCATTTCAGCCGCCTTCAGCCAGGCTTGCTTGAATCCAGTGGCAAAGTGCCAGAAACCGGTCCTAGGAAGCTTGTTTCCAGTCCAGGGAAGGCATGGCTTGGCAGTTCGGGCTGGACTGTTCCCATGAGGCACAGGCTCAGACTGATTTGCATATGGCCATGTCTGAACTGGGGTGGCAGAGTAGGCTAAAGAACGGTGATGGATTAAACCCAGATCTGTTGACTGGGTGTGAGTGTTTGATTGGTTCAGATGCTCCGTCCATCACAACCCCCTTTTGTACTGGGCGGTTGCAGCTTGCTGGGCTGACAGTGGGTGGGGAAATGCTACGTTGTCACTATAGGTTTAATTACATGAATCGCGCATTCTCACTGGTGTTTGTCCTTGGGGTACTTGCTGACTGGTGCTACACATGGGATCAGGTTTGCCTTTGACAGGAGGTATGGTTTAGTAGTAGGGTACATAGTGTAAATTAATGTTGGTGTGAGGAAACAAAAACTCGGACCCTTTGAACATTTAATATTATTGTGTGCATCATGCAGAGGATGAAAAGTAGCAGGAACTGCTTTGATGCCGGAGAGGCTAGCAAGAAGAATTGTTTTGGGGTGGTGTGGCCTTTCAGAGAAACTCACGGGAACAGATAGAGGGGTGAGACTCGGTTTTATTGTTTTCAACACCCGTTTCTTTCTTATAGTGCTTCTATAGTAAGGGAGTGCAAATTCCGCTTCTTTCTTCTCTGGGGAAATGCGAAGTTTCCGTCGGTCTGGACTTCTTCATCTCCACTCCAGTATGGCGCATGCAGGAATGCCCAGAAAAGAAAAGGAGATACCCCGATTCAGTTAGGTGCTCTATTATATACAGTACAGGGGAGAGGGTGTGGGGAAGAACACGGTGCTCACTGGAAGGACTCTCGGGTGTCGATAGTGCTCAGTGGAGGGAGTGCTGGGAACGAGAGACAGGTGATTTAAGGTGGGTCTGGTCCCTTCCTTCCCACCCACGCCGTGATGCGAGTCCGTACCTGACTAAGCCACACTTCCCTTGAAGTGTGGCTCGTGGATTCGCCTTGTCGTTGGCCTCCTGGCTTTGAAGCTCTCTCTGCAATCTGCTCTTGCTCTTCTCCTCGGTTTCCTCCTCGAACCGCTTCATCCACCGCCTTCTCTCTCCATACTCCGTCGCCTCCAGGTGTAGAACACCCCGGTTCCTCGTTGGTTTCCTCTTGTCCGTCTTCCTGGCGATTCACGCCATCAGAGGGGGCGGAGACTGGCCCAAAGTCAGCCCAGTTAAAGAAACAGTGTTCGCTTTCCTCGGTGGGTCCGAACACAGTTGAGTTTTCTTTGATCCACGGCCCGCCTTGCTGCACAGAGAGAGAGGAGAGATCTATATTCAGGCTCTCCTCGGAGTCCGACCGCTTCACCCCGTCACACACCACTCCCCCTGGATTCTCCCGATTGGGGAGAGGGAAGCGGGATAGGAAGTCTGCGCTAGCATTGTTGATCCCTTTACGATGACATACTGTAAATGAGAATGGTTGTAGGGATAAGAACCACCTCATTACTCTAGGATTCTGTGAAGCATTGCGGCTCATCCACTAGAGGGGAGCATGGTCCGTGTAGAGAGTGAATGGGTGACCCTCAAGGTAATACCTAAGTTTGTCTAGAGCCCACTTAATAGCGAGACACTCTTTTTCTATTGTGGGATACTTTACTTCCCTGGGAAATAATTTTCTGCTGATATATAGTATGGGGTGCTCTATACCATCAGTGGACTTTTGTGACAACAGCGCTCTCACCCCATAGTCAGAGGCATCTGTGTGGACGATAAAAGGTTTGGAGAAATCGGGGGAGGACAGCACGGGACTGGTGGTGATGACTCTTTTCAGTGAATTGAAAGCGTTCCACATCTCTAAGGTGGGGCTTTTGTAGGAAAGGGGTTTGAAGTTCTGTTTCAAAGTTTCTGTGAGAGGGGCTGCTATCTCAGAAAATGCTGGTATAAATCGTCGATAGTATCCAATCAGCCCGAGAAAAGCCCTCATCTCTTTCTTGCTAGTCGGGAAGGGGGTGTCTGCAATTGCCCTTACTTTTTCTATTTGGCGTTCGATCATTCCATGTCCGAAGACATAGCCGAGATATTTCACTTTTTGGAATCCCATCCGGGATTTTTTTGAATTAACATCTAAACCTGCTTTTTGTAGGTCAGCTAGAATAATTTGTAGATGTTGCAGGTGTTCCTCCCACGACGATCTGAATATAATGATGTCGTCCAGGTATGCAGAACTATAGGCCAGATGGTCTATCAATATCTCATTCATAAGGCGTTGGAACGTAGCAGGAGCTCCATGAAGTCCGAAGGGAAGAACTGTAAACTCATAAAGCCCATCTGGTGTTGAAAAGGCCGTTTTCTTCCGGTCTTCTTCTCTTAGTGATACTTGCCAATATCCTTTGGTCAAGTCCAAGGTGCTTATGTACTGGGCTTCTCCTAGCTTCTCTATTAATTCGTCAATCCGAGGTATCGGATAGGCGTCGAAAGAGAACACGGAGTTGAGGGCGCGAAAATCCATACAAAACCGGGTACTGCCGTCCGGCTTTGGCACCATCACGATTGACGAGGACCATTCACTCCGGGAGGGTCTGATGACTCCCAAGCGTAACATTTCTCTGACTTCTTTCTGCACTGCTGTCTTTTTTGCTGCGGGAATCCTGTAGGGCCGTTGTTTAACGATGGAACCAGGTTTTGTTTCAATCCGGTGTTCTATCATATTTGTCTTTCCTGGTTAATCCGAAAAGATAGGTGAAAACGGTTCCAACACATCGTGCAAGCCTTCTTGTTGGGTTTTTTGGAGGTCTTCATTAATCACCAGGTCGTTTATTGTTGAGGACAAAGAGGACGTCGTGGGTAAAGTGAGGTTGACAGCTTTTGGGGGTGGACCTATCCATTTTTTAAGTAGGTTGATGTGATAAATTTGTGTCTTTTTAGCCGATACATGCACCTTATAGCTGGTCTTTCCCACAGTCTCAGCTACTTTATAGGGTCCCATCCATTTAGACTGGAATCTTTTTGTGCAGGAGGGTAACAAAACAAGAGTCCAGTCACCTATCTCTAGACGTCTCCATTTCTTCCCCTTATCATAGTACGTCTTTTGTTTGGTCTGGCTCTTCTCCAGATTGGAATATGCCAAGTCTCTGATCTTGCCAAAGTTGTTCTTAAGGGTACGACTGTAGTCCAGTATGCTTTGATCTTCCCCCAGTTTTTCCGCCTCCCACGCTTCTCTGGTCATCTCTAGTAACGATCTTGGTTGGCGTCCATACAACATTTCAAAGGAGGAACACCCCATACTGCTTTGTCTCTGTCATCTTATCACGTATAATGCCAACGGGAGGATCAGGTCCCAATCTTGTCCGTTTACCGAAGCATTTTCTTGAGTGTACCTTTAAGAGTCCCGTTATAGCGTTCCACCAGTTCGTCTGTCTGGGGGTGGTACACTAACGTCTTGATTTGCCGGAGATCTAATATTTTGCAAACTTCTCGCGTCAAGCGGGACACAAATGGGGTGCCTTGATCCGTAAGGATCTCCTTTGGGAAGCCCACTCGGGAAAAGAGTTCGATGAACTTCTCTGCTATCACCTTGGAGGTAGGGGACTTTAGAGGAAAAGCTTCGGGAAAACGTGTGGCATAATCCACTATAACCAGTGCATACCGGTTTCCCCTTCCGCTCTTCGGTAGGGGTCCAATCAAATCCATCCCCACCCTTTCAAACGGAGTCCCGATTATGGGGAGAGGTTGTAGAGGCACAGCTGTCGGTTTATAGGAGCTTTTCTTCTGACATACCTCACATGCCTGACAATGCACTTTTATGTCTTGGTAAATCCCTGGCCAATAGAAATACCGTAACACGTTTTGTGTGGTTTTTTCACTCCCTACATGTCCTGCTAGTAGATGGGTATGTGAGTAGAACATTATCTGTTCTCTGAAAGAGGACGGGACCAACAGATGTAGAGAGTCCTCTGGTTTTCATTGGCGATACAGGAGTCCTTCCTTAATCAGGAAGCGTGGATAAGTGGGTTCTGTTCTGTCTTGTGAATAATGGGCCTGTTCCCAAGTGTTAAACAACGTGGCATCGTTTGCTTGGGCGAACTTGAAGCTCCTATCTGAGGCCCATGGATCTGCTGATACAAACGCAGGGACACTAGTCCTAACTTGGCCAGTGGGGAGCTTGAGGGTCATAGTGAACAGGTCAAGGAACTGGGAGTTGTCTGTCCCTCTAATGATCTCTTCAGGGAGTGTCTCTAAAACCCCTACTCTGACCTCCTGGGTCTTCCCGTCTGTTAATTCAAGGGGTATTTTTGCTAGCGGGTATCCCCTTATGTCGCCATGAACACACTTAATGTATACTAGGGTTTCAGGTATCACTTGACTGGATTGCACAGAATCCCCTTGAATTACAGACTGTTTACAGCCAGAGTCTAGTAAGGCCTTGATAGGCTTCCTATTCACCCTTACACTTACATGCTACGCTCCTCCTAGCTCAGCAGAGTAGAGAACCGTCTTTGGGAGGTATCCTACTTCCATAGGTTCTTCGGGGGTTTTCTTTTGGGGACAAAGCTGAGCGATGTGCCCCAGGCCCCACACTCAAAGCATTGAGGTCCCCTAAAACTGGGTATTTCAGGTGTAGAAGGGCGGGGCAAAAAGGTCTCTAGATGAGGTCTTGGCTTTTTCTCCAATTTAGCAGGTGGTTTGTTGTTTTTTTCCGGCTCCCACAGGTATAACCCTGGTTGTGCCCTTGGGAAGGTGGAAGCCTTCTCGATTGCTTGAGCAGTTGTAAGGTTGGAATGCTGTCGCAACCATGTCTGGGTTGCATAAGGAAGTGATTCCAGGTATTGTTCTAAGTATATTTTATCCATTATTTCCTCTTTTGAACTGACAGCGGGAGTTAGCCATTTATCAGCGGCAGCCTTTAACCGGAAGAATAATATTTTAGCGTTCTCTCCTGGCATACCTTTCTCTTTTCTAAAGCGAACCCGGTATGCCTCAGCATCGAGTCCCAAGTGGTCTAAGATGATCATTTTTATGGTAGCATAGGGTGCCAGTCCTGTCGCGTTTGCTGCCTGGTATGCTGCCTGGGCTTCCCCTGTTAAAAGGGGAGCCAAAAAGAAGGGCCACTTCTCCAAGGGCCAACCGCATGCCAAGGCTGCTCGCTCAAAATTAAGCAAAAAAGCGTCAGGGTCTTCTCCAGCAGTATACTTTTGAAGGGATATCCCCGAGGGTGTAGGGTTAGGGTGAGGTTGGGGTTCCCTATTCGGTGGGTTAGCGGAGGAATCAACCATTAATTTCTGTAACCCCTCTATTTAAGCTGACATTGTATTCTGAAAGGTTTCTCTGTCTACTTTGGCCGAATTGAGTTGTTGCTCCACAACCCATCCTAATTGTTCTTGTCCTTTTACAAGGTGATTTAGGAGGTCTTCCATCTTTGGTTCACAGATGGGTATCGAGGTGCCCGCATTCTCCACCACTTGTGGCCTTTCAGAGAAACTCACAGGAACAGATAGAGGGACACCCGTTTCTTTCTTATAGTGCTTCTATAGTAAGGGAGTGCAAATTCAGCTTCTTTCTTCTCCGGGGAAATGCGAAGTTTCCGTCGGTCTGGACTTCTCCGTCTCCACTCCAGTATGGCGGGTGCAGGAATGCCCAGATAAGAAATGGAGATACCCCGATTCAGTTAGGTGCTCTATTATATACAGTACAGGGGAGAGGGTGTGGGGAAGCACACGGTGCTCACTGGAAGGACTCTCGAGTGTCGATAGTGCTCAGGGGAGGGAGTGCTGGGAACGAGAGACGGGTGATTTAAGGTGGGTCTGGTCCCTTCCTTCCCGCCCACGCCGCGATGCGAGCCCGTACCTGACTAAGCCACACTTCCCTTGAAGTGTGGCTCATGGATTCGCCTTGTCGTTGGCCTCCTGGCTTTGAAGCTCTCTCTGCAATCCACTCTTGCTCTTCTCCTCGGTTTCCTCCTCGAACCGCGTCATCCACCGCCTTCTCACTCAATACTCCGTCGCCTCCAGGTGTAGAACACCCCGGTTCCTCGTTGGTTTCCTCTTTTCCGTCTTCCTGGCGATTCACGTCATCAGAGGGGGCGGAGACTGGCCCAAAGTCAGCCCAGTTAAAGAAACAGTGTTCGCTTTCCTCGGTGGGTCCGAACACAGTTGAGTTCTCTTTGATCCACAGCCCTCCTTGCTGCACAGAGAGAGAGGAGAGATCTATATTTAGGCTCTCCCCGGAGTCCGATCGCTTCACCCCGTCACAGGTGGTCAGTTGAAGAGATTGTTTAACATGTTTTAAACTACTACCCTGGCATTGGGGAGAGCAGAAGCTGAAAGGCTCTCTCCTTACTGGTAGGCACTGTTTAAATGGGGACTGGCCATCAGTCTTTCTGTCGGTGAACGGGCAACAAAAAGGCGTTGGAGAGGGCGAGAGCCTGGGAAAGACTCGTCATGGAACTTACAGCCCCTGAGGATGTAGATGTTGATGCCCCAGCGAATAGTCCCGAGGCACGCCCAATATAACATACCACAGTAATCGATTGGGTTCCACCATGGGCTATCGATGGGATGCTGCCCCTGTCCGCATGTGAGATGTTTATTACCACGGTGCTTTTATTGATCCCATTGCAGGCTGCATTCAGGGTTCTGGCCCCTCTATGTAACAACGAGTAGCCCATGAAGAAACGCCTGGGAGGGGGGGTGGGTGGGAGGGAGGAAGGGGGGTTGTTGGGGATGACTGAGTTGGGACTGGGGGTTGGGGTGGAGGGGGGCAGTCGTGAATGGACACTTCTACGGCACCCACACATGACCGCACCGAGACTGGAGGAACAGGACGAATGCAGACGAGACAATAGACTTACCTGCAGAAAGGTTTCAGTTAACTAGTGAATACCATGTGGAGTGCTGACATGTATGTATGATTATTATGACATTTACCAGTATGACATTGTAAGTTGATGGCAAACTAATAAAAATTGTGTTACTAAAAAAATCAGTCTTTCTGTCGGTGGTTGACAGGGGAGCAGTGGGCAGCGGTCACAGGTTCGCAGTGACATCCGAGGGGTGGTTTTAAAGGTGGGTGGAAAAGCATAACTGTAGGTTTTGTTGCTAGGCCACTCCATTGTCCTTTCTCACTCTCTCTACCTTGTTCTTTCCATCACACTTTCTCAGCTATTTAGTCTTTAGCATCTTCCTTCCAGGTTTCTTCCTATTTCCCTTTTACTTATTCCCCTGTCTCTTCCTTTTCCTCATACCCACTGTTTCTCCCCTATTACTACTTCCCCCCCTTTCTCCTTCAAAGCATTATCGTCTGGCCTGCAGCTCCCTTTGCCACTCTTTTTCACCTCTGTCTTCTTCTCTGTGTGTCTCTCGCTCTCTCTCATGCTTTCTCTTTTGCTAGCTTCCTTGCTTTAGACAATGCATACACTCTCGCTTGTTTAGATCTGCCCTAAAATATTTAGCAACAAGAAAATGCGATAATAAAGCTGCTGTAGTTTAATTAATTGGACAAAACCAGAACTACTGCTTATATCTACGCAAATCCAGAAAGTTAGAGGATAGAAGACTGGTGATAAAATCGGGCTTGTGTACACCCTTGTGTCAGAGGTTACTGTCATCAGAGGTAACATGGCTGCCACAGAGTTATATGGGGTCAAGAGTTTGCATTTAATATAAGATAGCTGAGTGAGTTCACAAGCTTTTGTTATAAAGATCCTTGTGTTACTGGCAGGTCGAATGTTATGAGCCATGTAAAGTAGCTGAGTTAGTACGGTCTCAATTTAAAAATTACAAAACTCCATTAAACCTGCGCGGCATGAATTTAAGAGCCAGGATTTTTTTAGCTCCAACTTTCATTACTATAAAGTTGAAAAAGTGTTTTCTAAAGTATAGTAATAATCACTTTATTATTTAGTGAATACATTAATGCAGTTTGTACTATGGTCTATATAAATCATTATTATTAGTATATATCGCATACACAGGTCTACATATCAGTGTTACTGGCAGGTCGTATGTTATGAGCCATGTAAAGTAGCTGAGTTAGTACGGTCTCAATTTAAAAATCACAAATCTCCATTAAACCTGCGCGGCATGAATTTTTTTACCCCCAACTTTCATTATTATAAAGTTGAAAAAGTGTTTTCTAAAGTATAGTAATAATCACTTATTATTTAGTGAATACATTAATGCAGTTTGTACTATAGTCTATATAAGTCATTATTATTAGTGTACATCGCATACAAAGGTCTACATATCAGATTTCGAATCAGAGCCTGAGAAACCTCCAGCAATGTTACATTGCAGTTGTTTTTCTGATTCTCTACATGACCTTTCGGTTTGGAGGCCAAGGTAGGTGTCTCATTTCCCCTCCAAATGTTCTCAGCTATACCATCACTTCCGTTAAAGGAATTACTTCATCCTTGTTATCATAACTTTTCAACATGCTGCACAGCAGCCACACTGCTCTCAAACATAGCTTAAAAACATTGACAAAGCCAATTGCCCCTAAATTATCTTTTCACCCCAGCTGTCCCCTTTTCTCAGATTCGCTCCATCTCCGTTTCACTTTCCTCCTTCATCTAGCATCCTTTCTGTTTTCATTTTCTTTCCTCTTTCACTCTTTTGGTAGGTAAAAGACATTCTCAATTAAAATTACAATACCTCTAACTCTTATGAATTCGAGACCAAATTGCATTGAAAATGTTTGTTAAGAGGGAATGAACCATGCTAAAAGGACACCCAATTAAAATGAGGCACAGAATATTACAGTATTCGACGGGTCCCCCGATATAATACTGGACCATATTAACTATAAACATGAATGCTGGAGAGAATTAAGAAAACCCATTAAAGAACAAGGGAATCAATTAAATCCTCTCAACGTCAGGCGCTCAAGTAACCGATGCTGCGACCTCAACTACCAGCGACATCCACAAGTCCAATGGAATGAGCATCCAGTTTGGTTTCATTTCTGGGTTTTCTCTGATGGCCTGCAATTACGCAAAAGCAGCTGATCAGCAGCATACCACAAAACAAGCTCATATTCCCAGCCCGTGGTACCAGTGGCATGGAGCGGGATCTATTAGGTTCACCAGTGTGGTGAACCTTTTGACGAAGTAAGGAGGAATGATTGAGAGTGGGGGGCCATATATGTGCCAACACCAGATATCCTGAAGAGAATTCAATACTGAGACCCAGCATTTAGCTTCTAAGCCATGCATATATCATTAAGAATTGTTCTAACAGGGCTTCTACCTTGGTCTGAAGAATTTTTAAAAGCTAGTATCTACATTATGGAAGCATTTATTTACTGTTACCCTATCCTTCCTCCAAAATTAGAGTGTGACTACAAAGGACACCAACCCCTCCCTGACCAGTCTACCAGTATCCTCTAATGCCTAGGGAAAGGTGTAGTAATTTTAATTTGTGTATATACATTTATAAATTTGTAATAAATCAGAAAGAGCTTAATGAGTTGGATGATGAGAAGATGCACCAGTAGAACAGGCATAATACTGTTTGCATGTGCAGGTATAGTCTCCTCTCACCCAGCACCCTATTGCACCCCATGATAATATGCATGTTTTTGTAATTTTTCTAATAGGTTGTATGCGTAAATCGGTTACTAAGAAAACCCAGGTAGTACTCTCCTTGGGGGTTGTTTTTGGTGATATACTAATATTACCAGGTTGGATAGACTGAGCCTACTGTTTATTTGTAGGGATCCTATAGCCCTGATGAATGCCCCGGACCAGAAAGGCTCGTATTGAGGACAGAAACATGCTGGTGAGTAGTTGAGCCATTGCACTCTTACACACCCCGAAAAGTGTTTTTAGATAAACTAAGAGTCCTCACTAATAAAGGGGAAAACCGAGGAACCCTAAGGTATTTTTAGATTACCTGGATCCTGATTTGTCCCGCAGTTTTATTTAAGAACTCCCTCCTACCTCCAAGTCTTCACGAAGGTTGAGTCTGCCCTGTTAGTACCACCTTGCCAGGGTGGGGAGAGGGTGTGGATGATGAAGCATGACACTATTGTGTGTGTGAGACATCCTCGTCCATAAAGGATGGCCTTCCCATTTTAATTAGAACCATGCTTAATATAGCATAAATAGACTGACCTCTTCTAGAATCTAGGTTTTTGTCTCTTCTATGAATCCCTAATCTCTTATGCAAGCACCCTACTTTCATGTGATATACTCGTCGTTTGTGGTAGGGAGGTATGGGTGCAATTTCCTCCACATTTTGTGATAATAACTCAAAAGGCAAAGCGACTAGGGCGTAGAGGAGGGAGGTAAAAGGGGTATGCATAAAATAAAATATTCCATGTCCCTGTGGTAGATGAGGAGGAGGGGGCAGATGAGAGCGAGAGAACAGCCTGATGCGTGGGAAAGGCAGAACAAGTTTATTCTAAACCCCGAAAACTGTGCAAACACTGCAAAATTCCACAAAATCTTCCCAGTTCAATACATTTGTGGGAAACGTGCAAATTAACGTTGTAAACAAAATTTCCCACACAGGCGAGTTACTCATGTTCCTCGAGAATGGTTTTCCCTTCATTGGTTCCATAGTTAAAGGTGACTGTCCGCAATAAGCCATTTCTTCAATATGCTGTCATCGATAATTAAACCAGTTACTATTTAAAGGTGCCTGTCTGCATTAAGGCGTTTCTTTAATATGCTGTGGTCTCTAATTAAACTAGCGCCTCTGTGCATGAGCTATCCGTGAAGCATGTGCCATGAGGGCAGGTCGAGTGCACAGGGTCCCACCTAAGCATGGGCGGATCTAGCGGATCTCCCGTACGCGAATTTGCGGATTTACGGATTCGCAATCCGCAAAATCCACGAACTCTCGCGGATTAGCGGATTTTTCCGTTTTTTTTGTTGGCGAGCGTTCGCGAGGATTTGTGGACCATTTCGCAATTGTGAACTTACTTTTCGGCTCGCAACGGCCGCGACTATGTTGTTTCTACGTCTGGTTTATCATCACAGGTTCACAGCACCCTCTGTTTCACCACTGCCACCCTCTGGTACACCCATGCCACCCTCTGGTACATCCTGACTGCCACCCATTAGGTTTGTTTATCACTGTAGATTATGGGGGTGAAAAAAAGCAAGCACACCGCCCTGCTTCAACTGCCATGAATTAATTTGGGGTTGATTAATGTGTCACTTATTTTTAAACTTCCAGTCTGGCTGGCACCTGCTTCCTTCCTTATCTGTAATTTGCTTTCTGTTGCAGTGAAAGCAAGCACACCTGCCCTTCTTCAACTGCCATGAATTAATTAGGGGGGGATTAATGTGTCAGTAATTTTGAAACTTCCAGTCTGGCTGGCACCTGCTTCCTTCCTTATCTGTAATTTGCTTTCTGTTGCAGTGCAATTTTTTTTCACAGGACCTTTATGGTCTACTTGTAGCTATTCTATGAGCCTGCTGTTTGGGTCATAGCAGGGTCATGGAATAGTTGCAAATAGGCAACTGAACTCTGGAGGGGCCCCTCAGGAAGCACCAGAGTGAATGGTTACTAATGTTAAGTTTGAACTTTTGCACCTGCTGATTGCTTTCAGTTTAGCAAAAATAGTTTTTTCTGCAATTTCGCGTCATTTGCGGGGCGCGAATCCGTGCGAGATCGATTTCGGAAGCCGCGAATGCGAGCGAATACACTTTTTTTTTTTGCGGCGTGTATGTTCGCGTGATTTTTTTCGTGTTCACAAGGCGCTTGTAGCTATACGTTTGCGAAGTTACCCTAGCGGTCGTACACGGGCGCAGCCATCTTGTTTGCGTGACGTAATTCCGTTTCCGGCCGCTATGTGTAATCTCGCAAAGTGTGCTGCTCGCTAGTACAATTTCGCATGTGCTCGCGAGGAAAATCTCGCGCAAACTTACCCACGCGGTCGTGAATGGGCGCGGCCATCTTGTTTCTCATTCATTGCTATGGTTCTGGGCATGCTTTCTGTATCCTCTCTGAATCTCTGCCATCCTTTGCTTTTTTTGAAGTTTATTTGATCTATTTTACTTATTATCTATCCCTCATTTTTTCTAGCTCTATATTTTTGTGTTTTCTGCTACTTTTTGTTAATTTTAAACTACTTTTTTAAACTCTTTTATTTTCTTCTTCCCTATTCTATTTCTTCTTTATTATTTAACTCATTTCTGCCCAGACCATGGTAAAGGGAGCCGGGAAGCACCCTGAGAAGGGGAAGGGTCCCGCACCCCGTGCCCGGCTCCCGTGCGGGCGTTTGAGGGGGGAGCAAGTGATGCCACGGGAGATCTTTAGCGCGGAGGAGGTGGCCGCACTCATCTTCCACGTCCAGCGCCGCCTCCCCAAGACGATCCTGGGAGGCGGCAAGATCGCAACCGGCTATGGCATCCGGGAGCGCCGGAAGCGATTGGAGAAGTTGTGCCGGGCCATGTTTAAGCTCTCTGGGGTCCGGCGCACCTATAACCAGGCCACCCACCGCTGGACGGATGTCATGGACCGGGAACGGGACTTGCTGGACGCGCTCGGCGTAGAGGTCCCCGGGCTTGGTGAGTAGTAGTAGCCATTTCTAGCTATTTCATCACTAATCTGTTTTATCCGGCTCTGTTATTTGCAAATGTTTGTTCTTTACCAAGAGCAATAATGCTGCCGATTACATTAGGTAAATTATATTTCAAAATCTTCTATGCATTTCAGGTGCACTGCTCTCCTTCTCAGTAGCCTTGCTTGCTACTATGCCTATTTGTTTTGTATTTTGTGTTCATTTCATTGGCCTGAGAAATTATGTATGAGTGTAGTGTAAAGAACTGCGTAATGCTAGACACTAAGGGTCATATTTTCAATTACCGGCGCATCCCTGCAAAGTAGCAGGGATGCGGCAGTAATTGTGCGCCATGCCACCACCACCCATTGGCCCAAAACGTCACAGAAGCCTTACGCATCTGTGGCGTAAAGGCGGCGCATTGCTGGAGTTGCGTGCCAACGATGGCGCAGCTCCAGCAATGCTCTGGGGTGCCCTATCTCCCCAATGCTGCATCAAGCCGTACGTCGGCTTCAAGCAGGCGCAGGGTTTGAGTCACGCATCATTGTCCTAAAAGTGACTGATTGACATCTTGTACATTTCCCTCACCCACTTCTAGGATTCGTTCCTGCGCAGGAACGCCCTCCCTTGCGCCGGAACGCCCCCTGATGGTGCAGGGCTTTACAACGTGATGCATCTCCCATATGCGTTTTTTTTTAATATATACGTCGCACCATGGCGACACTTTTGTTCTGCCGCTGCGTCACAAAAGTCACGCAACAATGGAGGAAAATGAGCCGCAAGGGACTTCTAAATCAGCCCCAACAGACTGAAGTCCAGTCCTTCCTTTAGACACATGGCTATAAGAAGAAATAGTGGTGGTGGTCGGTGGATTGATAGTTTGAGTATTCACTGATCTGCAAGCAGGATGGACTTTGTCTGTCACTTTGCGTGCTGCGGACTGCTGCCTGCCAGGCCTAGGCAAACCTTTTTAGTAGTCTGTTTATTGAGTTACATAGGAACTTTGAAAGTCAACGGTCCGCAAATCAGGCAATACGAATAACGTAGTATACCACATGAGATAGGTCAATATATCCCGTGGAATAGTTGTCTATCTATTTGCTATTTCTCAAAAATATTTTGTTATAGTTCTTTTGAAATGTTTGATTTGGTTGACAAATCTCATCCATGTTTTCTGGTCTTTCTTTCTTTCATGTTGTACATCAGCTCCCCCCAAGGGCAAGAGGACACAGGAGGAGGGTGCTGTTCAGGAGGATGCAGTCCAGGATCGGGCAGGCGAGGGCTCCTTTGCTGGCCCCAGTAAGTTTTAATTTTAATAAAGAGTACCTATTTTTTCCTAGCGTTCCTCATTCGATTTTTTCTAAATCGTCTTTGATCTTCTTGTAGACTGGATCTAAATTCTTATCCTGCCTCGACTATGACTCCCTGTGGTATTACTAGATTATTCTTATTAGTCTGTGTGTGTAGCTAACTAAGATTGCACATTTGGTAATTCCATTGGACTCCCATTCTAGTCAGCAATAGCTCTATGCACTGAGTGCAGTCATCTGGGATTGTCCATAATGTCTTTTCAAGTCTTCTAAATGTTTATGCTTTGACAATTGCCAACAATAAAAAGGTGAATGACCACCAAGAAAGAATAAGATACTACTTTACTTTTGTTTTGGATAGGAGGACAATCCATTCTACTACTGTTGCAGGGACAAATCTGCACAAACCGAACTATGAACACTAAATAGTGCATTGTTTATCAATTATAATAGGCGCAGGTAGACTTTCTTTCCACATACCTCAGTGATATCAGACTTTGAAGAACCCCCAATCTCCTTACTGACTAGATAGTGTGGCAGAGTCATTTAGCTCCCTAAGTCACCGATGATTGATCCCCAATGATCATTAGATTATCCTACGCAGGGCAAGAGTACGGAGTCACAGTCAAGAAGTGTCAGAGGCACTCATGCTTGCAAAAATTCCAAAACCTTTAGCTCATCCACTCTAGTCTGGAGGACCAAAAACCACAGAGTCTATTTAAGTTTAAAAGCTTTATTAAAACTAAACACATTTATTAAAATCAACTTTGTCATAAAAGTAACCGTTTAACTGAAAATGGAAAAGTGCTTAGTGCTAACGATTAATTGGACACATTTCTTGTGGTCGAGCTGAGCTCTCACCTGGTTTGAACTTGAGCTTGACCCTGATCGTGTTCTTAGAAGTCAAGCTTCTGTTAGGGGAAAAAGTGTTGTGTGTTAAAAATAAAAAGCAAGCATTCATCAGTTGTGCCAAAAAGTGCAGCAAGACAACAGCCTTCCCTGGAAAAAGGGAAATTTTTACTGTAGAGTATACAGTTACAAATTATTACATTGTATTTCGTTTTTTTTAACTTTCTTTATTCCTCCTAGACCAATTATTATACAGTAGTGAGTGGTGTATTCTAACATTCTAAAAATTTACTTTGTAGGTGGAACATCTGGTGGCGGGGCCAGCGCGGAGGTGGTGGATGAGGAGGACAACACTTCTGGGGAGGAGGCGGTGCGAGTGCCGGACGACACCAATGTGCCTGTGAGGGTTGACACGGTGGTGGCGGGCACAGGTAAGCTATATATTCGAAAAGCGAAAGAAGGGTGTAAGTAAGTGTGGAAGGACGAGAAATTTTATGATGGCTGGCAAAGAAGAATGATATGTGTTTGCTTGGCCCCCGAGGTCGCTGGGAAGGAAAGAATATGGTATGGTGCATGGCTGGGTCAATGATGAAGCAAGGATGGGTGGAAGGACAACAGCCTGGGTGGGTGAAACATAAACTGTATGTGTGCATGTACTTTGAATGGATGGATGCCTGGAGCATGGTATTATCTGACTCTTAGATAGCACATGTGTATCTAGAGAGAGTAGATGGTCACTGGATGAACTAAGTGTTACCTTGAAGAGCATGTAACACCGCACCCGCACGTCCGTTCCAGTGTAGGGAAGGCAAGGAAAAGAAATTGTAAATTTGTCCAATACTACCATGAATAGTAGCAATAGTTTGTATTGCAACTGCAAGCACAGCATATATCTGGTTATTACGGTGGACACTCCGTACCTCTCTTAATAACTTTAGTTTAGTAGTAGTACGTCATTCATGTGTGGGTGTATCACTGTTCACTCAATAATAAGCAAAGCACCTAAAGTCATCCCATATGTCATCAAATACATCCCATGTGAAGTGATAGATAATCTAATTATTTAGCTTCTTCATTTTCCTTTTCTAGTACTCATTTGCACTGTAGGGTGAAAGGTAAATTAATTAAGCAGTAGCCCTTGTAACCGAGTATTCTCAGTGCCACCCGTAATAGAAAAGTAATAGCTTCACCACCTGCATGTACTGGACCGGTACAGTAACGCAAGTCTGTCTCACTCATCATGGTGTGCGTCTGTTTTTCTCGGGTGCAAGTTCACTGCGCTGGCATTCTGCCGGCTTGCATAAGATAACGTACCAATTTTCCGAAACAAGAGAGAAGAAGAAGAATAAGACTGGTGTACTGTCATAGTCGACTGTAATGGAAGTCCATAGTGGTCGTAGAATTTGTTCATTAAACTACCACTAATGTTAGAGCAAGGATGCAGAAGTGGGAGGTTAGATAGATACTGTCCTCAATAGTTATGTACTGTGCTTTCAATTTGCTACTTGTACTGTGACACAACTTTCGGCTCAATCACTTTGTGTTATTAATGTTAAGGAGC
Organism: Lissotriton helveticus; assembly: GCF_964261635.1. NCBI lineage: Eukaryota > Metazoa > Chordata > Amphibia > Caudata > Salamandridae > Lissotriton > Lissotriton helveticus. Next base: position 238,933,892 of record NC_136065.1, on the reverse strand, counting down.
ATTGGTTACAGACTATGTCTTTCTTTCTTCATATAGTTGCTCCTTCCAAATCGACATCACGGAGGGAGCAGGCTCGAATGGCCCGGCAACGGAGGCTGGATGCCACTGTCGCGGAATATCGGCGGCTGGTGGCCCTGGAGGAGTCGGAGGACACGCAGTCGACCGGTGCAACCACAACATCCTCGACTGGGACAGCTGCATCCTCCTCCGTGACCCCACGGGCTGCCAGCCAGCGCAGTGCTCCAGCGGTACGGAGCCGGGCTAACAAAGCCAACCGCCACCGCCAAGCAGCAAAAAGACCAGCTGCCCCCCACAGGAGCTGCAAGGCACGCCAGCGCCGCCTAGGAGTGAGAATGTCCTACCTGGAGCAGGAGGTCCATAGGTACAAGAACTTGGTGGAGGGCCTCCGCTTCGAGCATGCCACCCTCCGCAAGGAGTATGATGCCCTGGCCGCAAAATTCACCAGCACCCTCCAGTAGTGGAGTGTCCCTTGCCCTTTTTTTAGAGACTTTTGGGGGGTGCTTTTTGGGACTTTTCAAAGACAATCGTTGGGGTTAGGGAGGGTCTTGAGGGAGATTATTTTGTTAGGGCTACATAAATATACTTTTTAAAACTTTATCTGACCATACCTGTTTTTTACTGCTTTTCAGTCTGGTGGGTGGGGGTGTAACAGTACGTTTGTTTTCCTGAAGAGTCCTAGGACTTTAGTAGTACTACCGTCAATCTCTCGTCTAGTCCTAATACTCCATTATACAACCTCCCACCAAACGCTTATCTTACCTGTAATTTGTGTTAGAAATTAGGGCTAGGCCCAGGGCTGGCTCCACGTGAAATGGGGATTAAGGTTGGCAATCCTGGGCGGATGAAATTTCCTCATTGCGGTGGTACTAGTGGTGTGACACAGTGGCAGTTGCATGCCTATGGAAAAAAAGAAAACGAAACCTGGTTTGTCCTTACTGTAGCATTACAACGGTTACGGTACGCTCGAGAATATAGCAGGTGACAGTACACTAGAACAGTGCCACAATGTAGCCTAATAAATGGTAAAGTATTGCAAGTATAACTAGTACTTGCGTTGAATTTATTTGACATTGGCTCCTACTACTACAAGAAATAGTACTGAAGCTGAGTAAGTCTAGAATATATCCTCGTATTCCTTCACCAGCCTGTTGCTATGACCTTATCCTCCCCAGCAAGTGTGTGGAATTATTGATGTCATTTAGTCAGACATCAAGCAAAACCACACAGCCCGGGGGAAGAGGGTTAGGGTTTGGAAAATGGATGGGAATGGGGGTTTCTTTTTGGGTAGGTTTTGTTGAGAGAAGAAAAAAAAAGCACAGCATGGACAAACAATAATTGAAGATAAAGAAATCTTTGGGTAAAAACTAAAGCTAACCACATGCAGTCACACTCAGAAGAAAACAATGGATACTGTATCTGTATTCTGTATGTTGTTGGAGTTGTCCTGTTGAATTTGGTAAGTAAGTTGCATGCAGCAAACAATTCCGCTTATTAGCGGCACTCCTCCATTCCAGCTGACGCTTCGTCCATCAATGTTGGTGACCACTGACAGAAGACACCATGTCCACTGCCTGCCTGGCGGATGTTGACTGAAACCCGGCCTGTAATTATTGAACGGAAAACAGGAAGTGCTATTACAATACCACTGATAAATAAATATAAGGTATGTACGCTGTGTGGTGCAAAAAGTCACACTTTGATTTCCCTAATAGACAGTACAATATTTTTGAAATTGCGTACTCTGTCTGAGTCACCTTTTTAAGGATAAATAAGTATGGCCAAAATATTATAGCGGATCTTTTCCCTCAAGGTAGGTGTACTGTAAACTGTGTTTTAGAACAAAATTTGACCTTCCCAGCAATGCTCCCACCAAGACCCTTACTAAAGCCAGTCGCAAATGTAGAAGACCCCCAATCAGATCTCAAAAAACGAGGCCTAGCAGAAAAATGGTGACAAAACGTACTTTAAAAGTAAAAGTAGGCCCAAATACACCCTTACCCACCGTGGATTGTATTCAAACCACTTGCAAGCAAGCAAAAGTATCCATAGCCAGCATCGCTCCAAGAGTGCTCTAAAACCCCAGAACTGAGTTGCAATAGAACACCCCGAAACACATGCAATCCTGCTGCTAGGGCTAACCCTAACGAACCCTAAGTTACAAAAAGTGCCAAAAGGTTTTGCCTTATGGATTTTGTCCAAAACACTTCTATCCGGTATTAGACCTTCCCAGGAATGCCCCAAGACCCGCCAACCCACCCGCAAAAAAGCACGCGAAAACACCCCCAAACAGCCAAAAAGCAAAATCTCATACTTACAATATCTCTCTGCCTTCGGTCCAAACGCGCTGTGCAGCTAGGTCATCATCATCATAACTCCTGTTTTCCACCACGGATTTCCTGAAAAGCAAATGCAATCAAGATTAGACTGTCGCAGCAGTGCTTCGACAGAGACCCCGCAACCCACCCACAAACACCAGGAAGCCCCCCAAAACGCTACATTGAGCAAGATGTCAGAAGAAATAGCAAAAAAAAGGCTTTTCCTTATGGATTTTGTCCAAACCACTTCTATCCGGTATTAGACCTTCACAGGAATGCCCCAAGAGACCCGCCAACCCACCCGCAAAAAAGCACGCAACAACACCCCCAAACAGCCAAAAAGCAAAATCTCATACTTACAATATCTCTCGGCCTTCGGTCCAAACGCGCTGTGCAGCTAGGTCATCATCATCATAACTCCTGTTTTCCACCACGGATTTCCTGAAAAGCAAATGCAATCAAGATTAGACTGTCGCAGCAGTGCTTCGACAGAGACCCCGCAACCCACCCACAAACACCAGGAAGCCCCCCAAAACGCTACATTGAGCAAGATGTCAGAAGAAATAACAAAAAAAAGGCATTTCCTTATGGATTTTATCCAAAACACTTCTATCCGGTATTAGACCTTCCCAGGAATGCCCCAAGACCCGCCAACCCACCCGCAAAAAAGCACGCGACAACACCCCCAAACAGCCAAAAAGCAAAATCTCATACTTACAATATCTCTCGGCCTTCGGTCCAAACGCGCTGTGCAGCTAGGTCATCATCATCATAACTCCTGTTTTCCACCACGGATTTCCTGAAAAGCAAATGCAATCAAGATTAGACTGTCGCAGCAGTGCTTCGACAGAGACCCCGCAACCCACCCACAAACACCAGGAAGCCCCCCAAAACGCTACATTGAGCAAGATGTCAGAAGAAATAGCAAAAAAATGGCTTTTCCTTATGGATTTTATCCAAAACACTTCTATCCGGTATTAGACCTTCCCAGGAATGCCCCAAGACCCGCCAACCCACCCGCAAAAAAGCACGCGACAACACCCCCAAACAGCCAAAAAGCAAAATCTCATACTTACATTATCTCTCGGCCTTCGGTCCAAACGCGCTGTGCAGCTAGATCATCATCATCATAACTCCTGTTTTCCACCACGGATTTCCTGAAAAGGAAATGCAATCAAGATTAGACTGTCGCAGCAGTGCTCCCAGACCCCAAAACTCACCGACAAACACCCGGAACCCCGCCAAAGAGCACCTCAAAGGCAAGCAAGTCAGCAAAAACGGCAAGAAATTTCCGCCTCATATTTGGTCCTAAACACTTTTATCCGTTATTAGAGCTTCACAGCAATGGGCCCAGAGCCGTCAACTCACCTGCAAAGAAGTAGAACACCCCCACAAGTGCTGAGTCTTTCTTCATTGGGCGTAATCCAGCCCTCTGCTTTGAGGGAAATAGGAGGAGGAGGATAGAGGAGCATGTTCTTCTGAACTTGTGAACCTGAGGAATGTAGACTGCGGCACCTTCAAATCAATAAGCAAACAAGTGAAGACAGTTCTGCTGATGGGCTTGTTTTTGGGATTGGGTGATTAAAGTTTGAATTAAATTAACTGTGCAAAACAAAGAAAGACAGACACACAGGAATAAAAGTGAATAAGGACGAAAAAGAAAGTTATTGATTCATTGTCTCATTTTCAGGGCTCGGTGTCAGGGAATAAGAAGAAGATTTCGTCATCATACTCTGCGAATTCAGGCAGGATGAGGTCAGTGTCACCGAACAGAGAACAAATCCCCTCATCTACGTTGCCGTCCTCCTCGTCTTCATGCGGCGTGCTTTCTCGTACTTTGTAATCTGGTGGTATGAGGTGCTGATTCATCTTGATCATTGTCAGCCGCTCCACATTTTTGGGCGAGAGGCGGCTCCGTTTGGGAGTTACAATGCCACCAGCAGCACTGAAAACACGTTCAGAAGACACACTTGCGAGTGGGTAAGACAAATAGTTTATAGCCAGGTTGGAGAGCTGTGGCCACAATTGTTTTTTCCCATGCCAATACTGCAATGGCTCATCATTAAGAAAGACCTCTGTTGAGTCATTCAGATAGTCCTGCACCATCGACTCAAGGTCCCCAACGGTTCCTCCACTTTGCTTACTTTTTGCTGTGCCTGTGACATTTTTTCGAGAACCATACCCAAGCAAAGTTAGCCAATCCTCTACAGCAGCCACTGTTACTGTTGTGTGTGGTGCAGATGATCCTGTTGCCGGTGTCTTTAACGGCTGAGAGGTCACTTGTGCCACAGCCACAGGTGCAGAAGTGGATTCTTTTGACTGGGGATGGCCTGCTGATGCTGATGCTGATGTACTGCCTTCTCCTTCAATATCCTGCCGTTCTTTTTCAAACCTCTTGGCTGACCAGGCTAGCCAACGTTTGTACTTTTTAACATCTTCATCAGCAAAAGGAAAGAATGCTTGGCCTGCCAGCGCCTTTTTGTAGCGTGGATCCAGAATAGTAGCACAAATGTAATGCTGTTCTGAGTTGATCTTTTTAAGACGTTCATCACCATGTAGGCGCTCTAATAATTTCTCCGACAAAAGAAAAGGGTCTTTGTTTTTTTCATCTTTTTCTAACTCAGAAGACACCGCCTTCAGTTGGTGCTCCAGCATGCACAACAATGGGATAGCTTGTCCCAAATTACAGTCCTCCTGGCTGACTGCACGCGTGAAGAACTCAAAAGGACGAAGCATGTCTGTCAGGCTTTTAACTATGTCCCATTGCGCCGCACCCATCCGCAGGTCCTTCTGAGCTGTACCCTCTGTTAAGAAATAGTGATCGAGTACCGTATACTGCTCATACAGACGCTCAAGCATGTAGACGGTTGAGTTCCAACGTGTTGCCACCTCCTGGATGAGTGCTTTCACTGGCATTCGACGTTCAAATAGCAGCCTCCTCAGATGCTTCCGGGCCTTAAAAGAATGGCTGAAATGGTTGCACATTTTGCGGCAGGTGGCCATTACCTCGAACGCTGTACTGTCTCTATCACTCAAGAATTTTTGAACTACCAGGTTGATACAGTGCGCCAAACACGGCACTCTGAAATATGCACCCATCGCCATAGCCTTAACTACATTGGCGCCATTATCCGTGGAAACATAACCAATCTGGCGTTTTTTTGGGGACAGCCAGTGAAAGACCTTTTTGTTAAACTTGTCCAAAATGTTTTCTGCTGTGTGACTTTTCTCCAAGCCAAACATGGCTAGTGTTGCATGTTTCCGAGCAGCTTTAAAAACTTGGTCCGGGTCAACACCTGCGTTTAGCTTTGCTTTAACACCTGAAAAAGAGACCCAGTGTGCAGTGATGCACATGTAATCAGCGCCTGCGCCACATGTCTGTTGTCAGATGTATAGTGTGAACAGCACTCTTCTGCAAAGCTGCCCCAATCGCCTCCAGCACATCTTCATGTAGTGCTGGAACCGCAACTCTGGCAAAATAGAACCGGCTAGGAACCTTCCATTTAGGGCAGAGCGTTGCCACTAATTCTAGAAAACCTACCGCTTCTACAAAAGAAAAAGGGAGATGGTCCACAGCTAGCATTTTAGGCAGCTTAGTGTTATACAGACGCGTCAGTGGGTGGTTGCGTTCATATGGCGCGTCTGAAGAAAACATGGTTCTAATGTTGCCCTGGACCAAGCATTTACAGGATGATAATGACTTTGTTGACCCAATTATGCTCGCCGGTGAACTTTTGCGCGTTGGTGTCTCACTCGCTCCAACACTCTTAGTGTGCCTCACACGGGGTGTGCTGCTGACAGGGGTACTGGGTGTAAGTGAAGTGTTTGACACGTCTTCTTCCTCCTCGTCATCATCAGATGCAACATCAACGTTTTCTTGACTTCCAATTTGGGCTTCCTTGATCGCATCTAGGTGCGCAAACCATTGGACAGTGTGCTGTCTCTCAAGATGTCCTCTCTGGCCTCCGGTACCATAGTTGGTACCTGACTTACCACGACTAACTGCAAGCTTACAAAGGGTACAAATGGCAAACTTTTCCCTTTTTGGGCAAACAGTAAAGAAGTCCCAAACTGGGGACTTGAAGTGTCTGTGGGGCCTGGAGGAGGCGGCGATACTGGTGGTGGTGGTCATGCTGCTAATGCCAGATGAAGTGGAGGATCTGGATTGCCCAACTTTTGTACGTTGTGCACTTTCACCGCCACTAATTAAGGTCGAGGTGGATGGAGGTCCCTTCTTGTGAGAAAGAAATATGGAAGCGGTACGAGTTGGTGTACTTAACTCCAATGATTGTGGTGTTTCCACTGCCTCTTCGTCGACAACATCATCATCATCACGCTCAGCAGCTTTTCGGGCTAGGGTCAAAATGTCTGTTTGCTGCATGCCCGCTGGGGCTGCAGTGACCTTTATGATGACTGGGTCGTCGTTGTCAGAGTCTTCATCAGCAGCAGTATCCGCCACTTCTTGTTGAGCCTCATCATCACACTCAATAACTCTGAGACTTTGGACGAGCTTCCTTTTACGCTTAACTACCTTTGTCAGATCATGTGCCTCACTCTCAGACGGCAGTGGTGCTGGTTCCCAATTTTGATCCGTATCATCAGAAGGAGGTGTGCTTGAAGAAGATGTAGACACCACCCTTGATCTCTTCCTTGCTAGGGGTGTGGAAGACAATGAATGATCATCAGGAGGAGTGTCTTCCTCAAATGATACCTCGCCTTGATTGTCGATTTCCTGATGTGCCCCTACTTCGGGAGGAACAACTATTGTGGGCACTTGTGACCCTCCATGCACCTCTGCTTGCGCATCTCCTTGTGCTGCCTCTCCTTCCACATGTACTTGGGCTTGTACTTGCACATGTGGTTTTTGTTGCGGCTGTGGTTGTTCAACACTCGTCAGATGAGTTACAACAACCTGTGTTGATTGAGGGACATTGCTGCTACTTTCTTGCGATGAGCCAACATCACTGGTCGATGGTGATTGAACAACTAGACTAAGTGCCTCTGCAGCACTGAAGGGCTTGGACTTAAGTTGGCGTGGTGGTGGTGGTGGCACTGAGCCCAATGGAGCGGGGGTGCTGCTCCCAGCTTGGTCCCCAGCAGATCCCGCTGCTGCTGCAGGCATACTTTTTTTTTTACTCCCAAAAAAAGGGGCGGCCGGCACACCAGTCTCCTTGGTAACTTGCTTCTTCTGCTCCTTACTGGCAACTTTCTTGCTAGAGGAGCTACGGGTAACTTTTTTTGGGGCCATCTTCTTCAGAACAGCAGGCAGCAGTTGCACAAGTTGCAGAGTTGTCTGTGTCCAGACATGATGTCGCGTGACGTTATGCTGCACACACACACCGCTGCAGGACTTCTTCCTGGCACTGGTGGTTCTCTAGAGTCTTGTGCACCTAAAAGCAATGGAAGACAGAGGAACATCAGTTCAGTTATACACCCCAAAAAATGGAAAAAGACAGAAAAATAAGCACAATCCCATGCCATCCATGATGTTTACATTCAAGACACCACACAGAAAGACTAGGCCCATGCAACACTGAGTCACTACCCCTGGGGATAATGGATGAAAATTAGGCTAAATAAGTGCAGGCCTCAGACACTGCCTCTCTTCAAAATGGCCCCTTGCACCCCAAGCACATGTTGCCTGTACCAGCCAGCACTCAAGATGGCCACCACCACCACCCACATGGCCAGTCCACATCAACAGTACACCCCAAAAAAACAGAAAAACACTCAAAAATCACCACAATCCAATGCCATCCAGGATGTTTACATTAAAGAGAGTGAGACCCCACAGGCACACTCAGTCCATGCACCACTACCCCTGGGCAAAGGCCACACCAGCAGCCCCAAAAAAATGACAAAAACCACAAAAAACAGCACAATCCCAGCCCATCCATGGCCTCAATGGTGTTTAAATTCAAGAAGACACCCCACAGAAAGACTAGGCCCATGCAACACTCACTACCCCTGGGCATAATGGATGAAAAGTAGGCAAAATAAGTGCAGGCCTCAGACACTGCCTCTCTTCAAAATGGCCCCCCCTTACACCCCAAGCCAGTCCACATCAACAGTACACCCCAAAAAAACAGGAAAACACCCACAAATCACCACAATCCAATGCCATCCAGGATGTTTACATTAAAGAGAGTGAGACCACACTACAGGCACACTCAGTCCATGCACCACTACCCCTGGGCAAAAGGCCACACCAGCAGCCCCCAAAAAAAGACAAAAACCACAAAAAACAGCACAATCCCAGCCCATCCATGGCCTCAATGGTGTTTAAATTCAAGAGGACACCCCACAGAAAGACTAGGCCCATGCAACACTCACCACCCCTGGGCAAAGGGCCCCACCAGCAGCCCCAAAAAAACGACAAAAAACAATAAAATCAGCACAATCCCAGCCCATCCATGGCCTCAATGGTGTTTAAATTCAAGAAGACACCCCACAGAAAGACTAGGCCCATGCAACACTCACTACCCCTGGGCATAATGGATGAAAAGTAGGCAAAATAAATGCAGGCCTCAGACACTGCCTCTCTTCAAAATGGCCCCCCCTTACACCCCAAGCCAGTCCACATCAACAGTACACCCCAAAAAAACAGAAAAACACCCACAAATCACCACAATCCAATGCCATCCAGGATGTTTACATTATAGAGAGTGAGACCACACTACAGGCACACTCAGTCCATGCACCACTACCCCTGGGCAAAAGGCCACACCAGCAGCCCCAAAAAAACGACTAAAACCACAAAATACAGCACAATCCCAGCCCATCCATGGCCTCAATGGTGTTTAAATTCAAGAGGACACCCCACAGAAAGACTAGGCCCATGCAACACTCACCACCCCTGGGCAAAGGGCCCCACCAGCAGCCCCAAAAAAACGACAAAAAACAATAAAATCAGCACAATCCCAGCCCATCCATGGCCTCAATGGTGTTTAAATTCAAGAAGACACCCCTCAGAAAGACTAGGCCCATGCAACACTCACTCCCCTCAGAAAGACTAGGCCCATGCAACACTCACTACCCCTGGGCATAATGGATGAAAAGTAGGCAAAATAAGTGCAGGCCTCAGACACTGCCTCTCTTCAAAATGGCCCCTTGCACCCCAAGCACATGTTGCCTGTACCAGCCAGCACTCAAGATGGCCACCACCACCACCCACATGGCCAGTCCACATCAACAGTACACCCCCAAAAAACAGAAAAACAGCAAAAATCACCACAATCCAATGCCATCCATGATGTTTACATTAAAGAGAGTGAGACCACACCACAGGCACACTCAGTCCATGCACCACCACCCCTGGGCAAAAGGCCCCACCAGCAGCCCCAAAAAAACGACAAAAACAACAAAAATAAGCACAATCCCAGCCCATCCATGGCCTCAATGGTGTTTAAATTCAACAAAACAGTTGTATCATGCACCCATAACCAACCCTGGTCCTACTGGATACTGTGGCTACCCACAATATAATGTATTTAATGTTCTGAAAAAGTTCCAAAATTGTAGTTGCAGCAACTGTAATGCCCCAAACAAACTTACTCGTGAAAGTTGATTTCTAATCCAAAAGTGATCCAAAGAAAGTCAAAAAGGCCTCAAATCCAAATATCCAGCAGCACCCACAAAAAGTAATCCTTCCAGCTCCAGATCCAAATGAAAGTGACCAGGAGATGGACAAAGCACTGGGAGGAGCCTGCTGGACAGGAACAGGAAGTTGGAGACTGTGGGGCACTTCCTTCCCTCCCCCCCCAAAAATGGACTCCTTGCAAAAAAAAAGGCCATGCTAATGTCAACCTGAGGAGTGATTCTGATAAAAATCATCATTTTCTGAAGGTTTATCCTGTTTGCTGGTGGATTTCTTGTGCAGAATTGCAAAATCTCTATTTCGCGAGTGCGAGATTGTTCCTTTCCGCCGCAACTACGTGTTCGCAATTGCGAACTCTCGCAAGGTGTGCTGTGCAAGGTGGCAAGCCGCGATTACGTATTCGCGGGCGCCAAACTCCCGCGGGATCACGCAGCAAGATCCAAAATGGCGCAACACTCGCAAAATATGATCGAGAAAAACAACTCGGCAAACGCTTAATGACGGAAAGTGAACGCCGTGCACCACGCCGCGCGCCGCAACCAAGCAAAAAATCCGCCGCGAGCGGATTCACGGATTTTCGACAAATTCGCGAGAGTTCGCGGATTGCGAATTTGCCGAAAATCCGTAAAATCCGCGAGCGGAGCGGATTTTACGCCCATGCTTAGTCCCACCCCACTGGCACTCACTAAGTGAGAGAAATTAAACAAATGTAAAAGTACCAGACAACGTCCCTCCCCCATCGGCATTCACCTAGTCAGAGAAATTGAACAAAAGTAAAATGTAGCACACAACGTGCACTTCGAATGCACCAAGACACGTATTCGAGCACTGCTGAGAAGCGCGGTGGCCGTCAAGCTGGCGCCATGCTAAGCATCACCAAAAAGCTTAAATAAATAAAAAGAACATAGTGCAAAGTCGGTGCATGAATTAAAAGCACATTGTGTCTGTGAAACATGTGCCTTGAGGGAACTGCTCGATTACATTGAAGGGTGGTGGCTGTGAATTGGGCGCCACGCTAAGTGGTAAGTGCTGCCCTGAATGTAAAAAAATATTAATAAAAAACACAAAATCTGATGGGAAAGTGGGAGAGGACAAGTCCTGGGCGTGATCCATGGAATTCAACAATTGTGAAAAAAAAGGTGGGACAAGCAGGAACCATTATCCAATTAGAAGTAAAAAAATGTAAAGGACACAGACAAAAGCAAATCAGAAGCTGGAGCAGGGGCGTAACAAACCCCCCCGCAGCCCCTGCGGTGTGGCGGGCCCCCTAGTCTTTAGTGCAGTGGTTCCCAAACTTTTTTGACCTGTGGCTCCCTTGGACTAATTGGCAGCTGGCCGTGGCTCCCCACCATTTTTTTTTACCAGTGAGGGGTGGGCGGGTGAGGGGGGGGGGGGTTAGCGCGACCCCGGGAGTACTTCTTGTCGTCTTAAATAAACAGGTTAAAAATACAAAGGCATGATCTTCTATCCACAGAGCTGCAGAAAATTTCCCTTAACCTGCCAAAGGAGTTTACTTCATATTTTACTCCCCAAAAGAAGTGGGATTGATTAATGTTTAGTTTTAACACCAGCTCGAAACAGAACACTGCTCATTATACCCCATCTGCTTTCATGATATCACCTCAAGCGTCTGCCCAAACTTAGCAAGTTGGAATGCGAGGTTCAAATCAGCACACTCTGCCCAATATGTGACAGGTCTGCAGCATCTGAACGTACATTTTGCAAATGCATTTTTCAGAAACCTACCATTAATGTGCACATTAGATTTCTTACCGTTAACAGTGTCTGAAGGCAGGTTAGCAGGTCAAAAGCAGGGCCGGCATAGGTAGCGTTTTACCGCCCCCAATGGCCCTGAAAACAGTGGAAGTGTGCAGTATTTTTTTGCCCCCCTCCCTCCCCGTGTCCCTTCCACTGTAAAATCTGAAGGGATAAATCCCCCACATCCCCACACTTCCTACGCTCATGCCTGTGTGGGGTACATCGGCGCCAGTTGCAAAATGTGTCTGGAATCGGACGATCTGTGTTCAGTCAGGTCCTTAGAGTGTGACTGCAAGACTACTCCCAGGGGAGGGAATGATGGGGGGAGTCCTCCGATCTGGACTCTTATCAGGACTGGAACATGCAGAAAGCCATCGGAAATGGTAAACTTGTCAGACAGATAGGCAATGGTGTTGCCATCTCCGAGACGGTGTTCGTTTCCATTCACAACGCCATTCATTCGTGACTCTGCTAAAATGATCAGTTAAATCAATCTCTTCACCCGCCAAGTGCTTTGGGCCTTATTTATGAAAGCCTTGCGCCGCCGGTGCGTCACTTTTTCCCATGTTAAAAGTGACGCACCGGCGGCGCAAGGCTTTCATAAATAAGGCCCTTTGTTTACCGGTGTGAAGAGTGGCGTTATTTCACTATTTGATACCTACTGCATGATATTGTGTAGTTGTGCAGATCACACGTCAAATCCCTGCAGCTGTGGCGTTCGCTGGAGGTGAGGACACTGGGCAGTATAGAATAAGACGCAGATTCCGACCAAGCTCGCACCGTGAAAGAGCATTATTCTACTCAACCCGATTTGGGGAAGTTTCATCCAAAAGTCACCGTCCTCTCCGCACCCTTCGGTTTGTATGTCGCGCGAGCCCCTCGCCTCCCATCAGAGCCTCCGGTACAAAAACACTTTCTATCCCCCACACTTCCTACGCTCATGCCTGTGTGACCCCCCCCCCACCCCCACCCCGGTCCAGCGAGAAACAGAGGCCCTACTACCTCTTGAAAAGCTGCTCAGGCGATTAGGCAGACCTGATAGGGGCTGGGGAAGGGCAGGACGCAGGCAACAATCAACAAACCTCTCTCCCTTTGTCCTGGAAGCGCAGGCTGTGGTGGCAGCGAGAACGAGGTGTGAAATAATTCCTGGAGCTTTTCAGCACTACAAAAGGGAAGGTCACAGGTCAAGGGCAGGGCCATTGGCACATCAAAGCATTACTGCAATGAGCTTCAGTTTCCCACATCATGTGCGCGGCGCACTTGGCTTCTCATGACGGCGCACCGGGGTGCCGCGGCGCACAGTTTGGGAACCACTGCTTTAGTGAGTGAAGGGAGCCCCCTCAGCTCTTCGGTAGAGAGCTGTGAAAGAGAGGATTGCTCTAAAGGAAGACTGTCTCTCTATTTGCAGTTTCCTGTTTGGGTCGGATTCCACGCTGTATTTCACTCCATTTTGCCTTGAAAATTATCCTTGATACTGCGGCAATCCAGAACAAGCATTTGAAATGCAATAGGTCTCGCAGCATTAGAGTTAGTGCATTTAGAATTGTTTATGTGTTTTTTGTTGTAAATCTTTTGCTTTTTTTTTTTTTTTTGCCAATGCTAAACAATTACAAATCAAAAAAGCAATAAACAATTGTAAAAGCTGTAACTAAAAATCCTGTGAGACCTATTGCACTGTGTGAGGGTGAGGTGTTGAGGGTGAGTGAGGGTGGGGGTGAGTGAGGAGTTTAGTGTGAGTGAGGTGTTGATGGTGAGTGAGGTGTTGAGGGTGAGTGAGAGTGAGAGTGAGTGAGGGTGAGGTTGAGGGAGTGTTATTGTGAGTTAGGGTGAGGGGTTGAGGGTGGGTGAGGGTGAGGGTGAGGTGTTGAGGGTGAGTGAGGATGAGTGAGGGTGAGTGAGGGTTTGAGGGTGAGTGAGGGTGAGTGAGGGTGACTGAGTGTGAGTGAGGGTGACTGAGTGTGAGTGAGTGTGAGTGAGGGTGAGTGAGGGTGAGGGTGAGTGAGAGTGAGTGAGGGTGAGGTGTTGAGGGTGAGGTGTTGAGGTTGAGGTTTTGAGGGTGAGGTGTTGAGGCTGATGTTTGTGGGTGAGTGAGGGTGAGATGTTGATGGTGAGTGAAGGTGAGGTGTTGGGTGAGGCGTTGAGGGTGAGTGAAGTTGAGGGTGGTTGAGTGAGGATGAGTGAGAGTGAGGGTGAGTGAGGAGTTGAGGGTGAGTGAGTGAGGGTGAGGTGTTGAGGGTGAGTGAGTGTGTGGTGTTGAGGGTGATTGAGGATGAGTGAGAGTGAGGGTGAGTGAGGATTTGAGGGTGAGGCGTTGAGGGCGAGGCGTTGCGGGTGAGTGAGGGTGAGAGTGATTGAGTGTGAGTGAGTGTCAGTGAGGGTGAGGTGTTGAGTGTGAGTGAGGATGAGTGTGAGTGATGGTGAGTCAGGTGTTGAGGGTGAGTGAGGTGTTGAGGGTGAGTGAGGAGTTGAGGTTGAGTGATGTTCAGGCTGACTGAGGGTGAGGGTGGGTGAGGTGTTGAGGGTGAGGTTAGCGTTAGCTTTTTGTGACTGAATATTTCTATGTTCGTAATATGTTTCTTATATTCGAACTAATTCCGTCTGGATAAATGCTATTGTGTTATGCGTATCTCTTTTTGTGTAACTGTCGACTATTGTATTAAATGCGTCCCATTTTCCGGATGAATCGTTCTTGTTTATTTCCCTCAGAAAAATTTGACTGTTTCCGATTTTTTTTTTTCCGTCATATTTTCTTTATATTAGATGGAATTCCGTGTGAAGAAGTGCTATTGTTGTTTGCGTCCGTTTTTTTGTGTAACTGTTGACTACTGTTTTTAATCCGTCCCATTCTCCGGATGAATAGTACATCAATTTGAATGTATTAATACGTGTGTGTATATACGTATTAATAATGTTTTATTAGGATGTATGAGTGTTTTATTTGTATTGCGCCTTGTGTATTATCGAGTTTTGAGTTACAATATCCTTTAGTACTGTTCTAAAAGATATATGTTTGAAAAATGGGTTTTTAATTTTTCTTGATCTTTATGCGAATGTTGGCTCGTGTTTAAGTTGATTCTTCGGGATGCATTGAGTAATCTTTGCTAGTGTCTTCCTGGTATGTAGTTTCAGTAGTTTCGTTTCGCCTGAGGTGGCACTGTGATGTTTATTTTTCCTCTGACTTAGCTTTTGCTTGTGTCATTTGTACCCGTATGTGACTTGTTTCGCCGCTATTCATTTATTTTGTTTGTTGCTTGTTGTAGTTAAAAGTATTATGTATGCACTGTGTATGTTCTCTTTTTTGTGTTTTTTTTTAATATTTTCTACATTTCAGGGAATGAGCTGCTACGATCGACAGGTAATGACAATTTTATTTGCATATTATGAAAAAGTGCCTTTGTGAGTTCTTATACTTTTGTTTATGCATTTCCTTTTATTGATGTTAATGTAATTATTGTTTTCGGTCTGTGTGTGCGTGGCGTTGCGTGTGTGAGTGGCGTTGCGTGTGTGAGTGGCGTGTGTGAGTGGCGTTGCGTGGCTGAGTGGCGTTGCGTGGCTGAGTGGCGTTGCGTGGCTGAGTGGCGTTGCGTGGCTGAGTGGCGTTGCGTGGCTGAGTGGCGTTGCGTGGCTGAGTGGCGTTGCGTGGCTGAGTGGCGTTGCGTGGCTGAGTGGCGTTGCGCGTGTGAGTGGCGTTGCGCGTGTGAGTGGCGTTGCGCGTGTGAGTGGCGTTGCGCGTGTGAGTGGCGTTGCGCGTGTGAGTGGCGTTGCGCGTGTGAGTGGCGTTGCGCGGCTGAGTGGCGTTGCGCGGCTGAGTGGCGTTGCGCGGGTGAGTGGCGTTGCGCGTGTGAGTGGCGTTGCGTGGCTGAGTGGCGTTGCGTGACTGAGTGGCGTTACGTGGCTGAGTGGCGGTGCGTGTCTGAGTGACGTTGCGTGGCTGAGTGGCGTTGCGTGGCTGAGTGGCGTTGCGTGGCGTTGCGTGGCTGAGTGGCGTTGCGTGGCTGAGTGGCGTTGCATGGCTGAGTGGCGTTGCGTGGCTGAGTGGCGTTGCGTGGCTGAGTGGCGTTGCGTGGCTGAGTGGCGTTGCGTGGGTGAGTGGCGTTGCGTGTGTGCGTGGCGTTGCGTGTGTGCGTGGCGTTGCGTGTGTGAGTGGCGTTGCGTGTGTGAGTGGCGTTGCGTGGTTGAGTGGCGTTGCGTGGCTGAGTGGCGTTGCGTGGCTGAGTGGCGTTGCGTGGCTGAGTGGCGTTGCGTGGCTGAGTGGCGTTGCGTGGCTGAGTGGCGTTGCGTGGATGAGTGGCGTTGCGTGGCTGAGTGGCGTTGCGTGGCTGAGTGGCGTTGCGTGGCTGAGTGGCGTTGCGTGGCTGAGTTGCGTTGCGCGTGTGAGTGGCGTTGCGCGTGTGAGTGGCGTTGCGCGTGTGAGTGGCGTTGCGCGTGTGAGTGGCGTTGCGTGGCTGAGTGGCGTTGCGTGGGTGAGTGGCGTTGCGTGGGTGAGTGGCGTTGCGTGGCTGAGTGGCGTTGCGTGGCTGAGTGGCGTTGCGTGGCTGAGTGGCGTTGCGTGGCTGAGTGGCGTTGCGTGGCTGAGTGGCGTTGCGTGGCTGAGTGGCGTTGCGTGGCTGAGTGGCGTTGCGTGGCTGAGTGGCGTTGCGCGTGTGAGTGGCGTTGCGCGTGTGAGTGGCGTTGCGCGTGTGAGTGGCGTTGCGCGAGTGAGTGGCGTTGCGCGTGTGAGTGGCGTTGCGCGTGTGAGTGGCGTTGCGCGGCTGAGTGGCGTTGCGCGGCTGAGTGGCGTTCCGCGGCTGAGTGGCGTTGCGCGGGTGAGTGGCGTTGCGCGTGTGAGTGGCGTTGCGTGGCTGAGTGGCGTTGCGTGGCTGAGTGGCGTTGCGTGGCTGAGTGGCGTTGCGTGGCTGAGTGGCGGTGCGTGTCTGAGTGACGTTGCGTGGCTGAGTGGCGTTGCGTGGCTGAGTGGCGTTGCGTGGCGTTGCGTGGCGTTGCGTGGCTGAGTGGCGTTGCGTGGCTGAGTGGCGTTGCGTGGCTGAGTGGCGTTGCGTGGCTGAGTGGCGTTGCGTGGCTGAGTGTCGTTGCGTGGGTGAGTGGCGTTGCGTGTGTGCGTGGCGTTGCGTGTGTGCGTGGCGTTGCGTGTGTGAGTGGCGTGTGTGAGTGGCGTTGCGTGGTTGAGTGGCGTTGCGTGGTTGAGTGGCGTTGCGTGGCTGAGTGGCGTTGCGTGGCTGAGTGGCGTTGCGTGGCTGAGTGGCGTTGCGTGGCTGAGTGGCGTTGCGCGTGTGAGTGGCGTTGCGTGGCTGAGTGGCGTTGCGTGGCTGAGTGGCGTTGCGTGGCTGAGTGGCGGGGCGTGTCTGAGTGACGTTGCGTGGCTGAGTTGCGTGGCTGAGTGGCGTTGCGTGGCGTTGCGTGGCTGAGTGGCGTTGCGTGGCTGAGTGGCGTTGCGTGGCTGAGTGGCGTTGCGTGGCTGAGTGGCGTTGCGTGGCTGAGTGGCGTTGCGTGGCTGAGTGGATGAGTGAAGTTGTTTGCGTCAGAGAGTGTGTGAGTGTGTGAGTGTGAGGGTGAGTAAGTGTGTGTGAGGCTGAAGGTGTGTGATGGTGTATGAGGGAGATGTTGTGTTAGCGTTTCTGAGCGGGTGTGAAAGAGTGTGATAGTTTTGTTGTGTGAGGGTGATGTTAAGAGTGTGTGTATATGTTAATATTAATTAAGTAATGTGTTGTTATTAACCAAAGGTGTCACATGTCCCCTTTGTATTACTTCTGTCTTATGTGTATATTAGTATGTAATTTTCGTGTGTATGTTTTGTACTAACTGTGTTAATATTTTGTAACGTGTTTGTGGAGTCTGTTTTTTTTTTTTTTTTTAAAATGGCCGACGTATAGCGTCACGTCGACGTCTTCTATGTTTAGCGGTCTAGTTTATTTTTGAGTTGTGTGTGTTTTTTGTTTACGTTTTTTTCTAGCCAATCGGAGCGCGACGTTTTTGACGTAGCGTTCCGATTTGCATACGTCAACGGTGGAATTCCCCATAGATCGAGAATGTTGGTGCGCGGAAGGCGTGTTCTTGTTCCTGTGGTGTTGCTGCGTCGTTTGACAGGTAAGAATGTAATCCTAAGTTTCTTTTAATGTAATGTAATGTAGTATATATACTATGTTAAAGTTAAATACTTGCGAAATGTATTTATTTCGCTCGTAATATTTGTAAATGTTTGTAATGTAACATAAAGTGTTGTTTTTTATTGGCGATATGTAATGCATATGTTTTGTTAAACTGTAATGTAATGTATTAATTTTATTTTTTTTGTAATTTGACGTACAAAAGGTGTTTGTTTCATTCTGAAGTGCTAAATGTGTTTTAATATATTGATGTAAGTTGTGTTTGCATTATCTTTTTGTGTGATGCTGAAGTAGTCGGATAATTTGTTATTGACGTACTTGAAGTATGAAATGAAACTTTTTGTGTCTATGCTGACTGTAGTATTATTAGCAATGTATGAACGACATGTACAGTGAAGTAATGTATTTTTCGTTAGCTTTTTGTGACTGAATATTTCTATGTTCGTAATATGTTTCTTATATTCGAACTAATTCCGTCTGGATAAATGCTATTGTGTTATGCGTATCTCTTTTTGTGTAACTGTCGACTATTGTATTCAATGCGTCCCATTTTCCGGATGAATCGTTCTTGTTTATTTCCCTCAGAAAAATTTGACTGTTTCCGATTTTTTTTTTTTTCGTCATATTTTCTTTATATTAGATGGAATTCCGTGTGAAGAAGTGCTATTGTTGTTTGCGTCCGTTTTTTTGTGTAACTGTTGACTACTGTTTTTAATCCGTCCCATTCTCCGGATGAATAGTACATCAATTTGAATGTATTAATACGTGTGTGTATATACGTATTAATAATGTTTTATTAGGATGTATGAGTGTTTTATTTGTATTGCGCCTTGTGTATTATCGAGTTTTGAGTTACAATATCCTTTAGTACTGTTCTAAAAGATATATGTTTGAAAAATGGGTTTTGAATTTTTCTTGATCTTTATGCGAATGTTGGCTCGTGTTTAAGTTGATTCTTCGGGATGCATTGAGTAATCTTTGCTAGTGTCTTCCTGGTATGTAGTTTCAGTAGTTTCGTTTCGCCTGAGGTGGCACTGTGATGTTTATTTTTCCTCTGACTTAGCTTTTGCTTGTGTCATTTGTACCCGTATGTGACTTGTTTCGCCGCTATTCATTTATTTTGTTTGTTGCTTGTTGTAGTTAAAAGTATTATGTATGCACTGTGTATGTTCTCTTTTTTGTGTTTTTTTGTATATTTTCTACATTTCAGGGAATGAGCTGCTACGATCGACAGGTAATGACAATTTTATTTGCATATTATGAAAAAGTGCCTTTGTGAGTTCTTATACTTTTGTTTATGCATTTCCTTTTATTGATGTTAATGTAATTATTGTTTTCGGTCTGTGTGTGCGTGGCGTTGCGTGTGTGAGTGGCGTTGCGTGTGTGAGTGGCGTGTGTGAGTGGCGTTGCGTGGCTGAGTGGCGTTGCGTGGCTGAGTGGCGTTGCGTGGCTGAGTGGCGTTGCGTGGCTGAGTGGCGTTGCGTGGCTGAGTGGCGTTGCGTGGCTGAGTGGCGTTGCGTGGCTGAGTGGCGTTGCGTGGTTGAGTGGCGTTGCGCGTGTGAGTGGCGTTGCGCGTGTGAGTGGCGTTGCGCGTGTGAGTGGCGTTGCGCGTGTGAGTGGCGTTGCGCGTGTGAGTGGCGTTGCGCGGCTGAGTGGCGTTGCGCGGCTGAGTGGCGTTGCGCGGGTGAGTGGCGTTGCGCGTGTGAGTGGCGTTGCGTGGCTGAGTGGCGTTGCGTGGCTGAGTGGCGTTGCGTGGCTGAGTGGCGGTGCGTGTCTGAGTGACGTTGCGTGGCTGAGTGGCGTTGCGTGGCTGAGTGGCGTTGCGTGGCGTTGCGTGGCTGAGTGGCGTTGCGTGGCTGAGTGGCGTTGCGTGGCTGAGTGGCGTTGCGTGGCTGAGTGGCGTTGCGTGGCTGAGTGGCGTTGCGTGGCTGAGTGGCGTTGCGTGGGTGAGTGGCGTTGCGTGTGTGCGTGGCGTTGCGTGTGTGAGTGGCGTGTGTGAGTGGCGTTGCGTGGTTGAGTGGCGTTGCGTGGCTGAGTGGCGTTGCGTGGCTGAGTGGCGTTGCGTGGGGCTAAGATACCTGAAGCCACTCGACACGGCAGGCAGGGGAGGGGGCGTAGCGGGGGTGTGGGAAGAGTGCGGCTAAGGGATGTTAGCGCTGAATCCAACTTGCGTAATATGTTTTCTATATTTGATGTAAATCCGTGCGATGAACTGCTATTGTTATATGCCTACGGCTTTGTGTGTAACCCGTGACAATTGTGTTTAATCCGTCTCATTTACCGGATGAATAGTGCTTGTTTATTACCCAAGTTAAAAATAGGCTGTTTTACTTTTGTGTTTGTACATCCTCGTCCTCGCATCCTGACCGAGATTTCTTCGTTCTTTTGTTGGTGTTCTGTTGTCCTAATAATTGTTAGTTTGGTGACCTGAAGCTTGAAAAACATAATTGCGCGTATTTTTACTTTGGTTGTTATTTTCTAGGATGTCTTTCGGTTGCGTATCTTGAGGGTGTATTTGTAGGGTGAATTAGGACTCAGGATTTCAATCTAGGAGTTAGAGTGTGGATTAGGATAGTTTATTTCTATTCTTCTTTTTGTTGTTGTATGTGTGTGTGTGTGTGTGTGTGTGTGAGGGTGAGTGAGGGTGTGTGAAGCTGAGGGTGTGTGACGGTGTGTGAGGGGAGCTTGCACTGCTGCTGTCGGTGCTGTACCTGTTCCATGTGTAAGGGAAGCTTGCACTGCTGCCGCCTGTGCTGTACCTGATCTATGTGTGAGGGAAGCTTGCACTGCTGCTGCCTGTGGTGTACCTGATCTGTGTGTGAGGGAAGCTTGCACTGCTGCTGTCGGTGCTGTACCTGTTCCATGTGTAAGGGAAGATTGCACTGCTGGTGGCTGTGCTGTACCTGCTTCGTGTGTGAGGGAAGCTTGCACTGCTGCCGCCTGTGCTGTACCTGATCTATGTGTGAGGGAAGCTTGCACTGCTGCTGTCGGTGCTGTACCTGTTCCATGTGTAAGGGAAGCTTGCACTGCTGTTGGCTGTGCTGTACCTGCTCCGTGTTTGAGTGAAGCTTGCATTGCCGTTGGCTGTGCTGTACCTGCTCCGTGTGTGAGGGAAGCTTGCACTGCTGCCGCCTGTGCTGTACCTGATCTATGTGTGAGGGAAGCTTGCACTGCTGCCGCCTGTGCTGTACCTGTTCCATGTGTAAGGGAAGCTTGCACTGCTGTTGCCTGTGCTGTACCTGCTCCGTGTTTGAGTGAAGCTTGCATTGCCGTTGCCTGTGCTATACCTGCTCCGTGTGTGATGGAAGCTTGCACTGCTGCTGTCGGTGCTGTACCTGTTGCATGTGTAAGGGAAGCTTGCACTGCTGCCGCCTGTGCTGTACCTGATCTATGTGTGAGGGAAGCTTGCACTGCTGCTGCCTGTGGTGTACCTGATCTGTGTGTGAGGGAAGCTTGCACTGCTGCTGTCGGTGCTGTACCTGTTCCATGTGTAAGGGAAGATTGCACTGCTGTTGGCTGTGCTGTACCTGCTCCGTGTGTGAGGGAAGCTTGCACTGCTGCCGCCTGTGCTGTACCTGATCTATGTGTGAGGGAAGCTTGCACTGCTGCCGCCTGTGCTGTACCTGTTCCATGTGTAAGGGAAGCTTGCACTGCTGTTGCCTGTGCTGTACCTGCTCCGTGTTTGAGTGAAGCTTGCATTGCCGTTGCCTGTGCTATACCTGCTCCGTGTGTGATGGAAGCTTGCACTGCTGCTGTCGGTGCTGTACCTGTTGCATGTGTAAGGGAAGCTTGCACTGCTGCCGCCTGTGCTGTACCTGATCTATGTGTGAGGGAAGCTTGCACTGCTGCTGCCTGTGGTGTACCTGATCTGTGTGTGAGGGAAGCTTGCACTGCTGCTGTCGGTGCTGTACCTGTTCCATGTGTAAGGGAAGATTGCACTGCTGTTGGCTGTGCTGTACCTGCTCCGTGTGTGAGGGAAGCTTGCACTGCTGCCGCCTGTGCTGTACCTGATCTATGTGTGAGGGAAGCTTGCACTGCTGCTGTCGGTGCTGTACCTGTTCCATGTGTAAGGGAAGCTTGCACTGCTGTTGGCTGTGCTGTACCTGCTCCGTGTTTGAGTGAAGCTTGCATTGCCGTTGCCTGTGCTGTACCTGCTCCGTGTGTGATGGAAGCTTGCACTGCTGCCGCCTGTGCTGTACCTGATGTATGTGTGAGGGAAGCTTGCACTGCTGCTGTCGGTGCTGTACCTGTTCCATGTGTAAGGGAAGCTTGCACTGCTGTTGCCTGTGCTGTACCTGCTCCGTGTTTGAGTGAAGCTTGCATTGCCGTTGCCTTTGCTATACCTGCTCCGTGTGTGATGGAAGCTTGCACTGCTGCTGTCGGTGCTGTACCTGTTGCATGTGTAAGGGAAGCTTGCACTGCTGCCGCCTGTGCTGTACCTGATCTATGTGTGAGGGAAGCTTGCACTGCTGCTGCCTGTGCTGTACCTGCTCTGTGTGTGAGGGAAGCTTGCACTGCTGCCGCCTGTGCTGTACCTGATCTATGTGTGAGGGAAGATTGCACTGCTGCTGTCGGTGCTGTACCTGTTCCATGTGTAAGGGAAGCTTGCACTGCTGTTGCCTGTGGTGTACCTGCTCCGTGTTTGAGTGAAGCTTGCATTGCCGTTGCCTGTGCTGTACCAGCTCCGTGTGTGATGGAAGATTGTGAGATCTGGCATAACGGAAGGATTGGTAGTGCGTGCACCGCTGCTTGGGGTATCTGCGAGATTTGTGTAAGTAAATGGAGAGGGGGGTGAGAGTTGGAAGAGAGAGTGAAACAGGCAGAAACGTGGAGAGTTAGAAGAAAGAGCGAAGGAATCTAAGCTGCGAGATGTGGCATAACAGAAGGATTGGTAGTGCGTGCACCGCTGCTTGGGGTATCTGCGAGATTTGTGTAAGTAAATGGAGAGGGGGGTGAGAGTTGGAAGAGAGAGTGAAAAAGGGAGAAACGTGGAGAGTTAAAAGAAAGAGGGAATGAATCTAAGCTGCGAGATGTGGCATAACAGAAGGATTGGTAGTGCGTGCACCGCTGCTTGGGGTATCTGCGAGATTTGTGTAAGTAAATGGAGAGGGGGGTGAGAGTTGGAAGAGAGAGTGAAACAGGCAGAAACGTGGAGAGTTAAAAGAAAGAGGGAATGAATCTAAGCTGCGAGATGTGGCATAACAGAAGGATTGGTAGTGCGTGCACCGCTGCTTGGGGTATCTGCGAGATTTGTGTAAGTAAATGGAGAGGGGGGTGTGAGTTGGAAGAGAGAGTGAAACAGGCAGAAACGTGGAGAGTTAGAAGAAAGAGCGAAGGAATCTAAGCTGCGAGATGTGGCATAACAGAAGGATTGGTAGTGCGTGCACCGCTGCTTGGGGTATCTGCGAGATTTGTGTAAGTAAATGGAGAGGGGGGTGAGAGTTAAAAGAGAGAGTGAAACAGGCAGAAACGTGGAGAGTTAGAAGAAAGAGCGAAGGAATCTAAGCTGCGAGATGTGGCATAACAGAAGGATTGGTAGTGCATGCAGTCATAGATGTGCCTCGTGCTTGCTAAAAAATAGAATAAACTGTCTTTCCATATATGTAAAAACTCTTAATGGTGTTTGTTCCATTCTAGCCGCTGGTTACAAAGGGACTTGTGCTAGGACGTAGGCATTGCCGTTTACTATCGCTACAAACAGTGCAGGGCTTTGGTGAAACACGGCGACATGCAAACTCTTTTGGAAGTGCTTTCACAACTTGGTTTGATTGGGAATTCCATTTTTTGCAAAAGAAGCAGTTCACGAATTTAAACCCTGCCCCCTTGCCCTTCATGTCCGAATTTCCTTCTTGTCCGGCTTTATGGAACATAATATTGATTTTACTGGAACGTGTGTGGGTGAAAGGCATACAAATTGTGTTCTTGTTTCTGTTTACTGTAGACTCTTGTTTTGTACAGTTTAACTTAGGTGTCCGGAGCGGCGAGAGGGAACAGACGGAGGGAAGGCCAGATAAGGGGAGGGGGGAGGAGAGTAGGAGGAGGAGAGTAGGGGAGGCACGGCCTAGCGGCCGTGCAATCAAGAAGTGAGGGGGCGGGAGAGTAGGCAAGGCAGGCGGCTGGGGGGAGGGGGGAGGAGAAATGCGACGCGACATGGCAGGCAGAGAAAATGGGGAGGGGGCGGATCCGGAGGTGCGTCGTGACACTCGTGAGGGGGAGTGGAGAAGGAGGGGGGAGTAGAGTAGGGGAGGCACGGTGTTTGTTCCATTCTAGCCGCTGGTTACAAAGGGACTTGTGCTAGGACGTAGGCATTGCCGTTTACTATCGCTACAAACAGTGCAGGGCTTTGGTGAAACACGGCGACATGCAAACTCTTTTGGAAGTGCTTTCACAACTTGGTTTGATTTGGAATTCCATTTTTTGCAAAAGAAGCAGTTCACGAATTTAAACCCTGCCCCCTTGCCCTTCATGTCCGAATTTCCTTCTTGTCCGGCTTTATGGAACATAATATTGATTTTACTGGAACGTGTGTGGGTGAAAGGCATACAAATTGTGTTCTTGTTTCTGTTTACTGTAGACTCTTGTTTTGTACAGTTTAACTTAGGTGTCCGGAGCGGCGAGAGGGAACAGACTGAGGGAAGGCCAGATAAGGGGAGGGGGGAGGAGAGTAGGGGAGGCACGGCCTAGCGGCCGTGCAATCAAGAAGTGAGGGGGCGGGAGAGTAGGCAAGGCAGGCGGCTGGGGGGAGGGGGGAGGAGAAATGCGACGCGACATGGCAGGCAGAGAAAATGGGGAGGGGGCGGATCCGGAGGTGCGTCGTGACACTCGTGAGGGGGAGTGGAGAAGGAGGGGGGAGTAGAGTAGGGGAGGCACGGTGTTTGTTCCATTCTAGCCGCTGGTTACAAAGGGACTTGTGCTAGGACGTAGGCATTGCCGTTTACTATCGCTACAAACAGTGCAGGGCTTTGGTGAAACACGGCGACATGCAAACTCTTTTGGAAGTGCTTTCACAACTTGGTTTGATTGGGAATTCCATTTTTTGCAAAAGAAGCAGTTCACGAATTTAAACCCTGCCCCCTTGCCCTTCATGTCCGAATTTCCTTCTTGTCCGGCTTTATGGAACATAATATTGATTTTACTGGAACGTGTGTGGGTGAAAGGCATACAAATTGTGTTCTTGTTTCTGTTTACTGTAGACTCTTGTTTTGTACAGTTTAACTTAGGTGTCCGGAGCGGCGAGAGGGAACAGACGGAGGGAAGGCCAGATAAGGGGAGGGGGGAGGAGAGTAGGGGAGGCACGGCCTAGCGGCCGTGCAATCAAGAAGTGAGGGGGCGGGAGAGTAGGCAAGGCAGGCGGCTGGGGGGAGGGGGGAGGAGAAATGCGACGCGACATGGCAGGCAGAGAAAATGGGGAGGGGGCGGATCCGGAGGTGCGTCGTGACACTCGTGAGGGGGAGTGGAGAAGGAGGGGGGAGTAGAGTAGGGGAGGCACGGCCTAACGGCCGTGCAATCAAAAAGTGAGGAGGCGGAGCTGGGGGAGGCTGTGACAGAGAGAGCAGGCAATGCAGGCGGCTGGGGGCTTGTGCACGCGCTTTGAAGCTCATTGCGCATGCGCATTGAGCTTCAATTTCTCGTGCACTGCAAGGAATCGCCACGATTCCTTGCAAGTTGGATAAAGAGTGGATAAGCCCCCATAGTCTCGCAAGCTCGATGCGCATGCGCATCGACAGGCGAGACCTAAAAATTTGAATAAACGGATGCTTCAAGAATCAATATTGAATCATTTCTCCAACGAATTTGGTTGTTAAGAATCCTTTGCGGTCTGGAAACAAGTGGTCACTTTAAGTGTGATAACGTACCTTCTACATCTAAGGGGCTCATATTCTGAAATAACAATTTGTCCTAATGATGGTTTTATAGACTTATGCTGCCAAGACCGAAACGTCGACTTCTACATCATCTCCAATTAAGCATTTATCTGCTTTTGACTAACGTTTGCATATTGTTTGTTTCAGTTACTCCCATGTCTAAAGGAGCTGATGAATGTCATGAATTGTTGTAGTTGTCTGTTAATCATACATCTTTTCATGATTTTTTGCAATTGATTGATTCCCTGTATACATATCCCCATGTAAATCATGTTTTAAAGATATGAAACTTTGAAATACATATCTACGCAATACTATCAGGTTCTCTCGTGTGCTCTTTGATTGTTTTTTTTTATGAACTTGACCATTTATTGTTGTTGTCCTAAGGACACATATGAGTTTGTTCGAATGACTGACTCTTTACCAAATCACCACCAAGAATAGTACTAAAAGATATTGTAAATAAAATCCCTTGTAGATACCCTTACAAAATACAGTTTATCGCCCATACCTACAAGGGTTTATTGGGTTTCCTATTAGTTATTTGTCTCTCTCTAAAGCAGCCTGCACTGAGCTCCTGAGCTGACCCAGGACTGAAGCGAAACAAAGTAAAAAGTTAAATTGTTTCTCTCCAGTCAGAGCCAAGGCTGGGGGTGGGACCCCCAGAGACAGCATTCTCCACAGGGCTCTGCTCCTCTGAGAAAGCACAGAGCTGACAGGGGTAGGAGAAGGATTGCAGCAACCTTCAGGAACAGGATCTGTTGGGACACATTGGAAGGTAAACAAGTATTTGCAGTATATGGTTTTGCAATGTATGCAAGTCATATATGATTGAGATTGGAATTGTTAGTTGTGGAATTGTGTTGTGTGAATTGGATCATTGTATTGAAATAATGTGGCTAGTCAGTGTGTGGTATTGAATGAACTGGAATTATGTGGCGTTGGATTGTGTGTTATGGCGAGGGATTGTGTGTCTTGGAGTGAGATTATCTGAAATGATATTTTGTGTTGTGGAGGGGTATGTAGTGGAGTTTACTTATGTGGTGTGCTGTTAAATATTGTATCATGATGTGGAATTTTGTGGTGTAAATTGGATGTATATGGTGTGTTGTGTAATTGTGTTGTTGGTTTGAATTATGTAGTTGAATTATGTGGTGTGGAATGGAAATGTGTAGAGTTGAATTTGTGTGACGTGGAAGTGTGCGCTGTTGAATGGTATTATGAGGCATGGTGTGAAGTGTAGTTATGTGGAATGTTGCTACGTGGCATAGACTGGATTTATGTGGAGTATATTTATGAAATATGGAGTAGAGCATGATTATATGGAGGAAAATGATGTGGTGCTAAGTGATATTATGTGGAGTGTAAATATGTTGTGTGATGAATTTCGTGGGAATGAATTGTGGAATTCTGTGACATGTGGAATTATGTGGCATGGTGTGGGGTATAATTGTGCGGAGTGGAATTATGCAGCATGTTGCAGAGTTGTATTTTGTGGAGGGTAATTATCCGTTTTGGAGTGGAGTGTGAATTTGTTGTGTGAAGTATAATAATATAGGTTGAAGTGTAATTATGTGTAGTTGAATTGTGTTGTATGGAGTGTAATTATGTGGTTTGGAGTGGTACTAAGTTGTGTGGAATGTTATTATGTGATGTGGAATTATGTGGTTTGTAATTATGTGGTATGGAATGTTGTAGGGTTAAATTATTTATAGTAGAATTGTGTGGCATGGAATTATGAGATGTTCAAATGTGCTGTGTGTGGTAAACTTAGCATAGCTGCCAAGGTTTCAGATTGTGATGTGGGACATTTTCATAATTTCAGTGTAACATTTCAACGACTGTGAGTGGAACTTTCTCGTGAGCAAAATCAAGCAATGAAGAGGAGGGAAACATAAATATTAGAAATTACACCCGTTTGAGAAACTAGACACTCTAAGAAAGTCACTGAACTAAAGTGCGCTAACAGCAGGCTACTGAGAACTGAGCAGAGTCAAACTGTGTGAATGTCACCAATTATTACAGTTAAATTATGAAAATGTCACACTTACCAATCTGAAACCTTGGCATCTATGAGTGAATCAGTGTGAAAATGTGCTCTAATTGAGGTTTCTCTGCACCTTTATGGTGACCAGCCTGCTAGTTGTCTTTGCAAACCTGCAAGCACCTAGCAGTTTTCCATCAGCTACATGTTAATGTTATTTTACAAAATAAATACATAGGATGTTCTCTGCAGAAATCAGAGGTTTGCCTGCGCCAGGTTACACTTACTCCAGGCTTTAAAAGTGGCACTTCATTCAAGGTCCAATCAGGCCTCCTGTAATGACTGGTTACTCTGTGTAGAAATGCTGCAAAGTTGTTTTTAAATGGTAATCTGTGGTCAGATTAAACCTTCCTAAAGAGCTGCTTTCCTCTGAGTAATCAGTCCATTTCTGGGATGCTAAAATCACAGTAAGACCCAGTGACTTACCCTCTAGTACCTCCTGAGTGGTTTTCTGTCTGAGGTAGGGTGCAACTGGGATATAACATGTTTTAGGACTATGTGGTCCAGACTGCCTTGGGCTGAAGTGTTTCGTCCATTTAGCCAGGAGTATGAGGAGGGCAGATCCGAGCCTGAAGCAGTATGTGCAGTGGTGCCATTGATGCTCCCAGACTGGAGTTAGTACACAGCTCCCTGTGCCACGGTAGGCACCTAGACCCTCGGTGAAATCAGCTTGTCTGCGGAGCAAGGTCTGTAGATGCATTAATACAACACCTGCTGGACGTACGGGTACCTGATGCCTCTTCTGTGTGTGTAAATTGGGTCTCATAGGCCTGCGACCAGCAGGCAGAGGTTCGAACTTCAGAGGCTGGATGAGGCAATATAGTAGACTGTTAGAGCATGCCTCTCAATGGACTCTAGTCAAAAGAGGAGCATTGAGGACCGCTGGAGGGCCAACAGGCGTTGGATGGCTGTGAGGCGACTGACCACAGTAACAGGTGGAACTATGAGAGATGACTAGAGG